>NW_012110585.1:119068-129203 GCF_000951045.1 Mandrillus leucophaeus | reverse complement strand
TATTACTTAGTGATTAAAAAGTAATGATTTTTCAAGCCACAAAAGGACATGGTGGAACCCTAAATACATATTACTAAGTAAAAGAAGCCAGTCTGAACAAGGCTAAATGCTGTGTGATTCCAGCTAATTGACATATGGAAAGGCAAAACTCTGGAGACTGTGAAAAGATCAGTGATTGCCCTGGGTCTAGTGGGAGGGGAAGAGAAGAATAGGTTAAACACAAGGGATTTGTAGGGCAGTAACACTAGGCCAGGCGCGGTGGCTCACGCCTGTAATCCTAGTACTTTGGGAGGCTGAAACGGGTGGATCATGAGGTCAAGAAATCGAGACCATCCTGGCCAACGTATTGAAACCATGTCTCTACTAAAAATACAAACATTAGCTGGGCGTGGTGGTGTGTGCCTGTAGTCCCAGCTACTCGGGAGGCTGAGGGAGGAGAATCGCTTGAACCCAGGAAGCAGAGGTTGCAGTGAGCCGAGATTGTGCCACTGCACTCCAGCCTGGTGAAAGAGTAAGACTCTGTCTCAAAACAAACAAACAAACAAAAAAATATTCTGTGTGATACGGTAATGGTGGATATGTGACATTATGCATTTGGCAAAACCCAAAGAACTGTCTAATACAGAGTGAATCCTAATATAGCCTATGAATGTTAGTTAATAATAAATATCAATAGTGGTTCATCAGTTGTAACCCAAGTACCACACCAATGCAAGATTTTAATTTAAAAAAATTCATAATTTTTTTTTTAAGTTAACAAATACATCACTTGATGCTAGCACAGGAGTTGTAGAAAACGTTAACTTCAGGGCTCCAAGTGATGACAGGTCAAATGGTAGGCTACATAGCTCCAAGTCAAGAGAATTAACAAAACAGAGCAGCTCTGTTGCCCTAATCCCAGAGGAAACATCTAATCAGCTACACTGCACCTTCAGTGCAGACATTTCAACCAAGCTTTCAACAGGCGAGGAGAATATATTCAATCAGACTTCTCAGCAGACCACTTCCTTGCCTTCCAGTTTCATATTAGTTAAAGACTTGGGTCAGAGACCACAGAATCCATTAACAGACACACCTGAAACCAGAGAGAATGCCAGCCCTGAAGCTGCAATGCCAACCATCCACAAGTTTCTCCAACCTTCTACCATTAATGTTTCATCCTACAGACATGGACTGGATTCTCCATGCTAGCTTTCCTCTGCAAGAAGCTCTTGGGGCTATGCATTGAGTTGGCAGAAATGCAGACCTTGATATTCTTGCTTTGCTAGCAAACCATCATAACTATGGAAAAATGGGCTTGATCATATGTCATTCCCTTCAAAAAGCTATGTAGGCACACCCATACATATACATTATGTGTAGAAACCTACATGTAGGATGTTGAGTTAGATAATTTTAACGATTTTTTTCAGCCAAAATAGTTTATGATTTCTTGTCTGATAGTTTGTCTATTCTACTTGTTAAAATGTGGGCCTTTAAAATATGTTGGCAGTATGTGCATACAGAGGATTTTTTTCACCTTAAGATGATGTGTTCTGGCATAAAATTAATAGCTTTTTTTTTTTTTTTTTTTCGGTAGAGTACCCCTCTATTACCCAGACTGGAGTGCAGTGGTGTGATCTTGGCTCACTGCAACCTCTGCCCCCTGGGTTCAAGCGATCCTCCTACCTCAGCCCCCTAAGTAGCTAGGACCACAGGTGTGTGCCACTGCACCCAGCTAATTTTTATACTTTTTGTAGAGACGAGGCTCGCTGTGTTGTCCAGGCTGGTCTGGAACTCCTGAGCTCAAGGGATCTGCCCACCTTGGCCTCCCAAAGTACTGGGATTACAGGCATGAGCCACTGCACCTGGCCAGATGGATGGTTTTATGTGTAGCATACCACTTTAGAATGAGAGCGAATCTTTGAAAGGCAGAACCTACTATAAATCCTACCACTTGTGCAGCTAACAGCTGACTGACTTCATGCTGTGGCTGTGTGTTTCTGCTGTAGACGAGGTAGGCCTTGTCAACTCAATTGTCAAATTAAAAACTTGTAGCCACATGGTTTGGGAGTTTGGATTCTTCCCAGTCTGCTGAATATTATGATTATCCATTAAAGCAGGAAATTCAAGAATAATTGAATAACTAAAAAATGGAGGAAAAATTATGTTATATTTTTACATAGAACTTTTTATTACAAGTAACTAGTAATCACTAAACCATGTATACTGGCGGCTGGGCGCAGTGGCTCACGCCTGTAATCCCAGCACTTTGGGAGGCCGAGGTGGGCGGATCATGAGGTCAGGAGTTTGAGAGCAGCCAGCCAATATCGTGAAACACCGTCTCTACTTTAAAAATTCAAAAATTAGCCTGGTGTGGTGGCATGTGTCTGTAGTCCCAGCTACTTGGGAGGCTGAGGCAGGAGAATCGCTTGAACCTGGGAGTTGGAGGTTGCAGTGAGCCGAGATTGTGCCAGTGCACTCCAGCCTGGGTGACAGAGTGACTTTGTCACAAAAACAAAACAAAACAAACAAACAAAGCACATGTATACTGTCAGGACACAGTGGCTCATGCATGTAATCCTAGTGTTTTGTGAGACAGAGCCAGGCAGATCTCTTGAGTCCAGGAATTCAAGACCAGCTTGGGCAACATGGCAAAACCCCATCTCTACAAAAACAAAAATTAACCTGGGAGTGGTGGAGTGTGCCTGTAGTTCTAGCTACTCGGGAGGCTGAGCAGGGAGGATTGCTTGAGCCTGGGAGGTCAAGGCTGCAGTGAGCCATGATCGCACCACTGCACTCCAGCCTGTGCAACAGAAGAAGACCCTGTCTCAAACAAAACAAGAATGCATATAAGTTTTTTAAAACCTTGTGCAATGGCTGCCTTCATTAAAGCTGTACCTGAGTAGCTCCTGTTTTCTGTTTATTTAAACTGGACTGCAGCTTGGCCTGATAGATCTGTAGATATGTGGATTCAGCCCATGTGGATTCTAGTCCTTGCTCCTCAAGAAACCAATGATATTGTTTCCATACTGGTTGATTCCCAGATACTTATAAATGACACCAATCGCATCAGCTTTCGTTTTGTAATCCATTCACCTGTTTTTGACTCTGGTCTTTTCGTACATGAACTATGTAACTTCTCATTTTCTAACAATTTAGGATGCCCTAAAACAGAGATTTGATGATCAAGGTAGAATATTGGCTTTTCTAAGGAAACTCAAAAAGACTCATGTCATTATTGTGATATTACTTTTGTTCTTTTAAAGCTATTTTTCAAAAATATCATATTTCATCTTTTTGAAAAACATTACATTTCAACATCATTGACATCGGGTACATCTTACAGTTGATGACACATCCTCATCTTTCTTGGCAATAACTAAAATAGTTGTGCATTTTACAAAATAGGTGGCCTCCTAGCTTCTGTGAAATGTTTTATAGCCATTTACCAGAACATTTCCATCCTGCCACAGGAACTTCAGGTCGAATGCTTTGTCTTATTTATTTTGTAATTTTAAATTTCGGGCCAGAGTTCTGTATTCCTGTTTAATTTGTTTTTTTATTTTTAAGGTAGTTTATGATAGAACTCCTTGAGGTTAAAAAATAGTATTTGTAGTTTTTAACTCTAAATAATAGACTGTGGTTTTTTGTTTGTTTTTGCTTATTTGTTTGTTTGTTTGTTTTTGAGACGGGGTCTCTGCCACCCAGGCTGGAGTGCAGTGGCACAATCACAGCTCACTGTAGCCTCAAACTCCTGGGCTCAAGCGATCTTTCTTCCTTATCTTCCTGAGTAACTGGGAGTATAAGCATGCACCACACGAGGCTAATGGTTTTTTTAAATATTTTTTTTAAATTTATTTTTATTTTTTGTAAAGATGGGGTCTCACTATGATGCCTAGGCTGGTCTTAAACTCCTGGCCTCAAATGACCCTCACACCTCGGCCTCCCAAAGTGCTGGGATTACAGGTGTGAGCCATATGCTTGGTTCAGAGATAAGACTGTTTTCTTATACACCGGCTTATCTCTGAAAAAACAAACACAGTCATAAAATGGAATATGAAAACCGAAAAAATCAAACTTTCCAAAACAGTCTGGTTTATTCTGGTCGCAGACTTCGTAACTCCTCCCACTAGGAGAAGTACAATTTGCTGCCACAGGAAAGCTTAAAATGCCAAACACATTCTTATGAAATACAGTGCAAGCTGCCTGCAAATGAGGCCATTCTTTCAACTGGCGTTATTTCCTACTTCAGTGCAGTTTTCATAATTGTGGCACTTGCCCAGAACCAAAAGCCTCTGTGTGTGATGTAAGCATTCAAGCCATATGGCTGCATTGGTTTTTGTAGATACTAAGCAGGTGTGGACTCGGAGACTCTGGAGGGAACTACAGAATCCAAGCTATTGAGGAGCTCAGTTTGAAAGAAACAGAGCTAGCACCACAGTGAACACAGAGCATAGAGATGGTGGCAGGGAGATCTGACTAAAAAGCCGAAGGCTGGCAATCAGAAGGCCAGCTACCCAAGGTTTTAGCAGGAAGACATGGTGTGGCCAGCTTTCCCCAGCATCCAGATCCCTGTCCAGAACCAAGGTGGCCTGTGAGCTGTCAGTACAGGATGTCACCAAACTCGTTTATCCGAAGCTGACCCCTCTGATGACCTGAAAGTCTTTTTCTTCGTATTTTTGATAGGATCCCAAAAGGCTTAGTTGTCTGAATTTTTTTTTTTTTTTTTTTTTTTTTTTAAGCCCAAGGTATACTACAAGCAGGAAATTAGAAAGTAGAGGAGCTTATGGAGACAGGCACAATGAGAGTGAGAAATGACAGCCGACCGCAAGATGGGGCAGGCTGGGCACGGCGACTCACGCCTGTAATCCCAGCATGTTGGGAGACTGAGGCAGGCAGATTGCTTGAGCTCAGGAGTTCAGGACCAGCCTGGGCAACATGACAAAACTCCATCTCTACTAAAAATAGAAAAATCAGCCGTGTATGGTGGAGGGCACCTGTAGTCCTAGCTACTCGGGAGGCTGAGGCAGGAGAACCACTTGAACCCAGGAGGCAGAAGTTGTAGTGAGCCAAGGTAGTGCCACTGCACCCCAGCCTGGGTCACAGAGCAAGACTTTGTCTCAAAAAAGAAAAAGAAGAAGAAAAAAAGAAGCACTCCACGACTAGGCATGTCATGCATGCCTGTAATCCCAGCACTTTGGGAGACCAAGGCAGAAGGATTGCTTGAGCCCAGGAGTTCAAGACCAGCCTGGGCAACATAGTAAGACCCTCCATCTCTACAAAAAGTAAAACAAAACAAACAAAAAAACCCCAGTAGCCTGGCATGGTGGCCCATTCCTGTGGTTCCAGCTACTCAGGAGGTTGAGGTAAGAGGTTCACTAGAGCCCAGGAATAGGAGGCTGCAGTGGGCTATGATTGTGCTACTGCACTCCAGCCTGGGTGGCAGAGTGAGACCCTGTCTCTGTGCTCAGGGTGGGGACGGGGGGAAGAAACACTCCAAACAAATATAGCCATGTGCCATTTAGTGTGGATGCAGACACTTTGTGAACTCTGGAAAGCATTGCTACTGTATAACACTTTGTCATCTTTATTGATAACCCCTATGTTATCAATAAAGATGTGTTATTTACAAGCTAGACATTGCTGTTCTGTAATACTTTGTCATAATTAGCTCATATGTTACCAATAAAAAATGTGTTATTTATGGACTATTGAGATAGACATAAAAGCATGTGTTGGAAAGATTTCTATGATAATACAGCTATTTCTATTGTCAAGCCATGTGGCACAGCATTTATTTAAATTGGTCTACATTTTTAGTTCAGTGTCCATTTATTTAGCCTGGGACTTATTTGATTAATACAGGAGATGGCACGAATGAATACCATCCAAAGTATGAGAGTAAGAACTAGATGCTGTGGGAACTCTCAGAGGACCCTCATTTCTAACACATAGGGTTAGGGGAACCATCCTGTTTGAGATGGGGCCTGGGCCTCATAGGGTTTGTTGAGGAGCTGGGTACAGCGGGGAAGTCTGCAGGCCTTGTTTTCCTAGAGGAGCAAAAAAATAGACTTTACCACATTCTTACTACCTTGCTTTCATTTTACAGTGTTCCTTTCCATGTTTACATTATGAGATTATAATCCAACAGCATTTTAGGGATAGGTAGTACTCTAGTACTCACCTTCCTTACAGACACCGATGGTGAATACTCCCAAGGTGTGGGAAGGATAGGTCATGACATTCTAGGTATTTTTTTTAACAGTACACAAAATTTGAATTGAGAAGCAGAAATGTTTTACAAGTTTCATGTCCAAGCAAGATATATCTCTAGGATCCTGGGTAAGTCATCTCCTGAATTTGTTCTCTTTCTGAAATGATCATCCAAAGATATGCACAATGTCCAGAAATCTTTGATCACTTAAGTTAAATACCAGTGGTAAAAGTCATCAAAAGTTTTAGGAACAAATGTGTTTCATAGGACTAGACAGTGGCACAGCTGAGACTTGACCTTAGGACTATAAGTCTAGAAAAATCCTTTTCTGAACTACTACTCCACCCTGTAGCTCCCCTACAAAGACTGAACCTCATCAGACCATAACGAAATGGCAACAGTGATGACAAGGATGATTTGTTTACCCTGGAGATTTTTCTTGGGTTGAAGTTGACATTAAAAAAGGATGACATTCTCCAGTTAACATTTGACCAACTCAGACCCTCTTCATTTAGATTGTTTTTTGCTTTTCCCCACCAATGAACTAATAATGAAATGCGTCCTTTCTAATTAAAGCAGCTCCTTAACAATGGCACAGCCTCCTGAGTTTTCAATTTTTCTTTTTAAGTGAGTAGTCACTTCCATAGTAGAATTACAATTACTCACCACTTAGAATGTCAGAAGAGTATTAAGTACATCTTTATGCATGAAAGTGGTCAGCAGGAATGTGGTCAGCAGGACAAAGCTTAACAAGTGGATTTTGAAGCAATATTATTACTTTAATTTTCCCATGTCATTGGACAGGCTGAAGGTCCTTATTATACAGCTGCTAAAACAGACAACATTCTTCTAATTTATTTACTTATTTACTTTTTGACACACGGTCTTGCTCTGTTGCCCAAACTGGAGTGCAGTGGCACGATCTTGGCTCACTGCAACCTCCGCCTACTGGGCTCAAACAATCCTCTCACCTCAGCCTCCTGAGCAGTTGGGACTACAGGCACACATCACCACACCCAGCTAATTCTTGCATTTTTAGTAGAGATGGGATTTCACCATGTTGCCCAGGCTGGTCTCAAACTCCTGGGCTCAAGCAATCCACCCCTCGATCTCCCTAAGTGCTGGGATTACAGACATGAGCCACCAACTGGCCAAAAGTGCTATTTTAAATGAAATGTTGTTCAAGTCACAGAAGACATACATCCCAAGAGACTATAAAGTTCTACAGGAGTATGTGACTTTCTGGGCATGTGACCTGTGTGATGGGGATGAGGGCAAGAAGAGTGAGGAAGTGGGCCGATCTTCCTCGTTTTTGTCTCTTTAATTTAGAAAACCTCAGCCTTGCTGTTTGGTGGGAATTGCTACAAAAGGACACTTTTCCTTTCATAAACAGACATTATCCAGTGACAGACATTTTAGCAATTTCTGGTATATTTGTTGTAAAGAGCTAAATAGTTTTAAATAAATTACCAAAATCCCTTAATGCTTTCTAACTGGAGGTCTGCATTTTAATGGAATGCAATCAGGTTAATTGGAATCTTAAGACAGTGACATTTGGAGGCATGAGCTGTGAGCCGATGGCCACGTGGACTCCAGGTTCAGCTACCCACTCTGGGAGGAATCAGTCCTTAGGGTGGGAGGAGCAGCCTGAGCAGCTGGCAGCCCAGAAGGCCCCTCCCTGAGTCACAAGAGTGCACCCCTACCTCTCGCAGGAGGTGTGGTCCTGTTTGACAAGGTCAGTTACTAGAAGAAGTGAAGTATGGTGGGTAGAGAGCCATGCTGTTCATTATCTACACAGGCCTGGCCTGACTCACCCCATGGAGAAGCAACACACTTGCAGGCCTTCAGCAGTGGTCACGTAAGCCTGCTATTACATATTTATATAAAACCAAAAAGTGGGCTGGGTGTGGTGGCTCACACTTGTAATCCCAGCACTTTGGGAGGCCAAGGCGGGCGGATCATCTGAGGTCAGGAGTTCGAGGCCAGTCTGATCAACATGGTGAAACCCCATCTCTACTAATAATACAAAATATTGGTCTGGTGTGGTAGCATGCACCTGTAATTCTGGCTACTCGGGAGGCTGAGGCAGGAGAGTCACTTGGAAGGTGGAGGTTGCAGTGAGCTGAGATTGTGCCACTGCACTCTAGCCTAGGCGAGAGAGAGAGTGAAATTGTGTCTTAAAAAAACAAAACAAACCAAAACAAAAAGCAACAACAAAAAGAACTGAAAGGCCTGCCCTCTCTTGATTACACAGGTTTCCATCCATCCTAGGCTCTGGGACAGTGCTAGCTACCTTTGGGCTCACAGAGGCCTGTAAATCTACCTTCCTATGTTTTTGTGTTGTTTATATATAAATACATACACACACACACACACACACACACACTCGCTCCTTTGCATCCAAAGGGGATTGGTTCCAGGACCCACTCTACCCCCACACCCCTGTACTAAAATTCATGGATGCTCAACTCTGAGATATAAAAGGGCATAGTATTTGCATGTAACCTGTGTACATTCTCCCATTATTTTAAATCATCTCTAGATTACTTGCAATAACCTAATACAATTTAAGTGCTAAGTAGTTGTAATAATGTATCATTTATTTGTATTATTTTTTATTTTTCCTAATACTTTTTCTTTTTTAAAAATTCTCTTCTTATTATTTCTTGTTTCTTTTTCTAGAGGCTGAGTCTCACTCTATACCCCAGGCTGGAGTGTGGAGTGCACTGGCACAATCACGACTTACTGCAGCCTTGAGCGCCTGGGCTCCAGGTGTCCTCCCACCTAAGCCTCCCAAGTAACTAGGGCTACAGGCCTGCACCACCACACCCAGCTAATGTTTTAATTTTTTTTTTTTTTTTTTTTTTTGTAGAGACATGGTCTTGCTATGTGGCCCAGGCTGGTCTCAAACTCATGACCTCAAGCCATCCTCCCACCTCAGCTTCCCAAAATGCTGGAATTGCAGGCATGATTCTGATTTTAAATGTTTCTGATACACAGTTGATCAAATTGGCCCACGTGGAACTGAGATACAGAGGGCCAACCATGCCTAACGAGGCAGAACTATTGCAGATCCTTGGTGACCTCACTGTTGCTCACCTCCCTTCCCTTTAGCCCTCTTCTGGTGGTAACTCCAGTTCCACTTGGTTTTCTTCCAGGTATGTGCAAACTGTTTTACTTCTGTGAACAAAAATATATGAAACAAAGCAAAACAAATTGACTTTGTTAGCTTGTAGACATCTGTTATTATTAAACAGGCCAGTGTCTTCCTTCACTGTCCTTGTTTTGGTCCTGTTTTGTATGTAAGCCTATTTCTCCTCATTTATTCACTCTTATTTCCAAAGTAGTATTTACCCAACTTTTAGGTTGTCCTGTATTCACTGTTCTCCATCCCAGCCTAACAGTGAAGAGAGCACATTATGGCAGGTGCCTTCCTCTTCTCATTGCTCCCTGCTTCCAGTCCATTTTCATGGCTTGGTACAGGGCTTCTTGCTAAACGTGGACTCTGTGGTTCAGATCTAGAGCAGACGCCTTCTAGGCGGTCCTACAGATTTACATCCGTGAAAGAGATGAGTCGGCTGTGCTGACCTTTTTTGAGACTTGCAATGTATTCAAATGTGTGAGATGGTTAATGCTGCTGTCAATATTAATACTATTCCATGGATTAAAAATGGTCTTAAAAATATCCAGCCAAGTTTAAAAAGTATTACTACAGAAAATCACAGTGTTATTTGGAACTGGAAATAGAATTGGCACCAAGGCTTTTTACGACACTTTTGGCTTCCTGTCAGTCACTTCATGTCTTTCTAGCCTCTTAGTCTGTACAGGGTGATGCGTTTGGGAACTGTGATAAGAAGAAATTCAAGTCTGTATATTGACTGCCGATGCTCGAAAGTTCTGTTGTGATTTGGGGGATGTTAAAGCACATTTCTTTTTTTT
>NW_012110585.1:116471-118528 GCF_000951045.1 Mandrillus leucophaeus | reverse complement strand
TAAAGCACATTTCTATATGAAGGCTCAGTCTTGAAAGAGGAGAGGCACTTCAGAAAGTATCTGTATTTCTTCATTTTTTGCATTTTTAATGATATATCATAGTGATACATATTTTGGGGGTACATGTGATATTTTGACACATGATGATGATTAATCTGAGTAATTTGCATACCATCACCTCAAACATGTATCTTTTCTTTGCCTTGGGAACAGTACAGTTCTTCTCTTGTAGCTATTTTGAAATAGGTAATAAAGTTTTGTTAACTATCATTTCCCTACTGTAGTATCAAATACTGGTATTTATTTTTCTTTCTTTCTTTTTGTTTCACCTTTGTCCAATTTTTTTTCTTTTTTGTTTTGTTTTTCATTTTGGCATTTCTTTATTTCTAAGGGGATTAGCAGGTACGTAGAGAAGCTAAATACTTTGCTGAAGGTCACTTTGCCAGGGAATGACAGAGCTGGGCCTATGACATCAGGGTTCTCCCACTACAGCATTTTTTCAAAATAATGAAATCCTCTAAGTTCTACTTCGAAAGTTTTCTTTGTGAGGTTTAACATATGGTATTGGTGTGCCAATTTCAAATTGTGTATCAGCTGGATTTAAAATGAACTTGTCATGACTGCATCGAGTGTGATATCCAGTATACAGTTGACATTAAAAAGTATTTTACTGGCTGAATGACTATCTCATGGATAACATGCCCTAATCTACAAGAAAAAAAAAAGGGAGAAACACCGCTGACAAAAATTAGCAAACAAGAAAATGGGGGTGGGGGAAGCAGAAAATGGATATTACTAAAAATTTCAGAAAAAGAGAATTCAGCTACTTACTTTCCTCCAAATATGTTTAGTTGTGGTTATCGCTTTTACACAAGCATATTTTCGTGACCAAAATTACTTTTTTTATGTTTAAATTTCCTATTTATTTGTCCAACAGATATAATTGGGTGCCTACTTTGGGCCAGGCCGTGTTTAGAATGCAGAACATAGCATCAGTGAACCAAATTAAAAAAAAAACCAAAACCCTGATTTTATGGAATTTATAAACTCATTGGGAGAGACAAGCCATAAGTAACTCTAGCCAAATATTGAAAAGGAACTCTTTATAGTTTTCATGTTTTGCACAATAGCGCAAAAATGCAGCAGTGTTACGTAGAGTCTGGGAGGGAAAATCCCATCAGTTATGTTAACAGAGAACATTTAACATAAGGAATTGGTTAGACAGGTATTAGAAGACAAGCAATGCAAAGAGGGAACAAATGAGGCAGGATAGCAAGAACAACAGCAGGAAGCAGCCGTCCCTGTGCTGAGGGGACAGATAAGAAAATGAGCTTCTCAGAACCTAGAAGCTTGGACAAGGGGTCTGCAGAACGGGGACCCAGACTCCCGAGGAGGCGGGGCTGGCCAGCTGGTGCGGAGACTTCGAGAGCTCAGAGGAGACTCCCTAAGGAGTTAGGAGGCAGGTCTCTTGGAGGGAGCCTTGCTTGTGGGTGAGGTGTCTTTTGCGGGTGCGCAGAAGAGCTAGTCCTGGGGAAGTGAGAGAAGCTGGAAACGAACCGACTGCTAACGGAAACAAATGCCGCTGCCAGGGCGAAGGGCTGTTGCTGGCCAACTCTGGCAGAAACAGGAAGCAAACAGAGGAGCCGGTCCCCTCTCCCTGCCTGTCCTTCCAGGCTCCCTGTGGTGTCCCCTGTCAGCAGAGACAGTGAAGAAGCAGTGCTGTTTACAGAGTCCCCGCCCTCTCCACACAAAGCGGTGTGTAGGAGGGAGTGTTTGGAGGGGAGCGACTGGCTTGATAACAGGCACAGTCCCAAATACGCTAGGTGACAATGACTCTCGTGTTCTGAAGCTAGTTGCTAGACTGCCCAAGCAGGACTTGCAGACGAAATGACTGAAATGTTTTTTATTGTGGTAAAATATGCATAATATAAAAACGACCATTTCACCATTTTTAACTGTACAACTCAGGGGCGTTAAATACATTAACGGTGTTGTACAACCATCACTATTATCCATCGCCAGAACTTTGTCATCTCCCCAAAGTGAACCTCCAGGCC
>NW_012110585.1:113177-115176 GCF_000951045.1 Mandrillus leucophaeus | reverse complement strand
AGGCATAGTGACAAGCACTTGTAATCCCAGCTACTCAGAAGGCTGAGGCAGGAGGGTGGCCTGAACCCAGGAATTCAAGGCTGCAGTGAGCCATGATCGCACCAGTGCACTCCAGCCTGGATGACAGAGCAAGACCCTGTCTCTTAAAAAAAGAAAAGAAAATTACTTTTCTGGCTCCCTAACCTCTACTTGCTGGCTCCCTTCACCACCACCGCGACCCTATCCCATTAACTACTGAACTGGGAGTGAAGGATGCACCAAGAGAAGAAGCCACCTTTCCCAGTGCAAGCTTCCTGATAGCAGCAGGTCCAAGCTGGAGATGAGAAGTTTCAAACGGTGATAAAACGTGGAGCCTGGATTTTACACTGGACGGGGAATCTTAATGTCAGAAGTGAGAACGTTTTGTGATTTGGAGAGCATTTACTTATTATTGAAATTTATGAAAAATCTGTGACCCTGCCCGAGTTTCATTCAAGGGCAATGGAAGAATGAGCCCCTACAGAATAGGTTTCCAGGGATATGAAGTCACCTATAGGTCCTGCTTGTTCCAGATAAGAGGTTGGCCGACAGATGTTTCAAGTGGCGATGAAAGCTGGGAGCAAAACGTGGCAGTCTGGAGTGCTGCCTGCGCTGCAGTGAAAGTAATGTTGTGGGGTTGATGAAAAGTAAACCACTGCATTAGGTGTAAAATAAAAGCATTTCACTTCTCTTGCATGAAAAGGGACATGAGGTGGGACAGCAGCAGGCAGGGTTTTGTTTTGTTTTGTTTTGTTTTTTTAAAGTAGCTCCCCTGGTTACACAGCTTGCTGGGTGACGCTCTTCACTGCTGAGGTTGACAGGTGTTTTATGATCCCCTAAAAGATCATAAAGCTAAAGTTTTCAGATCAAAGGAAAACCAACAAATAGAGGCAGCATTATTTGTGAAAAACTTTACCATAAAAGGAAGCAGGGAAGTTAGGGTTGAGACTGGATGATGGTCTATGGTCATACATAAGCAATTGTTTTTTTTAGTTGAGCTATTGAAGTGTATTTTTACACTAATGGGGAAAATTAATGATTGAGAAGAGAGAGAAGAAAATTACAGGAGAGAAGCTGTTAATTGTCCAGAACATAGGATTCCGTGTACGGCTAGTGGGGTTTGCATTCTAGAAGTACAGATAGTTCATCCTCATCTCTCTTCCAGGAATCTATGAGAAGAGATACAAATAGATTAGTAGATTTGCTGGTATAGGCCCATGGAAATCAAAGTGGGCCACTCCCCTGAACTTGATACTTGATACTATACTTGATATAGATATCAAATATTTTGTTGATCATATAATTGTTGAACATATATAGACTGACCCCAGAATAAAATTTAGAACTTCTTATTTGGTCCTTTCTTCTAAAAGTAGCAGGAAAGAAAAAAAAAAATGCTCTTAAATTGATGCTTCTAGGGGAGGCACAGTGGCTCATGCCTGTGATCCGAGCAATTTGGGAGGGTGAGATGAGCAGATCACTTGAGGCCAGGAGTTCCAGACCAGCCTGGCCAACATGGGGAAACCCAATCTCTATTAAAAATACAAAAAATTAGCTGGGTATGGTGGCACGTGTCTGTAATCCCAGCTACTTCAGAGGCTAAGGTCTGAGAATCCTTTGAACCCGGGAGGTGGAGGTAGCAGTGAGCCGAGATGGCACCACTGCACTCCAGCATGGGTGACAGAGCAAGACTCCGTCTCAAAAATAAAAATAAAAATAAATAAATTGATGCTTCTAGCTATTTGGGGGCATTCATTCCTTCAATTGATGATAATCCACCACCACCATATTTGCCAGATATGATGACAGACATTGCAGATAAAGAGATGAGACAGGTATAGTCATTGTCCAGAAAGAGTAAAAGTTGGGGGCAATAAATAAGCACCAACAAATGAATACGATAATGTTTTCTCAGTTCTATGTGAGCCATGGTTGTTGATTATAAGCAACAGACACTGACTCGTGATCTTTGGACTAATCA
>NW_012110585.1:110504-112397 GCF_000951045.1 Mandrillus leucophaeus | reverse complement strand
AAAAAAAAAAAAAAAAAGATGACATATCAGTACAGATTTCTGTAAAAAGTGGCATATTCAAAAGATGTTACTGAAGAGAATTTAGTAAAGGGTCCATTCACAAAGCGTCAGCGAAGTTAAGAAAACTAACTAGGGACCGCGAAGCATCCTGGCATTAGCAGTGACAGGACTACCATCCTTAGCCTGAAAGGGAGCAGAGAAAGACTGGATTCCAGAACTTGGCATAACTTTAACCCCAGGAAAGAGCTGCCCAGCAGGAGCTGTGACCTGCAGGCAAGAGACAAAGCCATTGTTCAACCTAACTTGACCTCTGCTTCTGCTGCCTCCTCCCAAATCCTGCCTGTGCCTGCTTATGCCCCAGATGGAGGTCTGAGAGGAAAGAAGCTTCCTTGGAGAGCCTCCCGGAGGTGTTGCTAGCAGATGGTGTTGCAAATAGAAGCATGGTGGGCAAAGAGGAAATTCAAATGCAGATTAAATGTCTATTCTATTGAATTCCTCTCCAGTTGCTGCCCCCTCCGGGATGGAAGGTGACCCCAGACAATCAGCCTGCTGTCAGACAGATGGCTGATTCGCTTGAAGCTTTGTATAATACCAGGGGCTCAGGGTTCATTACTTCTGCTGGTCGATGGAGCACTCAGCAGTGCCAATGGCAAGATCAGCCTGGAGAGGAGAGGAATATGTTACTGTGCACACAGATAGCCGTCAACCTATTCACGACCTCAATGGAGCAAGCCCTAGAGTGTCAAGCAAGGAGGTCACCATGACCATCTTATTTTCTGGACTTAAAAATATTCTTGGCTGGGCATGGTGGCTCACACCTGTAATCCCAGCACTTTGGGAGGCTGAGGGGGTGGATCACGAGGTCAAGAGATCGAGACCATCCTGGCCAACATGATGTAAACCCCATCTCTACTAAAAATACAAAAATTAGCTGGGCATTGTGACACGTGCCTGCAGTCTCAGCTACTTGGAAGGCTGAGGCAGGAGAATAGCTTGAACCCAGGAGGCAGAGGCTGCAGTGAGCTGAGATAGCACAACTGCACTCCAGCCTTGCGACAGAGCAAGACTCCGTCTCAAAAACAAACAAACAAAATATATACTTGCAGCTGGGCACAGTGGCTCATGCCTGTAATCTCAGCACTTTGGGAGGCCAGGGTGGGAGGATGGCTTGAGGCTAGGAGTTCAAGACCAGCCTGGGCAATATAACTAGTCCCTCTCTCTACAAAAAAAGGAAAAAAATAATACAAAAACATTAACCAGGTGCCATGGCGTG
The DNA here is from genome assembly GCF_000951045.1 of Mandrillus leucophaeus. NCBI lineage: Eukaryota > Metazoa > Chordata > Mammalia > Primates > Cercopithecidae > Mandrillus > Mandrillus leucophaeus. Next base: position 111,124 of record NW_012110585.1, on the reverse strand, counting down.
TGCCTGTAGTCCCAGCTACTGGGGAGGCTGAGGTGGGAGGACTGCTTGAGCCCAGGAAGTCAAGGCCTCAGTGAGCTGTGATTGCACCACTGCACTCTGGCCTGTGTGACAGAGCGAGACCCTGTGTCCAAGAAAAAAAAAAAAAGGATAGTGGGATAGTGTGGAGTCTTAATTAGGGAAAAGGAGTCAGGCTGGCAGGACCAGGGGAGAGCAAAGAGAGAAAGCAAATAAACTATAGGTCTGCCTTTCTTCATGGCCCAGGACGTATAGCCCTTCTGAGCAAATAACGTGCATAACTCACAAACTTCCTGCTCATCATCAAACACTGCGATTTATCATCAAGCTCCTTGGCTGACAGAAGAATGCAGGTGAGCTCCCTGCTACCTTGGCGTTATCGATCAACCCAGGAATCGTTCTATAAAATCTCCAGCAAGCCTTTGTTTCCTGGCAGTCAGCTCCTCTTCCACTGATTCTGCCCATTGCACTCTGGCGGCATGTTTTCCTACTTTCTCTAATAAATCTGCCTCTCTTTACCTACAACTGTCTTGGTAAATTTGTTTACCCCTGCACCACTGGCCCAGACAGTTGCTGCTCACCCGCAACAGAGAGATAGATGATTG
>NW_012110585.1:107697-109709 GCF_000951045.1 Mandrillus leucophaeus | reverse complement strand
TAACCTAGAGCTTGTATTTCAGCTGCCTTAGCACTACCGCTTCAAGAGATAAGAGAATCAAGCCTGTGTCGAGTTAAGAATTAAATGGGAGGTTGCAGTGAACCAAGATCATGCCACTGCACTCCAGCCTGGGTGACAGAGTAAGACTCCATTTCAAAAATAAGAATAAAAAATAAAAATAAAATAAAAAATGATTTGAGTATTTTTTTTTCTTAAGCTCATTCAAATGCCTTCCTGCCTTCTTGAATTCCTCATGCCCTTGGTAGCATTCTCCAGTGAGAACGGTGTTAATTCCCAAAGCCTTGCCCTACTTGGATACCTAAATCCTACAACTACATGTGATTAGTTAAATGAGCTTTCTGCTACTGTACCCCACTGGTTGCCAGAGTCCCATTCTGGACTTAATGATGTTTCTCAGAATCTTCATATTTCTCTTGGAATGGCCGGAACAACGACCAACACATTTTTAAAAATTTAGTTAAAATTGTGAATTGCAGGCAACAGAAAGGAATTCTGGATTTCTTAAACAGAGAACATTGTCTGGAATACAGCAGGGACTGTACAGAATCAGGAGAACCTGGGTTGGAGAATGGGTTTGAATCCTGATTGTCTGAGAAGGACAAGGGCCCCTATTAGTGGGAATGATGTGGCCAGGACGCTGTCACCCCGCCTGTGCCTTTGAATGACTCCCTTTGCATTCAGAGTCCAGGATAAGAGTTCACGGTTGATTGAATCTAGGTCACAGGACCAGGCATCTATATTTGTTTCCTGGGGCTACTGTAATAAATGACCACAAACTGGGGGCTGAAAACAACAGAAATGTATTCTCTTGCAGCTCTGGAGGCCAGACGTCCTAAATCAAGTTGTCAGCAGGGCCCTGCTCCCTTTGAAGGCTCCACAGGAAAATTCCTCCTCGCCTCCTCCAGTTCCCAGTGGGCCCAGGGACTCTTTGGCTTGTGCCAGTGTAACTCCAGTATCTGCCTTCCGCCTTCTCTCCTGTCTATTTCAAGGACATTTGTCATTGGCGTGTAGGGCCCACCCAGATAACCCAGGATGATCTCCCCTTGAGATCCTTAATTACATCTAAAATAAGGTCGCATTCCCAGATTCCAGAGGTTAGGATGTGGGCATATCATGGCGGGACTACACCATCTCACCAGGGGACAGGGAGTGGGGAAAGCTCCCTGCTTCCATGTCTATGGTGAAAGGCAAGGCTCTGCATCCCACCAGCACTGCACACTACGGAGTTGAGTAGAAAATGCCCTGAGATATTAAAGCCAAAATAAACCAGATTGCAACCACAGCACTAGTGCCAAAGCCTGCCATATAATACAGGAGAGGTACAAGAGAGCACAGAAGACGAATCCTACGTGGGGGGCAAGAAAGGCTTCGTGACACAAGCTGAACCATCAGAGATACTTGGTCTGTTAGGTGGTGTAGAGGAGAAAGGAAATTCCAGGCAGAGAGGGAACAGATGAGCAAAAAGCACGAAGGTATCAAATGTCCAAAGCTTTCAGGGAATTTCAAGTCCAGAGGGAAGAGCAGTGGCACTAGATAAGGAGCTTGTGCTGGAATATAAATCCACGAAGTCACTATGCGGATTCCTTTTTTGTTTGTTTCTTTGATCACTGCAAGAGTTTCTCTATGATAGAAGTAATGCACTGATTTACATTCTGGTGTAAAGTCCTCCTCTCGTTGTCACAGAGAAGTCACTGGCTGGCTACTTCAAATGGCGCTGGCAGAGCACAGGGTGCGCGAATTGCGGGTGGGACATCCTGAGCGAAGATGCAGATCAGATCCTGGGGGCTTTAGGTGACATGCTCAGGTATTTGGACTTTCTCTTTAGAGCTGGAGAGTGATACAGTGGTGACATAGAGGATGACTTTCAGGACTTGAGTGTGACGGCACGGAGCGTGTGAGATTGGAGACCATTATGTTATCTGCTTCCCCAAACTCAGTTCTTTATTCCAGTGTTGGTTTCTTTTTCCTTTCCTTTTGTTTTTCTTTTTTTT
>NW_012110585.1:105503-106602 GCF_000951045.1 Mandrillus leucophaeus | reverse complement strand
TGGAACCCAAGAGGCGTAGGTTGCAGTGAGCCAAGATCATACTGCTGTACTCCAGCCTGGGTGACAGAGCGAGACTCCGTCTACCAAAAAAAAAAAAAAAAAAAAATCATAATCAGAGTTTATTTAGTTTATCTTTTTAGTACAGGTTGGATATTTCTAGTCTGAAATTCCAAATCCGAAATGCTCAAAAATTTGAAACTTTTGAGTGCCCACGTGATGCCACAAGTGGAAGTCACGCCTGACTTCATGTGACTGGTTGCAGTCAAAATGCAGGCACGGGACACATGGTTTCTTCAGCATCTCCAAGGGACAAAAGGCCCTTCCGTCCCTCTTTAGATACGATCTATGTTCTCCTCACATGCCCAAATTTCCCCACGCGAGCATGCTCACAAAGTGTAATAAAATGACCTGTGTTCGGGCACCAACGACGGGTTCCCCACGATGCCCCACATGAGGCCAAGACCTGCGTGCATTACTCAATGTGGTCTTTTGCTTATTTCCTGCTCTGTGGTGTGAAGATATTGTTGAAAATGTCAAAAAGACCTGCAGATACCCCTATGAGTAACGGTGATGAGAAAAAGGAAGCATTTACGTAGTAGTGACGATGAAGATGACATTGTCAACACTGCAGAAAAAGCGCCTGTCAATGGCATGGTGAAAAGGTACGATGGGCTTATTGAAGGACTAGAGCAGTGTGCAGCCATAACACAAGAAATCATGTCAGTTTATAAAATCAGAGAGTTCCAAGACCAAAAAAAAAAAAAATCTTAATGAGGCAGGTGACTCTGGAGGAAACATTTTCTAAAAGCCATCTAGCCGGCTAGGTGCAGTGGCTCACGCCTGTAATCCCAGCACTTTGGGAGACTGAGGAGGGCGGATTACCTGAGGTCAGGAGTTCAAGACCAGCCTGGCCAACACAGTGAAATCCTGTCTCTACTAAAATTACAGAAATTAGCTGGGTGTTGTGGCGAGTGCCTGTAGTCTCAGCTACTCAGGAGGCTGAGGCAGGAGAATTGTTTGAATCCAGGAGGCGGAGGCAGCAGTGAGCCGATATGGTGCCACTGCACTCCAGCCTGGGCAACAGAGCAAGACTCTGTCT
>NW_012110585.1:99399-100653 GCF_000951045.1 Mandrillus leucophaeus | reverse complement strand
ACATGCTCAGGTATTTGGACTTTCTCTTTAGAGCTGGAGAGTGATACAGTGGTGACATAGAGGATGACTTTCAGGACTTGAGTGTGACGGCACGGAGCGTGTGAGATTGGAGACCATTATGTTATCTGCTTCCCCAAACTCAGTTCTTTATTCCAGTGTTGGTTTCTTTTTCCTTTCCTTTTGTTTTTCTTTTTTTTTTGATAGAAACAGGGTCTCGCTCTATTGCCCAGGCTGGAGTGCAGTGGTGTGTTCATACCTCACTGCAGCCTCAACCTCCTGGGCTCAAGTGATCATCCAGCCTCAGTCTCCTGAGTAGCTAGGACTATAGGCATGCACCACCACACCCGGCTATTTTTCAATCTTTTGTAGAGATAGGAATCTCATTAAGTTGCCCAGGCTTATCTCAAACATGTGGCCTCAAGTGATCCTCCTTCCTCAGCCTCCCAAAGCCAGTGTTGGGAGGTGACAACGTTTTCATCAATCTGTAGTGAAATGAGAAAACTAAACCTGATATAGTCAGTTCTTCATAAATTCTGTTCAATTTCAAAGGACTCTCCTTTGGTTTGAGATCATGACTTCCTAAATTTTATGAGGGTAAAATTGTCCATTTGTCTATGAAATTGTGGTAATAGTAAATAATAGGCTTTACAATCTCTGTATCTATCTATTATATCTATCTATCTACATACCTATCCATGTGTTTGCCTTCAAGTAAAAAATCAGCTGGTCCCTCTAGTTCTCTAATTGTCCCTTTGAGATTTTTCTGTACTGTGCAATCTGCAAGAGTGAGAACTCCTGGCCCAGGTGAGGACTTAATCCCAGGTGGAGGTGATAGGGAAGGGGCAGGGGTACTCACAAGAGGGATATGACAGAGCTGGAATCCACACCATGAGATCCATGACAGTCCAGATTCTACTATGTTTTGCATACACATAGACACTGTGTGAAATTCAAATACATAATCAGGGTCGGACACGGTGGCTCATGCCTGTAATCCCAGCACTTTGGGAGGCCATGGTGGGCGAATCACTTGAGGTCAGGAGTTCAAGACAAGCCTGGACAACATGTTGATACCACGTCTCTACTAAAAATACAAAAATTAGCTGGGTGTGGTGGCAGGTACCTGTAATCCTAGCTTCCCGGGAGGCTGAGGTGGGAACATCACTGGAACCCAAGAGGCGTAGGTTGCAGTGAGCCAAGATCATACTGCTGTACTCCAGCCTGGGTGACAGAGCGAGACTCCGTCTACCAAAA
>NW_012110585.1:95737-98374 GCF_000951045.1 Mandrillus leucophaeus | reverse complement strand
CCTCTTCTTGGTCCCTCAACTGCTTCTGATGTTTCTTCTTGCCTTGAAAAATAAAATACAGTGTACAGTAGCCTTTTAATGAAAACACAGCATTGCAGATGGAGACTGAAAGCCTGCCCTTACTTGTTGCTGTTAACAGCTGACACAGGTATCTGATGTTGTGCTGCTCGGCTACCCTGAACACTTTTTTAAAAAACTGTATTAATGATGTGTCCTATTTTTACTGTTAAGTATTTAAGCGTGAATAAGTATATGAACACGATTGCTTATCAGAAGCATATAAATTTAGAGTCAGGAACGATGGTGCTGTCACACAACCACAGATTGTCCATATGGGTGGCTGAGATAGTGACACCTTTTCTTTCTGATGGTTCAGTGTACACAAACTTTGTTTCATGCACAAAATTATTCAAAATGTGGCATAAAATTACCTTCAGGCAATGTATATAAGGTATTATGAAACATCCATGAATTTTGTGTTTAGACTTGGGTCTCATCCCTAAGAAATGTCATTCTGTCTATGCAAGTCTTCCAATATCCAAAATCCGAAACACTTCTGGTCCCAAGCACTTCGGTTAAGGGATACTCAAACTCTAATAATCCCATGAGTGCCTCTTTGGGATCAACTGTGTTATAGATTTATTTTATGAAATACACTAATATATAACTTATTGTCATATTTCCCCTTAATTCCATCCTTAGAAAAATCATTAGATAACTTATAACTTTATGGTTGAAAACCATGATCTTCATCTAAAAACTCTTTCTTGAGCAACCTTTTTTCAGTAAAATGACTTTGGGATTCTTTGTCCTCTATCCTGCCTAAACCTTCTTTCCTGGGAGAAAAGAGGATGAGTAATACATGTTCCACTTCTTCTCTGGAAGTGCCTTTCATATGTAATAGCAGAGCAGTCTTCTTCCAAGGTGCTATTTTGGGGGACCTATTGCTTTTATCTCAACACAAACCGAGAGCTGTTTTTGTCAAATTGACAACAGCAGCCAATGTCTAGGGGAAGCCGGCCGCGATATTTTCATTTTTCTTCACTCTCGTGTTTGATTTTCTTGTTCATTTCTGACATTCTTTCATCTACAAAATCAAAATGAATTGTAATATAGTTGCAATGAACATGGCCTTATCATTGCCTGAGGAGGAATGGCCTTTGGTAACTGATCTCATGATCAATATTAAGCCGCGAACTCTCTTTTCCTAATTTTTACATTATCCTCTTACACCCACTCCCTGAAACACACACACACACTCACACTCCCCACCCAGATGTTGTCATGTTCATTTCCCCTATTTCGTTTTTGGGGCTAATATCCTACTCTTAATGAAGGCCATTTAGACACGTACTCCTTGACATTTTTCGAGGAAAACAAAGTGCTCTCGGGGTATTTGATTTCTTCCCCTAAGGTAAACTCCCCTCACGTTGTTCACTTTCTTTCAACATGGTTATGGGGAGTAACTTTCTAGTCCCTGATGGGATTCCAGAGAGGATCATATTCTCCAGATGCAACGTATTTTGTTGTTTTGAAGCTCTGAGTTTGTTCTGCTCATAGGATTTCAAGGAGAGATGCCAGCTGTTCCTTTCTTTAGCATTTCCATTGTAATCTCTCTGGTGTATCATTAAGGAGTTTTGTGTAGAGGAGAAAATATTTATGAGGTTGTTTTACTTGCTTCATTTTTAGAGGGAGTCAGAACCAGAGTCCAAGTGTCACCCCAGTCTAGAAAAGCTAATATTGCTTGCTGTCTATACTTTTGCATCCACCCGTCATATGCTTACCCCTGGCTATGGTTATTCAGCTGTTATTCTGTGTTACTCCTGAATTAGTCTGTAGCTTCGAGAGAGTAAGGACCACCCATCTTTGTTTGTCTTACAGTTACCAAAGCATCTGTTGCCTAGTAGGTGCTTAGTCAACATTTCTCAAATTAAATTTAATTATAATAGAGCTCTAGCGTACATGGTAGTCTCTCCTCTGATGCTAACATCTATGAGACTTAAGAGTTTGTGATTCTTCCTCTTCTAGCTCCATTTCTTTTCTTACTATATGTATTCTCTTTTGATTTAATATACTTAATGTCTCTAATGGGCTGTGTACTAGGATAATGATTGTTTTATTTTATTTTATTATTTACTGATTTATGTAGTTTTTTTGAGATGGAGTCTCACTCTGTTGCTCAGGCTGGAGTGCAGTGACATGGTCTTGGCTCATTGCAACCTCTGCTTCCCAGGTTCAAGTGAATTCTCCTGCCTCAGCTCCTGAATAGCTGGGATTATAGGTATGTGTTACTGCACCTGGCTATTTGTAATTTCAAAAAAAATTACTATATTTGTATTTTCAGTAGAGATGGGGTTTCACCATGTTGGCCAGGCTGGTCTTGAACTCCTGACCTCAGGTGATTCGCCTATCCCAGCCTCCCAAAGCTGGGATTACAGGTGTGAGCCACCGTGCCCAGCCAGTGCTGATGTTTAAATGAAGTTCTCCTGAGCTTCATGTCCATCTAACTTTGTGGTCCTTCAGATACCACAGAGACAACATGCCCAAGTCTAAAACCTCGACCTCTTATCGCATTTCCTCTGATAGTGAACCCCTGCACTGTCTACCCAGGGGCCATCCTTCTTTTCTGTTCTTCAC
>NW_012110585.1:67202-95687 GCF_000951045.1 Mandrillus leucophaeus | reverse complement strand
TTCAACATGGTTATGGGGAGTAACTTTCTAGTCCCTGATGGGATTCCAGAGAGGATCATATTCTCCAGATGCAACGTATTTTGTTGTTTTGAAGCTCTGAGTTTGTTCTGCTCATAGGATTTCAAGGAGAGATGCCAGCTGTTCCTTTCTTTAGCATTTCCGTTGTAATCTCTCTGGTGTATCATTGAGGAGTTTTGTGTAGACGAGAAAATATTTATGAGGTTGTTTTACTTGCTTCATTTTTAGAGGGAGTCAGAACCAGAGTCCAAGTGTCACCCCAATCTAGAAAAGCTAATATTGCTTGCTGTCTATTCTTTTGTATCCACCCGTCATATGCTTACCCCTGGCTATGGTTATTCAGCTGTTATTCTGTGTTACTCCTGAATTAGTCTGTAGCTTCGAGAGAGTAAGGACCACCCATCTTTGTTTGTCTTACAGTTACCAAAGCATCTGTTGCCTAGTAGGTGCTTAGTCAACATTTCTCAAATTAAATTTAATTATAGTAGAGCTCTAGCGTACATGGTAGTCTCTCCTCTGATGCTAACATCTATGAGACTTAAGAGTTTGTGATTCTTCCTCTTCTAGCTCCATTTCTTTTCTTACTATATGTATTCTCTTTTGATTTAATATACTTAATGTCTCTAATGGGCTGTGTACTAGGATAATGATTGTTTTATTTTATTTTATTATTTACTGATTTATGTAGTTTTTTTGAGATGGAGTCTCACTCTGTTGCTCAGGCTGGAGTGCAGTGACATGGTCTTGGCTCATTGCAACCTCTGCTTCCCAGGTTCAAGTGAATTCTCCTGCCTCAGCCCCTGAATAGCTGGGATTATAGGTATGTGTTACTGCACCTGGCTATTTGTAATTTCAAAAAAAATTACTGTATTTGTATTTTCAGTAGAGATGGGGTTTCACCATGTTGGCCAGGCTGGTCTTGAACTCCTGACCTCAGGTGATTCGCCTATCCCAGCCTCCCAAAGCTGGGATTACAGGTGTGAGCCACCGTGCCCAGCCAGTGCTGATGTTTAAATGAAGTTCTCCTGAGCTTCATGTCCATCTAACTTTGTGGTCCTTCAGATACCACAGAGACAACATGCCCAAGTCTAAAACCTCGACCTCTTATCGCATTTCCTCTGATAGTGAACCCCTGCACTGTCTACCCAGGGGCCATCCTTCTTTTCTGTTCTTCACATATTTATACAGTAGACATTTATTGAACATTGTAAAAATACTGAAAAAGATGCAGAGATCATAAGACATAGTGTTCCTGTCTAGAAAGTGCTACCGTCAATTATAGAACTTATGTTCAAACAGCTCATACCGTAATATAAAGTATAATGCATTACTGACCATCATAGCATTTCAAAATCAGTTACCAGTATCTAGTCCTTCTTGTATCCTATTTCCTGCAAGTGCATACATCTTAAGTAAACTAATTTGGATGTATACACATACATTACAAAGGAAGGGTTTATTAGAGTTATATATGGCCATTACTAAAAGTTTCCTTTGCTTTACCTTGTATTCTTTCTTCTTCTTTATTTTAGGATAGTAGGGGTACATTGTACTGTATCAGGCTTATTATCAGAGCTTCATCTTCAGTATGTTCCCTGCCTTAACTTTTCATGAGTCATCAGGTCCTATTAATTTGGTTCTTTCTTCTTAATATCGCTTGTATTGAATCCTTTCTAAGCATTATTAATATCATTCTTTGCTAACATATTTAACCAAGTTCTTTCTCTGTCTTCATTGTGGACGCATCCACGCGATGCCAGTCTACACTACTACCAGAGGCAATTTCTTAAACCCAGATCAAATTTTGTCATTCTTCTTTTTGAAATAATTCAGTGGTTCCCCCATGATGTTCAGAAGCTGGACTAGGACCTATGTGATCTGACTCCTACCCATTCTTCCACCCTCTTATTTCACCATCTGCTTCCCTGCCTCCATTTCTCCTCACCATCTGTGTAGTTAAGAGTGTGAACTTTAGGGTCAAATTGCCTCGGTTAAAATCCTGGCTCTGCCACTTACTAGCTATGTAACTTTGGGAAAATCACTTAGGTCTTCTGTGCCTCAGTTTTCTTATCTATAAAATGGGGGAAGTGGTAGTTCTTATTTTATATAGTTATTGGGAAGATTCAATGAGTTAATACGTGTTAAATGCTTACAACAGGGCCTGGCCCATAGCAAATAACTAATACAGACACTTCTCAACTTATGATGGGGTTACAGCCCAATAAACCCATTACAAGTTGAAAATATTGTAAGTCAAAAATGCATTTAGGCCTGGTGCAGTGGCTTACTCCTGTAATCCCAGCATTTCAGGAGGCAAAGGCAGGAGGATTGTTTGAGCCCAGAGTTTGAGAGCAGCCTGGGGAACGTAGGGAGACCCCATTTCTACAAAAGTAACCAAATTAGCCGGATGTGGTGGCCCACGCCTATAGTCCCCGATACCTCGGGGACTGAAGCAGGAGGATCGCTTGAGCCTGGGAGGTCAAGGCTGCAGTGAGCTGTGATGGTGCCACTACACTCCAGCCTGGTCAACAGAATGCAGACCCTGTCTCAAAAAAAGAAAAAAAAATGCATTTAATACACCTAACTTACAGAACATCATAGCCTACGTCCCTAGCCTACCTTAAACGTGCTCAGAACACTTACATTAGCTGACAGCTGGGCAAAATCACCTGGCAACAAGGAACACTGTCGAATCTCAGTTGTCTACTTTCATGATGATGTGGCCGACTGGGAGATGTGGCTCTCTGTGGCTTCCCGGCATTGTGAGAGAGGATCCCACCGCATGTCATTGGCCTGGAAAAAAGATCAGAATTCCAAATTCAAAGCACAATTATTGCTGAATGTGTATCACTTTCACACCATCATAAAGTCAAACCTTCATAAGTCTGGGACCATCTATATATATTTGTGTGCGTGTGTTGCTGTTGTTGTTGTTGTCATTCATTTATTGGCTTTGTGTCTTTCTTTTTGCATATGCTGTTTCATATGCCTGGAATCACCCACTTCTCCTTGTCACCTGGCTGACCCCACTCATCTTTTGAACTTCAGTTTAGGTGTCAGCCCCTTAAAGGAGCCTTCACTCCCCCTTCCCACTCCAGGCTGGATTAGTTGCATCGCCTATGTGCTCCTGTAGCACGGGTGCACACCCACATCATAACATTCATCACACCAGATAAGGGGTATTGACACTGTGATTTTGAACACCATAAGTGACCTAAAGGTCCATGATGTTTAATAATTTGCAACGACACAAAATAATTATTTTATAATGATTGTATAAATATATGATTATTGTATTAGTCCATTCTCAGGCTACTAATAAACACATACCTGAGACAGTGTAATTTATTAAGGAAAGTTTAATTGACTCACAGTTCCCCATGGCTGGGGAGGCCTCAGGAAACTTACAATCATGAGTGGAAAGGGAAGCAAACATATCCTTCTTCACATGGCGGCAGCAAGGAGAAGTGCCAAGCAAAAGGGAGAAAAGCCCCTTATAAAACCATCAGATCTCGTGAGAACTCACTCACTATCATGAGAACAGCATGAGGGTAACCACCCCTATGATTCAATTACCTCCCACCAGGTCCCTCCCACAATACATAGGGATTATGGGAACTACAATTCAAGATGAGATTTGGGTGGGGACACAGCCAAACCATATCAATTCTATTATTTTGTAGATGATTATATCAAATAATCTTGATTCTTGGTATTAAATAAGGCAAGGCATGAGTTTGGGGAATCACATTAGCTCAGGATGTATCCATCCCAGAAGTAAAGGTTCTCCTACACTTTAATTTTCTATTTATTTGTATGCTTCCAATATTAAATTCTGGGGTCCCGAATGCGGTGAGAGCTGTTTTATCTCTATCCTTAGTGCTTTACATTCACCAGAGATTCAGTTAATATTTGTTGAAAAGATGAATGTGTATTTTTAATTTAATACAGAAAATTCTTTTTTTTTCCCCAAAAATCTGGCTTTGCCCCTGAGCCGTGGTTTGAGGTGCTGACCCTCTTCCCAGGAAAATACATGCATGGCTCATTTCAGAAGGTTTAAGGTACAGACCTTGCCCTAGAAGATGGCCTCCTGCTTAGTCAAAGAGAAGAAGGGAAGAAATGCATTTCTTTCAATACTAAATAGGACTGATTTAATGAAAAGACTCAATTGGAATTCAACTCCTTTGAGATAGATATGACCCCATTCTGTCTTTGCCCAACAACTTCTTGGAGAAGGTGATATGATTCATGTACTTTAGACAGAGGCAAATTTGGATCCGAATTTAGGAAAATGAAGCGAAATCAGTCATATCTGTAGGTGTTTTGGGTGCCTGATTTGGCATATAGACAAACCTCCTGCCCAGGTAGCTTACATATGCCTCCTACTTCTACACTAGCTACAATTTCTCTTCTCACTGGTACTCTTACTGACGGGGGCATTCAAGACTTTGCCTTCAGTGGCTTATCTGAGGGGTCTAACACATTTAGGCACAAATGCCTGAAGGAAAGGCACAAATGCCTGAAGGAAAGGCGCGTAGACAACCACATTGTCTGATAACAGTTGACTGCCCAGGTCAGAGCCTGGCAGGGTAAGTCTGAACAGAGAGCTTTTAGCTTCACCCTGTCATGGGGACTCAGTCAGCAAACATCATCCCTCTTATAATTAAGGAAGGCTCTAAAATTGCATGAGCAAAGATGAGGTGCTTTGGTAGCTCTTTCAAAATGCTTCTTAAATGCACTTCTAACAAGTTAGCTTCTGTGGCTCTCAACGGCACAGATCATGTGCCTACATATGAGTGAGACGTAGCTGGGGTTAAAATCTATAGGCAAGTTCTGAAGACTAGACAGAAGCTTTCCAAAGCACATCCAGATCAATGATGTTTTAAATAGGGGCCAGGACTGGGGTGGGGCTGGTGTAGGGGAATGTTGGGGGAAGCCACATGCATCTCTGAGTAGGAATGCCACATGCACTCTGCCATCGTGGGAATCACTGAGAGTAATGAGCAGTACAGTTTGTGGCAGTGTGGTGAACACACAAGTGAAAAGGAAACTAGGCAAAATGGTTGCAGGCTGGGACTTAGATTATAGTCCATTCACCCCACTTGCAGACAAGCAATTAGGGTCCAAGGTGTTACAGGATGGGCTTTTCCTATCACATCAGGCATCTCTCGGGATCTCATTGTATACCACAAGACCTCTATATTACAAAGTGGTTTTTGGTGCATTATTTTTTTTAATTACTAAAAGCTTTTTCATGGGTTTCATGACACTCTAATGAACAAGAAGAAAAATGTGAACAATGATGAATAACTACAAGTATTTGTCAAAGTGACATGAGAGTAGCTGGTAATATGGAAAATATTGAGCAGTCCAATTGTACTGGAATGATTTAGTACAATTTAGTAATATTGTCTTAGATAGTATACATTTAATTGAGCCCCTGGAATCAGAGATGACTCTCAATGTTAGCAATTTTCCCAGGAACAAGATGAAATCATTCAATTTAACTTTAGGAGAAAGTATTGTATGTTTTATAGAAAGCTTAGGAATTGATTTATTGGCCCATTGATTTGAACTACTTTTATAATTCTGGCACACTCCACATATTAACAATTCTTTCTAATCCCTACTTGGCTGGGTAATTTATGCATAGGTCAGGAAGTCAACCTGGGCTGTAGCTGGTTTCATATACTTATCATGTGAAATGACGTTTACTATTTGTTTTCTTCCTGATAGGGCCTGTGCTCCCTTCAGAGACTCACACCAGTGGTTTATCATGAGAAGGACTGCACTATTTGATTTCACTCCTACAACTTTTCATTGACGTTACACATTGAGAAAGTTATGAGAAGTAACTGCCACTCTCTGGAGGTGGAGACTGCCGTGATTCACAAAGACAAGAGGTAATTTTCCTGTAATCACAGGATGACTCAGGTTAGTAGCTTTCAGCCCTTCAGCAACTCACATACCATGAGGCGTTTTTAGCAATGTGCATCTTTAGCGAATCTAATTCTTCCCAATCCCTATAATTTTAAATTTATGACAATGTGATATAAAGTACGTTGGAATTTGTTTTTGCACAAGGTGGAAACAGTATCTGAAAGTAGTTGTACAGGGTAAGTAAAAATTATGAGAACATATTTAGCATTTTTAGAAAGCAAAATGCTTTGGTAGGACTTAAACATATTTTTAAATGAGATTTTTATCACACAAAAGTTTACAGTATCATTTGTACTTGGAAATGATAGATGTTAAGTGTGAAGTCGCATGTATTAAAAAGTAAAATTAAAAAGCTATGCATCTTGTAATTAGGTCTTTTTTATAACATAAAAGATCTGTCTTTTAATTGTGTGGGCCAATTTGCATTTTCAGTTTAGAATTGTAGTTTAAGTATGTCTTTGAATTTTAAAGCAGAATTTTACGCTCTCTCTTTTTTAATTCTGTGTCCTCTGTGGCATTTATAATAGGAGAACCATTTCCAGTATTTATATTGCTCTTTAGTTATGAAAAAGTGACCATTGTATGCCTAGATTGTACCTATAATACAGACCTGGCTGGATGCGTTGGCTCATGCCTGTAATCCCAGCACTTTGGGAGGCCAAGGCAGGTGGATCACCTGAGGTCTGGAGTTCAAGACCAGCCTGGCCAACATGGTGACCCCATCTGTACTAAAAATGCACAACTTAGCCGGGCGTGGTGGCGGGCCCCTGTAATCCCAACTACTCAGGAGGCTGGGGCAGGAGAACTGCTTGGATCCAGGAGGCGGAGGTTGCAGTGAGCCAAGATCACGCCACTGCACTCCAGGCTAGGCGATAAGAGCAAGACTCTGTCTCAAAACAACAACAGCAACAACAACAACAGACCTCTGGGGCAGCAAATCAGAAAACACAAAATAAAACTGGAAAAGCTCAGTCTTAGTTCTGCTTTCCTCCAAGTGCCCACTGACTCACAGCCGGCTCTTCAGGATTTATGACCGAAGAGTCAAGGACCAGCTTGTACAGAGTAAAGTACTGCTGTTTTGCAGAGGGAGCTAAGAAACAGCTCCTTGATTCATTGGCTCTACAATTAATTATTGAGTGATGCTCTGTGTTCTGCACTATCCTAGGCTCTATGATGTACAGATGAGATATAGATATAGATATATAAAAACGTCACATTTCCATCTCTGCCCTCCAAAACCTTATAATCTAGTTGGGAACATATATATAGTTGAGAGTTCATGACAGTATCTGGAAAAATGCCCTAAGAGTGATAGAGATAATAAGTTTGCAGCGTATAGAAGTCCTGGGGCCAGGCACAGTGGCTCACACCTGTAATTCTAGCACTTTGGGAGGCCGAGGCAGGCAGATTGCCTGAGCTTAGGAGTTCGAGACCAGCCTGGGTAACATGGTGAAACCCCATCGCTACTAAAATACACACACACACACACACACACACACAAGCCATGTGTGCAGCGTGCACCTGTGATCCCAGCTACTCAGGAGACTGAGAGGCAGGAGAATTGCTTGAACCCGGGAGGCAGAGGTTGCAGCAAGCAGAGATCGTGCCACTGCACTCCAGCCTGGTGACAGAGCAAGACTCCATCTCCCCCCCCTCCAAAAAAAAAAGTACTGAGACGGATGATTTTTATCTGTAGTTATCCATGAATCCTTTATGTAGGAGGAAGAAACTGTGCTAGACTTTGCAGACCAGAAGATTTTGGCAGGAGGAAGTGATAGGAGAGCATTGCAGGTGAGAGAGAATAGACTGCTGGCTTCAGCAAAGACCTGAATAAGGTCCTGAGCAAGTCCCACTTGGGAAAAAGTGAGTAGATTTGTGTGGGTAGAGCTGAGACCTTGAGGTACTGTAGTTGCAGGATATAAGACTGGAAAAGTGGACTGGGCCAGGTCAGGGAGGCTTTTCATGACAGACTGAGGAGTGCAGGTGCTATCCCGTAGGCAGTAGAGGTCCCCTGAAGGGCTTTCAAGAAGGAGTGAATATTATCCAATGGATTGTATAGAAAAATTAACCCTGCACCGGCATGAAATACAGATTCTAACCAACTTTTCTTGAATTCAGAGAAGAAAAATCATGAATTGTAGCCAGCAAACCAGGAACGGCACCTGTGCTACGTGGTCTACGCAGTTACCTTTTACTATAGGAATGTGTTGTGTCTCCAGCCAAGTGGACATTAACAGAGAAGGTTGTGTTGCCAACTCCCATCATTATGAGTATATTAGAAGGGATAGATGTAGGCGGTGCAGAGACAGCGAGAGGAACAGACAGACCAGCTAGACTAGCTGAGATACTAGGGGATGGCAGTACAAACAGAAAGACAGAAAGGGGGCAAAGGTGCCAGCACTGCGACAACTTTGATCTTCTAGGCTGGCATTCCAATAGCACATTGCCATCTCAGTAGATTCTTTTGCTCCAACAAGAGTCCCTTCATCCATTTGTGATGAGTCCCGTTGGCAACCCTAGTGGCCATGGTACCTCTCTTTCACTGTGGCCGCTACTGGGGTAGACGCTGTTGTTGTGAAGGAGCATTCAAGTTTGTAATACTTTAGTCCTTTTGCTATATATGCCAAAATGAACTAAAGCAAGGAGGAGGATGTGTTGGGAATGCCTAAGTAGCTGGCACAATAAAAGGAACCGCTGCAAACCAAACCTCAGGAAAGTTACAACTTGGGATGAGACATGAGGATCTTTGCTTCAGGGCTGAGCCATCAGCAGTTCTGCTCCAACCTCTTGTCAATTTCCCGGGCCAGGGAGAATAACTGTCCGAGATTGGATCATGTACCCACCGCACTGCCACTGTCAGTGTGCCTGGCAGGCCCCAGTGACACTTGGAGTCTGAGAGAGGTGCAGTTCCCCAGAGGAACAGAGGATAAACAAAGGCTTTTAAAAGTATTTTAATCTCTAAAATGTCTGCGATTGCAAATAGTGGTCATATGTGCGTGGCCTCAGGCTTGGGAAGGGATCAGATATTCCCCAGAATCTTAGATCTCCAAAATTATTTTTCACTACTACCTCTGATGGACCCTCTGCTCTTTCAAACTAATGTCTTTTTTGTTTTTTAAAAAGATACTGATATTGGCTAGAAGCTTTTTCATTTTTTAAGAAGACACTGATATTGACTAGAAGGTATTGACTATGCATTACCTTCATGCCTGCATGCCTCTAGCTCCGTGGATTAAGCATCTTTACTCTTTCTCCCTTTCCTTTCCTTCCTTCTGTAGCGGTCAGCTCTTCAAACACATCAAGTGCCCTGAAGTGACTTGATTTATACGCCTTACTTATGTTAGAATTCTCAAGTTTGCTGCTTTCCCTGAAAAGCAGGCTAAGAGGACCTGAAAAGCACAGTGACTTGTCCATCTTTGGGGAACCCTGGAATTGATTCTTCTTGCAAGTGCAATTCAAATGACAAGAAATGAATATTTTCCTTTTTTTTTTTTTTTTTTTTTTTACTTGAGATGGAGTTTCGCTCTTGTTGCCCAGGTTGGAGTGCAATAGAGCGGTCTCGGCTCACTGCAACCTCCACCTTTCAGGTTCAAGCAATTCTCCGGCCTCAGCCTCCTGAGTAACTAGGATTACAGGCATGCACCACCATGCCTGGCTAATTTTTGTATTTTTAGTGGAGACGGGGTTTCTCCATGTTGGTCAGGCTGGTCTCGAACTCCCAACTTCAGGTGATCTGCCCGCCTTGGCCTCCCAAAGTGCTGGGATTACAGGTGTGAGCCACCGCGCCTGGCTGAAACAAAGATTTTCAAATCTTGCCTGTGCTTCTAGGCTGAGTTCCAAGGCGCAGTTCCCGACTTCTCAAGCATTCATTAGAAGGCGTGTCAGCTTACACACACATAGGGCTCACTGAAAATTTCCCTTTTTAATAATTTCCTATTATTCTGGAAATGAACATAATATATTCAACTTCAAAGCACTACAACTCTAGATTTTCTAGAGCAAGAATTTTTAACCTTTGGCATTATTTTGGATTTTAGTTTCTTAACACAAAGGTTCAAGCAAGTTTCAGTTGCAGTTAGAAGTTGTCAAAATCTAATTTCCATTAGTGATACATGTGTAAAAAGTTATACGAGCAATTGATATTTGACTATATAAATCTAGTTGGAGTGCTAATTGGAGTAGATATAAACAAATATATACAAAATTATATATTTTTACCTTTTCTTCTCTTTATTCTTTATACATATTAAGTCATAGCTCTTAGCTCTTCGTCTGCTTTTCTTACTCCCTGTTTCTGGCTTTCTTTGTGCTAACGTGTATGAACCACGTGATAATCATTCAGTACATATATTCATTTCCCCGTTTCTTCTCCTTTTACTTCCCCTGGTTTCTTTCTTCTTTTCCTTGTCATTCTATCTTGATCCTTTTCTTGATTTTTATAAAAAAAACTTCATTGATACATGTTTTTGTCTTCTTTGTGTTGTTTTTGTTCTGGGTTTGGTTTTTTTGGAGGGAACACTGATTCTTCTGTCAGTTGTGTGTGTTTCGGGAGATTCACCATCCAGATATCAATTAGGCCCCAAGTCATTGTTGTCTTAGGTTTTAAGGCTTATAAACACTATAACATTTTTCAGAAAGATTTTACTCTCTGCAGAATAAAAAGCTCAGCAGATTTTCCCAATAACTGCACATATAAAGAGCCACATAAACAGTAGACTGAATATTACAGATGATCCACATGGGAGTAATAAATGAGGACACTCTAGTTTGTCCATACATTCTTCATAAGGTACTGAAGTAACTGAGAATTGTCTTAACGAGTAACAGTAACAATGAAACAGCAAGGTAATTAGAGAATGAAGGTAAGTAGCAATAGCAACCACCTGCTGCTACAAGCGGAGGATCATGTAGCCTCCTTGCTGGACCTTTACACAGTTTTATGTTCCCATTTGTTTATTGAGATCAGTAATCCTCACATATTATTATAGTTGTGCTACTTGGAAGCTGTGGCTGGCACAATTCATCCTTATTTTCACTTTGAGTTATTGAGTAAAGCTCTTCAATGTGTAATAAGATCACAAATATAAGGTAGGTAGAATGAATTTCCTTCCTCTCATCATACTGCTGAGTCACTTACCTGCTGCCCTAACTGAAACAACTTCTTTATTGAGAGCAAATGGACTCTATTCTTTGCTGGTTACTGGATAATCTGGCATTGGACATTACCTCATTTAAGTCACTTATTTCTTCAGTTAGATTTCTTCTGAGCTAAAACTCTCTCAGCAGTTTCTGTATATACTATGGCATAATCTTATTGAATGGGGATACTGCTTTGACATTTCACCTGATCTTTGAACCCAGTGATCTCCAGTTTCTAGCTGCCCGGAAGGCACTGACTGGATGGCATTCATCCCTTAGGGGAATGGCAGAACACGGATGAGAGAGGACACTCTGCTCAGTTTCAAGTTCTAACATGGTTTAAAATAAAGGCAATTGCCTGAAAGCAAAAGGCAGTTTTAATTGAAATATACATGGACCAAAGTACATATATCATAAATGTACAAATAAATGAATGAATCTTTCATAACCTAAGCACCCTCATGTAACCAGAGCCCACATCAAGAAACAACATTACCAGCACCCCAGCACCACCTCCCGACCCCCAGTGCTCCCTGCCAGATGCTGCCCCAGGCAGCCTCTATCCCAATTCTAATGGCCCACATTTGTTTTATCTGTTTTTGCACTTTTTTTGTGTGTGTGTGTGTGTCTTTTTGAGATGGAGTCTCCAGTCTGCCCAGGCTGGAGTGCAGTGGCGTGATCTCGGCTCGCTGCAAGCTACGCCTCCTGGGTTCACACCGTTCTCCTGCCTCAGCCTCCTGAGTAGCTGGGATTACAGGCGCCTTCCACCACGCCCGGCTAATTTTTTGTATTTTTAGTAGACACGGGGTTTCACTGTGTTAGCCAGGATCGTCTCAACCTCCTGACCTCATGATCTGCCCGCCTCGACCTCCCAAAGTGCTAGGATTACATGTTTTTGTACTTTATTTTATTTTATTTTCTCTGATCTATCTATTGGCTCATGTTTTTGTACTTTCCATAAATGGAATCCTACAGTGTGTATTCTTTTGTAGACTTCCCTTTTAATATGATATTTATGGAATTTTTATGGTTTGGGTATTTGTCCCCTCCAAATCTCATGTTAAAATGTGACCCCCAATGTTGGAGGTGGGGACGGTTGGGAGGTGTTTGGGTTATGGGGATGGATCCCTCACGAATGGCTTGGTATCCTCCTTGTGGTAATGAGTGAGTTAATGCTCTATCAGTTCACATGAGAGCTGGTTGTTTAAAGGAGCCTGGCATCTCCTCCCCTCTCTTGCTCCCTCTCTGACCTTGTGACACACGTGCTCCTCAGTCACCTTCCACCATCAGTAACAGCTTCCTGAGGCCTCACCAGGATCCAAACACGTGCTGGTGCCATGCTTGTACAGCCCGCAGAACTGTGAACCAAATAAACCGCTTGTCCTTGTAAATTACTGAGCCTCAGGTATTCCTTTACAGCAGTACAAAATGTACAGATATAGAGATTGATCCATATTGTTGCATACGGTTGAAAACTTTCATTATTTTAACTCTGGTAGCATTTCATTCTATGAATATACCACAATTTATTTGATCATTTCACTGATGATGGGCACATATGCAGTTTCCAGATTTGTGCTACTTTGAAGAGTGCTTCTTTGGATATTCTAGCATATGTCTTTAGGTGAATATAGGTGTCCATATCTTTTGGATATATGTATATACCTTTAAGAGTGGGGTTGCTGGGCCATAGGATATGCATATGTTTAGCTTTAGTTGTTACTGCCAGGCAGTTTTCCAAACAGATTGAAACAACTCACATTTCTTCCAACAGTGTATTAGAATTCACCAATTCCATATTTCACCAACGCTTGATATTCCTTGTGTTTTTCATTTCAGCCATTCTTTTGTATAGGTGGTGGGATCCCATCATGGGTTAAATTTGCAGTTCCCTGATACTAGTGAAGTTAAGCTCCTTTATGTGTGTTTCCTGCGCATCTCCTGCCCATTGTGAAGTGTCTGTTAAAGTCTCTTGCCCATTTGTCAGTTGTGTTGTCTGTCTATCGCTTTTTTATTTGTAAGGAATTGTTTATATTCTGGATACTACTCTACTGTCAGCTGTATGTACTATGAATACCTCTTCACACTCTGGGGGTTGAATTTTCCCTCTCGTCATGGTGTGTTCATTTTAATATCGTCTACTTTATTTTTCCTTTTATGGTTAGCACTTTATATGACCCTTTGTAAGAAATTTTAACTTACTCCAAGGTCATGAAGACGTTCTGCATTTTCCTCTAAAAGCTTTATTGTTCTATATGATAACAAGAGGTTTTAATTCATAAACGTATGTCAGTATTTGGAGACAGAACTGTTTTAAAGCCACGTGTGTTTTCCATTGAGCTCAAACATAGAGGACTCACTGCAGGGAAGAGTGTGGTACAGAAAGAAACTCAAGATAGAGGTAATGGAAGTTCCCGTCACAAACGAATGAGAAATCCTTTCTGATGACAGGGCTAAGTGCTTATAGCCTATCACCTCGGTCTCTGTGCTAACGTCTTAGGAGGAGCAGGTATAATAAGCATCATCTTGAGGACATTCAGTTATATAGCACCTCCTCCCTGGGGACAAGGAGCCACTCTTGGGGACAAAGCCTTCTCAGAGTTCACTAGATTTCTGTGGCTCAAGTACAGAGTCTCATCTCCTTGATGAGACAATAGAAAAACCTTTTCCCTGGAAGCCTTTTCAGTTCCTCGGAATATTTTTACTATTTGTATCTGGGTGTGAATATGTTTGTAGCTTTCCAGTGATCATTAAGGAACTGGAAAAACTTGGGAAACCTTTTTATTTTTAATTGTCGACACATCAAATACTCAAAGTTGCCTTTGAAATTGTTGTCGTTGGATATATATGTCAGTGTCCACCTCTCTATCCCTATTTCTTTGCCTAGAAACATGACATTAAGAAAGATTGTTCAGAGACTGAGTGCAGTGGCTCACGCCTGTAATCCTGGCACTTTGGGAGGCTAAGGTGGGTGGATCACAAGTTCAGGTGTTCAAGACCAGCCTGACCAACATGGTAAAACCCCGTCTATACAAAAATACAAAAATTAGCTGGACGTGGTGGCGTGTGCCTGTAATCCCAGCTACTCAGGAGGCTGAGGCAGGAGAATCTCTTGAACCTGAGAGGCGGAGGTTGCAGTGAGCCGAGATTGCTCCACTACACTCCAGCCTGGGTGACAGAGCAAGACTCTGTCTCAAAAAAAAAAAAAAAAAAAAAGGGAAAGAAAAAGAAAGGTTGCTCAGGGTAGGGGAAGATGGGAGGGTTGATTTATTGTGGGAAGGATATGTTCATTATCTTGAGTATCTTGATGGTTTGACAGATATATACACACATACACACACATATGTGTGTAAAAACATCAAATTATATTCTTTAAATATATGCAGTTTGTTATATGTCAGTTATACCTAAATAAAACTGTTAATATGATTTAAAAATGTAAAAGAAATATTGTTTAATTGGCTAGAGTTCCATCATTCATGTATTCACTAAACGTATTTAGACCTATTACAGTGCTAGATACTATGGGCTAACCAAAGATGTGCATGAACTCTTGTTTCTTCTTTAGAAGTTCAGAATCTAGTAGAAATACTTAAGCCATTATAATACTTTACAGCACGCGATATATTTCAAGTGCTGTGGAATTATGATTGTGGAGATTATGTTTCTTTGAGAAGGCAGAGAAGACTGTAGGTAGAAGTTGCCACTTGGTTCACAATATTAAGTTCAAAAAAGTAGGATGCAAAACTGTATCCAGTTTTCTCTCAATTTTTTAATAATATATATCTATGAGAAAGAAAACTTTTAATCTTTATGAAGAAAAAA
Source organism: Mandrillus leucophaeus (assembly GCF_000951045.1). Lineage (NCBI taxonomy): Eukaryota > Metazoa > Chordata > Mammalia > Primates > Cercopithecidae > Mandrillus > Mandrillus leucophaeus. The sequence continues at coordinate 80,765 of NW_012110585.1, read as the reverse complement.
GGGAGAACTTATATGGTAACAAGTTGTCATCTAATAAAAATTGATGTATACTTTTTACTTTTTCATGATCTAGATATTTTGCAGTTCATATGACGAACTGAGCTGTTTATTCCTTTTGGTGGGTGGTGTTAGAATACCCATGATGTCTCTCCATCAAGAGTTCTGAGGGACCTAGGCTGATGCCTCCAGGACAAGGAACCTTTCCTTGCAGAGACAAGGGATAGGGAACTTGGCAAGCAACACACTGGGATCACATTTATGCCATAGCAAGTCACACAGGGTTTACCTGAATTCAAGTAGGTAGAGAAATGTTAGCCTAATCACATGCCCAGGGCAGGAAAACTAAACATTCGTGACTTCTCAATAGAACCCTGTTGCTAGAAGCAGGAATTGCCAATGTCCTTCTCTTTGTTTTTCTAGCCTTGGGAAACATGCCAGGCCACTGACTCTCCTGTTAGTTTTCTGTCACTTTCTCTCCTCTCTTCCATCCTCCAAGGAATAAATGCTAGAAATAGGCAGAGTTTGTGGGGCAAGGGAAGGAACAAAGATGATTCAATGTCTGAGGTCTGCTCTTCTGTGCCTACATCAGCTTCCCCCTGGCAAAGTTAGTTGTATCTTTGTCTACTCAGTTTCATTTGTGTTTTTGTCATCATATTTATGATTTCTTTTGATCATTAGCATTCAATTTGGGGGGTTTGATTTAAGGTTACATTGTAAGCTTTACAGGTTGCTTGAAAAGTAGCAATAAAGGTAAGATATTACAACACTGTGTGTCAGCATCACTGCACACTAGTTATTTAAAGTGTAAAATAATCATTTCAAATTGTTAATAAAAAAAGCAGTTTGCCTGCCTTTGGAAAGGTGTGGTTATAGAAACAGAAATGAGTTCAAGTGAAGAATATTTTAGGGCTAGAACAGTGTATCCATTTGAGATTCAAAGTTAGAAAATGTGGTACCTCAGGACTCAAGGGTGGTACTCTAAAATGAGCAGGTTTCTTGCGAGTTGAATGACCCTGAGACCCTGTCCAGAGCCTACATAGGGACTAGAACTAGAATATCGTCTACTAGACTTCCCCAGTCCTTCTGCCTTTCCCCCCGCCATGTTATGAAGCATCCCAAATTCTCATCGTGTTTTTTTGTTTCCTACAGCTACATTTATTTTGCAGAAAAATATTCTTTTGGTTCATCCATATGTGCATGGCTAAAAACGGACTCCCTAACACAGACTCCAAGTGATCACAACCAACCACTTGCGGTCATTTGACTGTTCAGGCCTTTTAGTTCAAATTCTCAAGATTGGGTCAGTCTCACCCATGGACTGGTTCCCTGTAGGTCTGGTTTTCAACCTGGGTCCACTCGGTGAGGCGGGGATCCCTGGAAAGAGGAGGCACAGGCTCAGAAGCAGTTTCTCTTGGATCGACAGCAGTGAGCAACTCTGATGTGCATCCTTCTGACTTTCTAGTTAAAATGTTTACCGTCTCATACTTTCAGTCATTTTATAAACCATCTTAGAAGTTATGATTTGTAGATAACATACTTCACTAAAACTACATGAATGAAAAAGGATGCTCAGGAAAAATCTTCCTTTGTTTGGGGGACATTCTTAAATTGCAAAACATTAAATTAGCATTTCCAAAGTGTCTTTCGCATAATATTATTTCCTAAAAACACAGAAGGTGTTTAAAGACAGAAAGAGTATGTTAGACCCAGTAATTCTGAGAAAAGATTTTTCAAAACTTGTAGTATGCTGGGGTGCATTTTGAATCTCAAAGGAGGGACACAATGTGAGGCTTTAAATACTGACTTTTTATGTGGATTATTTTATGAGTCTGCAATTTGACAGCACACAGATTAGGAATCCTGGCTAATCCAAACCCTTTATCCCTTGCTTCATCTGGAATCCTGTGCTCCTGTTTTAGTACTAGTCTTATTAGCTTGGTCACACTTTCAAACTCAAGGAATTTGTTTATATACATAAAATTCATGTGGAAAATAGCGTAGGAAATTTAAATCCACAGCGCTTAAAATTTAAATCTGCAGTGTTTATAAAGTTAACTGGAAAGCATCAGAAAAACAAAATAGATTCATATTGCTTATACACTTAAAAATAACTCTTAGGTTACCTGATGATAGCAGAGGCCATAGAAAACTGAGGGCAAGATCTCAGGGGGTGCTGTTCAGATACTACAAATTCTGAGCTTGAAATTGGGGTCATTTTGTAAACTGCATAGTGCAAGGAATCCAGTTTATGTGGTTACCACTTAACATTTGCAAGTGCAGTAAAGAAAAACTTACTTGTTCTAGTGTTCTCTAAATTGTATTGCTTGATTGATTCCTTGAGGAAGGGGAAATGTAAATAGACTAAAATCTACTGAGATTTTGATTTAAATGAAAAGCACATAGTGTTTCTGTTTTTCTCTTGTGTGGGCAGTTCTAGCCAGCCATATGTTTACTTTGTAAATTTCAGTTGAAGGTGCAACATAAGCTGTTTCAATTTGGGTGGAAGTTTTGTCAGACCTCACAAATTAGATTTATACTCAGGAGTTTGCTAGAATTTTTTGCAGGGGCTGTGGGTTGGTTCATACTGATTAAAGACAACCTATTACATTTTAAGAGTAAATCCTGAATAGCTCTTCCTTGAAATGGAAGGAATGATGGAATTATATTATCATCATTTGGTGATACTTGTAGTAATAATTGGGGCAAGAATCATTGGTAGATGCTAAAACTGGCGGGTGAGCAAAGAAGAAACAGTATTTGCATAGTCTGAAAGTCTGTCTCCATACAAGGAAGTAACTTGGCAGACACCATCTTACCCAAGTACTTCCCACTTCCCAGGACAGGGGTAGAGGTGTGGGGACAGAGGCTGTCCAGGGACGGTACCTTCTCTCTAGTTACACTCCCATCTGCCTACTTTGCAGGTGTCGGGTCCCCTCCCCTCCCCAGCTCCTCAGAGTGATCACTCCCTCTGCTAACCAAAGCCAGTACTACCCTCTGTACTCAGAGCCAGATTCCATTCTCGTGATGTGTGTTTATTTGATCATTTGCTGAGGGTCTGCTGCGTCCTAAGTGCTGGGAACTCAGTATTAAATAGGACAAGTCCTTGTTCTCCAGAGTCTTCCAGCGGACTCTGCCAGAGAAAAATATCTTATCTGAATTCAACGATTACAGGACTCTGTGATCCCTGTAGAGGTATGCATGGGATGCAATAGCTAATAGCCATCAGTAGGGCCAAATGGGTTATTAAATGATTGAAAATACTTTCCTACTGATTGGTAAAAGCCACAACCTGGGCCCCTGGCCACTTCTCTGGGCTAGCACTCACTCACATGCCAAAATAGAATAGAGTAATTACAGAGTTAAGCCCAAAACGGGACCTGCTCTCATGCTTTTCTTACTCCTTCCCTGTTGCCCTTATCCTGCCTGGAAGGTCAGGAAAGCCTTCCTAGAGGAGGCGATGCCTTTTCCAAGAGTGACTAGAATTTAGCCAGGTAAACCATAGCATCTGTTCAGGCCCCTGGATGAGAAGGAACGTGTCACCGCTGAGAAACAATGGGTCATTGGGTATTATGGCTAATGCTGAGGAAAGATGGTGAGAAATGACCCTTAAGAGGTCTGGTGAGGCTAGATCAGAAAGAGCCTTATGTGCCCGCCTAAGCCAGCTGAATCCAATGGGACAAGCTATAAAATGCCTCTGAAGAAGTTGAAGGTAAGAATTGAGGGGAGTGGCGTGGAGTAAGACGGCCAAATGGAAGGCTCCACTGATGGTGTGTCCTCCCTCCGCCACCCTCCCGACAAGGACCAAAGTTAACACCTATCTACACACAAAAAAGCACCTACATGAGAACCAAAAATCAGGAGAGCACTCACAGTGCCTGGTTTTGACTTCATATCACTAAAGGAAGCACTGAAGAGGGTGACAAAGATGGTCTTGAATTGGCCATGCCATCCCTCCTCCAACCCCCTGGCAGCAGCCATGTGGCACGGAGAGGGAATATGTGCTTAGGGGAGGGAGAGCACTGCATTTGTGAAACACTGTATCGAACTCAGTGCTGCCCTGTCACAGTAGAAGGCAAAACCATGGGGCTGAACTCAGCTGACACCTGCCCACAGAGGGAGCATTTAAACCAGCCTCTAGCCAGAGGGGAATTGCAGATCCCAGCAGTCTGAACTTGAGTTCCTGCAGGCCTCACCACTGTAGGCTAAAGGGCTCTGGGGTACTAAATAAACTCGAAAGGCAGTCTAGGCCACGGCTCCTAGGTGAGTCCTCCTGCTGAACTGGCCTCAGAGCCAGTGTACTAGGTGGGGAGGAGGGAAGGCCACCTATGGAGACACCAGCAAGGGCTGCTAAGAGAGTGCTTGCACCAACCCCTCCCGCTGCCCAGGCTGCACAGCTCCTGGCTCCAAAAGAGAGCCCTTCCTTCTGCTTGAGGAGAGGAGAGGGAAGAGTAAAGAGGAGTTCGTCTGGTATCTTGGATACCAGCTCAGCTACGGTAGGATAGGGCCCAGCCAGAGTCCTGAGGCCCTCTTTCCAGGCTCTCCCTCCCAGATGACATTTCTAGACACTCCCTGGGCCAGAAGGCAACCTGCTGCCTTGAAGGGAAGGAGCTAGTCCTGGCAGGACCCATCACCTTCTGACTAAAGAGCCCTTAGGCCCTGCATAGCCAGCAATGATACCAAAGTAGTACTCTGTGGACCTGGGTGAGACTCTGAGTCTTGCTGGCTCCACAGGAGACTCAGCACATTCCCAGCTGTGGTGGCTGTGGGGCAAGACTCCTGCTTAAGAGAAGTGGAGGGACAAGGAAAGGGGACTTTGCCTTGCACCTTAGGTACCAGCTTGGCCACAGTGGGGAAGGGGTCTTTGGAAAGGGGAGGGAAGAGTGGGAAGGGCTGCATCTCGTGGCTGGAGTGCCAGCTCAGCCACAGTACAATAGAACACCAAGTAGACTTCTAAGGTTTTTGACTCCAGTCCCTGGCTCCCAGACAGCACCTCTAGACCTGCTCATGGCCTGGGGAACTGGCCACAGAGGTTACAGTGAGCTGAGATTGCGCCACTGCACTCCAGCCTGGGTGATAGAGTGAGACTCCATCTCAATAAAATAAAATAAAATAAAAAACAAAAAGGACAAAATATCTGAATAGACAATTTCGCAAAAGAAGACATAAAAAATAGCAAACAGGTATATGAAAAAGTGCTGAACATCATTGATCATCAGAGAAATGCCAGTCAAAACTACAATGAGACATCATCTCACCCCAATTAAAATGGGCTTTCTCTGAAAGTCAGGCAATAAAAAATGCTGGTGAGGATGTGGAGAAAAGGGAACCCTTATTCACTATTAGTGGGAATGTAAATTAGTACAACCACTATGGAGAACAGTTTTGAGATTCTACAAAAAAACGAAAATAGATCTACCTTCCGATCCAGCAATCCCACTCCTAGGTATATAACCAAAAGAAAGGAAACCAATATATCCAAGAGATACCCATGCTCCCATGTTTTATTACAGCACTATTCACAACAGCCAACATTTGGAAGCAACCTAACTGTCCATCAGCAGATGAATGGATACAGAAAATGTGGTGCTTATACACAATGGAGTTCTCAGCTTTAAAAAAAAAAAAAAAAAAAAATGAAATCCGGGCGAGGCGTGGTGGCTCATGCCTGTAATCCCAGCACTTTGGGAGGCCGAGGCTGGCGGATCACGACGTCAGGAGATGGAGACCAACCTGGCTAACACGGTGAAATCCCTTCTCTACTAAAAATACACAAAATTAGCCACGCATGGTGACATGCACCTGTAGTCCCAGCTACTCGGGAGGCTGAGGCAGGAGAATGGTGTGAACCCGGGAGGTGGAGGTTGCAGTGAGCCAAGATCATGCCACTGCACTCTAGCCTGGGCGACAGAGCAAGACTCCAAAAAAAAAAAAAAAAAAAAAATTCCTGTCATTTGCAATAATATGGATGGAACTGGAGGTCATTATGTTAGCTGAAATCAGTCATGCACAGAAAGACAGACTTCGTAAGTTCCCACTTATTTATGAGAGCTAGAAATTAAAATAATTGAACTCATGGATATAGAGAGTAGAAGGATGGTTACGAGAGGCTGCGAAGGGTAGTGGGGAGTGGGAGAGAAGTGGAGACGGTTAATGGGTACAAAAAATAGAGTAAGACCTAGTATTTGCTAGCACAACAACGTGACTATAGTAAAAAAAAAAAAATTTATTTGTACATTTTTAAATGCCTAAAAAAGTATATTGGATTGTTTGTAACACAAAGGATAAATGCTCGAGGTGATGGACACCCCATTCTCCCTGATGTGATTATTGAGCCTTGCATCCCTGTATCAAAACGTCTCGTGCACTCCATAAATATATACACCTACTGTGTACCCACAAAAATTAAAAATAAATAAATGAGAAGCAACAAAATCAGTCCTATATTTTACAAAAATAATTATGACGTAATTGAACTTGGGAAAAGCAATTGAAGGGCAATAGAACTGTTTGCCAGCTGTTGAAGTAATTCAGTAAAGAAATGGGCACCTATACTAAAATAAAAGCAGTAGTGATATAGAGACATGACTGGAACCCAAACGCTAAAAAGGTAGAATTAATAGGGCTTCGTTATTGGGTTGAAATGGTGAGCTACCTGTTATGAAATTTTGAAATCTATTTAGCATCAGATACAATGGTGTTATCCAAAGTAAACCGTTTAGTAAGAATTTTGGTTATGCTTCTAAAATTAGGAATTCATCTTGGCTGGGCGCGGTGGCTCACGCCTGTAATCCCAGCACTTTGGGAGGCCGAGGCGGGCAGATCACGAGGTCAAGATCAAGACCATCCTGGCTAACACGGTGAAACCCCGTCTCTACTAAAAATACAAAAAATTAGCCAGGTGTGTTGGCGAGCACCTGTAGTCCCAGCTACTCTGGAGGCTGAGGCAGGAGAATGGCTTGAACCTGGGAGGCGGAACTTTCAGTGAGCAGAGATCGTGCCACTGCACTCCAACCTGGGCGACAGAACAAGACTCCACTTCGAAAAAATAAAAAATTCATCTTGTCCAGGAACTTATTATATAATAATTAACTCATTTTCAAACCATTGTTTTCCTTAACATAGCAGGTAAAAACCGTGCATTTGCTAGTCTTTTGGCAACGATGATTACAGTGAAGGTATTGTACTTTGCAGCTTATAAGAAAGTGTGTGAACAGCAAGACTTTTGCAGTTGTAGGTTCCAAAGTTTGGGAAATATGCATCCTCCTTCAGTCACCTATGGTGCATAGGCTGACCTGCATGCCTTGGGTTGGTCCTGTTTTCCCCAGGATGGATCATGAAGCCGCCCAGCTGGAGAAGCAGCATGTGCACAACGTGTACGAGAGCACAGCCCCTTACTTCAGTGACCTGCAGAGCAAAGCGTGGCCTCGTGTCCGCCAGTTCCTCCAAGAACAGAAGCCGGGCAGCATCATCGCAGACATAGGTAACCCACCATTGGGCCATGCAGCATGAAATATCTTCCATTGAGCCTTTGCTTTTCAGATTCATTTTTTATTTTTGTTCTAATAAGAATCCTGAAATTGTACCCTTGGCATGCCAGTACCTAGAATATTCATTTTACAGCAGAAACTCAGACAGTCAAGTCAGCAGCAAGTAAAAAACTTTCTCAAACTCTTTTTTTTTTTTTTTTGAGATGGAGTTTCACTCTTGTCAGCCAGATTGGAGTGCAGTGGTGCAATCTCAGCTTGCTGCAAACTCCACCTCCTGGCTTCAACTGATTCTCCTGCCTCAGCCTCCCAATAGCTGTGATTACAGGTGCCCACCACCATGCCCAGCTGTTTTTTGTATTTTTAGTAGAAACGGGGTTTTGCCATGTTGGCCAGGCTGGTCTCGAACTCCTGACCTCAGGTGATCTATCTGTCTTGGCCTCCCAAAGTGCTGGGATTACAGGCATGAGCCACCATGTCTGGCCTCAAACTTTGCATTTAGACAGTGACTTTTCAGGGCCTTTGTGTACATCCTCCACCAAAACGGACCTAACATTGATTGAATAAATTAGGATGGAAATGATGGCTTGTGAAACTGACCATTGTAAATTTAAAGACATTCACATTTACCAAATGTGTTCTCCGCTGGTGGCTCACTTTGAGTGGTTCACATGCCTTCTATAGAATTGTGGGATTATGCAAGAGGTCCAGTAATGTCTTATGAATCTCATGGGTCCTTTCCCTTAATTATTCTGTAGGTGTTTCATTATAGGAGCATATCTTTAATTAGACAGTATTTTCATAATAGCTTATTTGTCTGGAGGACATTGGTTCAGCATCCTCCTAAATCAAGAACTGGTAAACCACAGCTTAGTAGATCTAGGACTAAGACTTAAGTTGTGGTTGGAATCTCATGCAAGGCCTGCCCACCTAAAACTGCATTCTAGCAATTGCATGCTGACTGCACCCATGAGTCGTAAGTCTGTAGTTGCAAAGTCTGTCTAGTTTGATATACACTCTAAATACTGGTAAGAGAAGCAGACATACTGGAACTTATGACTTGCTGAAGATGCTATGAGTAATGTGGAATCTGGGGAAGGGGTGCATGTCACATGGAAATTGGGAGTCTTTGAAAAATATCTCTACCATGTAATTTAAAAAATAATAAATCTAGTTTCAGAATGTGCAGTGAGTTTGGATCTATTGTCACCTATTAATGTAAGTAAGCCACGTACCAGGATCTTAAAATCAGTGGGGAAAAGGAACTATTAGGTAAATGGCTTTGGGATAACGACATATACAATCAGAGAGTTACTTTCTCACACCTTACATCAAAATAAATTCCAAATGAAGCAAAGATTTAAGTATAAGGAAATGAGCTCATTAAAGGACTAGATGACAACTAGATTGTTATTTAAAATATTCTCAGAGGCAAAATGCCTATGTATGATACACATACAAAAAGAAATCATAAAAGAATATACAGTTCATTGCCATTATTCACAGTACTTTGATTTCATATATGTATCATAAACATTGAATTGGCAAATACTGAATCATTACTCATAGGGGAAATATTGGAGTAGGCTCCTGTAAGCTTCGGGTCACAACATTTTTGTCAATTTACCAATGTGTAAGCTTGTTGCATTTGTGCTTCTGTTTAAAGACACCTTGATTACTGTGTATCATTATTTCATAAACATTGGGCTCATGGCCAACACACTATAACTCTTTCCTGAACAAAGCTTATCTAACACATATATTTTGTCCATCAGAGACATCCCAGCCTTCTTATGTTCAGGAACACTAGACGGCATTTCAGCCCCAGGCTTAGGCTCTTTGAAACAGCAAAATCACCAGTAAAAACTGTACAAATGGAGAAATCGTGGCCCTAAATAGATTATGAAAAGGACACACGATTACAGTATGGGAGCTGAAAAAGGGAGTCTGGGTATGTGGGTCTCAAGTGACTCAAATATTTTGCTGCACTGTGAGTATATAAGTCTGATAATGTCCATGCAGTGCTGTAGTATTGACATTGGGGTTACAAATAAATTTCAGCAGGTAGATTAACTGCAAATATGGAAGCTGTAATTGATGAGGATTAACTGTATTGACGGATAACTTTGACCCTATAAAAATGGAAAAGTTCCACAAGACAAAAATGTAGACAGACATACAATTCAAGTCAGAAGACCAAAATCAAACTAAGTAAAAATATCTGCAACATGTCATAGAAATCTAGAGAATTTTTTTTTTTTTTTTTTTTTTTTTTTTGAGACGGAGTCTCGCTCTGTCGCCCAGGCTGGAGTGCAGTGGCGCGATCTCGGCTCACTACAAGCTCCGCCTCCCAGGTTCACGCCATTCTCCTGCCTCAGTCTCCAGAGTAGCTGGGACTACAGGCGCCCGTCACCACGCCCGGCTAATTTTTTGTATTTTTAGTAGAGACGGGGTTTCATCGTGTTAGCCTGGATGGTCTCAATCTCCTGACCTCGTGATCTGCCCGCCTCGGCCTCCCAAAGTGCTGGGATTACAGGCGTGAGCCACAAGCCCCGCTGATAATTTTTTTAAAAGCATTCTTCAATGTCACTGTAAAAAAAAAGATCAGCATCCTGTCATTTGCGACAACACGGAGGAACCTGGAAGATATTATGCTATGTGAAATAAGCCAGGCACAGAAAGACAAATACCCCGTGATCTCACTTATATGTGGGATCTAAAACAGTGGGACTCATAGAAGGAGAGATTAAAATGGTGGTTACCTGGGGCTGGGGTGTCAAAGCAGGTGTGGTAGGTGTAGGAAATGGCAAGATGTTGGTTAAAATGTTCAGAGTATCAAACAGAAGGAATAAGTTCAAAAGAAAGAAAAGGAAAAATACCATCAAGTCACAAGAAAAATAGTTAAAGGATGTGAACAAGTGGTTCAAAATGTGTAAAAGTATTTTAATAGGTAACCCACCGATATGGTTCAGCAACAAAGCACAAAAGAATGCGTAGTGTAAAATCTTCTCCCATCCTGGTCACTGGCACCAAGCAACCCACACCAGAGGCCTCTGCCGCTATTAGCTTCTTGCATGATCTTTTTGAGATGTTTTATGTAAATATAAGCGTATTTGTGCCTGTGAGTGTGTGATGGGTAATTTCCCTTTTTTTGGTTACACTAATGGTAGTATACTATTAATTATACTCCTAGCTTTTGTTATACTTTTAATATATTGAGGAAATCATTCCATATTTATTTTTATAGAGCTACCCAGTATTAAAAGCTGCCTAGCATTCTGTGCTAATAGTGCCATATTAACATTTAATATATGTTGTTTGCTGTATTTTGCCACTACAAATTACACTACAAATAGGCCAGGAGTGGCATCTCACACCTGTAATCCTAGCACTTTGGGAGGCGAGGCGGGCAGATCACTCAGCTCAGGACTTCGAGACCAACCTGGACAACATAGTGAAACTCCATCTCTACAAAAAATACAACAATAGTAAAAAAAAAATTGGCTGGGCATGGTGGCACATGCCTATAGTCTCAGCTACTTGCGAGGCTGAGGTAGGAGGACTGCTTGAGTCTGGGAGGCAGAGGTTGCAGTGTCCTGATGTATTTCAGAAGCAGCAAGCTAATCATCTTTGAATAGTGATAGATATTTTTTCAGGTAGAAAAATTGTATAGGTAATGTCAATAGGTACAAATATAGGCTCTAGTGGTTTCTTTTAATATTTCTGGAAAGGAATTAGATTATATATCTGTGATAGAATATAATATAAAGTATTCGATTGTAGAAGGCTTTGTTTCAAGGTGGTTATTCATTCATGTTACTACCTTCTTCAACCATAACATCAGTAAGACCTCAATGATCTAAACCTTTGGGCTTTGTAAATCCTGAATTATTTAGGTCTCTGCCACTGGAAAGTGAATATCAAAAATTGCCTATTTAAGAAAAAAAAAGTAGTTTTTAAAATCTGAGCTGTGTACTGGGTCCATAGAGATCATTTTAAATGTAGCAATGAATAGAGATTGGATAAAAACAATGTTAAAAATGCTTTTCTAATTCAAGTTCAAATTTTTAAAAGTCGAAAGGCATGTTTTAGTGTATAAATAATTGAAAAGTTGTTGACAGTTGTTTGTTTTGCAGTCAGCAAGTGGTAAGAATCTTTGGAGGGACAACAGGAGAATAAGGGCCGTAACATGCGTGTATATACAATGAAATACGGATGTGAGCTTAGAGGCCGCACACGGGCTCTGGGATACTAGAACTACCTTTCTTGCCATGGACCAGCTAATGTGCCTTGGTTGCACTAGTGTACTGAGCCCTGTGGACATTACCTCATTAAATATTCAATAAATGTTATTTTTTTCCTATGGCCTTTCTCTCTTCTATATGAGAATATGTAAGTATTCGCTGAAGACTTTCATTTTTGTGAATACCTTCACACCATGTTGTATTCTGTCTTGGTTAGTTAAAAAAAAAAAAAAAAAGGGTGGCCGGGCGCAGTGGCTCAAGCCTGTAATCCCAGCACTTTGGGAGGCCGAGGCAGGTGGATCTCCTGATGTCAAGAGTTCAAGACCAACCTAACCAACATGGAGAAACCCGTCTCCATGAAAAATACAAAATTAGCAAGGCACAGTGGCACACGCCTATGATCCCACCTACTCAGGAGGCTGAGGCAAGAGAATTGCTTGAACCCGGGAGGCAAAGTTTGCAGTGAGCCAAGATCGCGCCACTGTACTCCAACCTGGGTGACTGAGCGAGACTTTGTCTCAAAAAATTAAAAAAAAAAAGTTAATTATATTTCTTGTTATGAGACAAATGAACTATTTCACACTTTCCATTGAGGACAGCATGTAATGCAGGTTTTTCTCTTATAGGTTGTGGGACTGGAAAGTATCTTAAAGTGAACAGCCAGGTACATACCGTGGGCTGTGACTACTGTGGGCCACTGGTAGAGATTGCCCGGGATAGAGGATGTGAAGCCATGGTATGTGACAACCTTAATCTCCCCTTTAGGGATGAGGGCTTCGATGCCGTCATCTCCATAGGAGGTAAGGCAGCCAGATCACACATTCACCCTTTGCCATGAGAATAATTGACATGGTTTAGTCTGTTCTCATGACTCACCATCTGTTCTGTGTAGAAATGTCAATGTAATTTATTTTCTCTAATTTAAAATAATTGTTTCAACTACTTGAGTGATTTGACTCAACTCCAAAATGTATTTATGGCACATATGATTGTTTTAACTATTTAAACCTTCAAATTGTCATTGCAGTTTTTTAATGATTCATTCCAGTTTCTTTTATTTATGAGTAAGAAAGGATAAAAGGAATCTTACTCATTGAAAACAGCACTTCATTATATTTAAATGAAGCCAGATTCATGCAAAGCAAAGTAGATTTTTAGAAGTTATATTACCATTTTTTAGGCCAAAATAGTGGCCTTTGTTAGCAGAGAATTCTAGGGCTCACACACCAAATGTCACCTGGACCAATCTGCCACTCACGGGCACTCAGGTTCAGGGAGAAGGCGGGTCCCATCTGGTCTTGGATGGCATTGTTTTTATAATGCCACTCTGCTCATATACTGCCAGAGATTGTTCATGAGTCTAGGGAATGTGTTTCTCATATCTTCCCAAAAAGTGTGACCAGAAAACACGCATGCCAAAAAATGGGGAAAAAATTCTATGCCTGAAATACACGCAGGTAAGGAATACATGACACCTCCCATATTTAAATATGCAGGGAAACTTGATATTTAAAAGAATCCTATAGCAAGGTTTTTTTTTGTTTGTTTTGCAATGGGAAAATCTTTTGCAAAGCAAATTACTTGTCCCAATACACTCTTAAAAATCAACCTATTTGGCTGGGTGCGGTGGCTCACGCCTGTAATCCCAGCCCTTTGGGAGGTCAAGGTGGGTGGATCATGAGGTCAGGAGATTGAGACCAGCCTGGCCAACATGGTGAAACCCCATCTCTACTAAAAATACAAAAATTAGCTGGGCATGGTGCAAGCACCTGTAGTCCCAGCTACTCAGGAGGCTGAGGCAGGAGAATCGCTTGAACCAGAAAGGTGGAGGTTGC
>NW_012110585.1:63667-64719 GCF_000951045.1 Mandrillus leucophaeus | reverse complement strand
ATATATAAATATGAATAATATATAAAAGAAAGCATAGTATGAGAAATTTCAATAGACTGTCTCTCTTATGTCCCTATATATTTACTTCTCTATTTAAAATTCTATATGTTGGCACTTCCTGCTTAACAGGAAGAAATATATATGTATATATATGTTTGCTTTTCCATATCTTTTAATAATGATAATGTGAGCTAAGCATCATACCTAGTTATGCCTTCATTTACTGGTGGATTAGAAAAAGAAGTATCATTTTACTTACCTTTGGAATAGTCTGATAAACATCCTAGGGAAATGTGGTGGCATATTAACATAGCAGCAATCAACGATGCCCTTCAGGCTAGTGCTTCTCAACTGGGGTTATGTTGCTCCTTCCCCCTTTCCCCAGGAGACATGGGCAATGTCTGGAGACATTTTTAATTGTCACAACTGGATGTGTGTATGTGTAATGTCATCTAGTACGTGGGCTCCCACAATAAAGAATTATCCACTTTGGGAGGCTGAGGCGGGCGGCTCACGAGGTCAGGAGTTCAAGACCAGCCTGGCCAATATGGTGAAACCCCGTCTCTACTAAAAGTACAAAATTAGCTGGGCATGGTGGTGCATGCCTGTAGTCTCAGCTACTTGAGAGGTTGAGGCAGGAGAATTGCTTGAACCCGGGAGGCGGAGGTTGCAGTGAGCCAAGTCATACCACTGCACTCCGGCCTGGGTGACAGAGCAAGACTCTGTCTCAAAAAACAAAAACAAAAAAATGAATCATCTAGCCCAAAATGTCAGTAGTACTGATGTTTACAAAAAGCCTGCTTTACGCTAAACCTGCAGATTCTGAATGCTGAAGGTTAGAGAAGCGAGGCATGTACACTTGAAAAGTTAAATGTAAACAAATGATAAAATATCAAGATGGAACAAGACATTAAAGGAGATCGTGTGTAACTTCTCATCTGAATCTGAAATCCAGTAATTGAATTCAACCTACCTACTGTCTGGGCTCTCAGCAGGAAAATACTGCTTTAGGATACATATATTGAGTACTACTTTTTTTTTTTTTTTTTTTT
>NW_012110585.1:51553-63477 GCF_000951045.1 Mandrillus leucophaeus | reverse complement strand
AGCCAGGATGGTCTCGATCTCCTGACCTCGTGATCTGCCCGTCTCGGCCTCCCAAAGTGCTGGGATTACAGGCTTGAGCCACCGCGCCCGGCCTTGAGTACTACTTTTGCCTTAAGGTTGTAATTATGATTTTTTTTAAACAAAAGGGACTTTAAAAAATTCAACATAGTTTCCAGACATTGATATTTCAGGTAAATATATTCTCACTTCCCATTTTAGATACATTTACAATGTTTCTTAATAGAACATGCTTGTGTATGCATGTCTAATGCATTTAACATGTAAAGAAGTAATCATTTGTAGGGTTTTTGTTTTTTTCTCTTTTTTTGAGACAGGGTCGTATCTTGTCACCCAGGTTGGAGTATAGTGGCGTGATCTTGGCTCACTTCAACCTCTGCCTCCTGGGTTCTAGTGATCCTTTCACATCAGCTTCCTGAGGAGCTTGGACCACAGACACACACCACCACACCCAGCTAATCTTTTTTTATTTTTTATTTTTTTGGTAGAGATGGGGTTTCACTATGTTGCCCAGGATGGTCTTGAACTCCTGAGCTCAAGTGATCCCCCCACCTCAGCCCCTCAAAGTGCTGGAATTACAGGTGTGAGCCACCATCCCAGCCGGCTGTTTTTTTCTTAAGAACATTTGGTTTAAAGACTGTTACTTATTACACTTTAAATATAAAACATAATATAAAAGACTGATATTCCTGGGCGAAATTACAGTATTACGTCTGATTGGAAAGGAATTGTCACTCAGGCATTAATAAACGAATAAATAAGGACTTTCTGTTTAAAAAAACAACTTGGCCAGGCATGGTGGCTCATACCTGTAATCCCAGCGCTTTGGGAGGCTGAGGTGGGAGGATGGCTTGAGCTCAGGAGTTCGATACCAGCCTGGGCAACACAGCGAAACCCCATCTCTACAAAAATTACAAAAATTAGCTGGGTGTGGTGGTATACACCTGTGGTCCCAGCTACTCAGGACGCTGAGAGAGGAAAATCAACTGAACCCAGCAGGCAGAGGCTGCAGCCGGCTGAGATGGAGCGACTACATCCTGGGTGACAGAGCAAGACCCTGTCTCAAAACAAAAATGAAAACAAAGAAAAAAACCTACTTTGAAGCCCAATAAAATTCTGAATGTTGATGTATGAGTCTCCTGAAGAGACCATTTTATTAAAATAGTCCCATTTTAATGGTTTGTTTTTTTTTTGGTCTTCTACCACCCCCCAAAAAATACAGTCAATTATTATCTACAGTAGTAATGTTCTATAAAGTCTCTGTGAACACTGAATTAATAAATTCAGTGGAATATAGAATCCCAAGAGGCATACAGGATTGAGTTTCTGTGAGCCTCTGGTCACAACATTTTTGTCAGCTGAACAATATATTGCCTTGTTTTATGTGTGTTTCTGTTTAAAGACAGTTTATTTGATCTTAGGCTCATGCCAACAGCACTGCAACTCAGGCCTGAATGAAGTTATCTAACTCATATATTTTCTCCGTAAGGCACATCACAGTCTTCCAGGGCTTAGGAGCACTAGGTAATACCTCACCACTATGTTTGGAGGCGATTTCAAAGAGCAAAATCACCAACGAGAAGCACAAACATGCAGAAAATGTGGCACAAAATAGATCACAAAAATAACCCTTGTTTACGGTATTAGAGTTGAAATCAGAAGGAAGAACATCGCTTTGTTTCATCTCAGCTGGGACACATGCATTGAGAGGCTCAAGTTGCCCCTCTGCATTCGTCAGTGAATGACCATGAAAGTCTGGGAGTATTGATTTGGGGGATTACAATTTGGGGAGTATTGATTTGGGGGCGATTGATTATCAAGTGGGCAAATGTGCAAACACAGAATCCATGAATAATGAAGATGGATTGCATTTAGAAAATATACCCACAGAAGAAGCTCTAAAGTGAATTAGGTGCAAGTTATGGGAGATACATACATACATATGGGAGATACTTGAGACAGTGTCTCACTCTGTTGGCCAGACTGAACTGCAGTGGCATGATCATGGCCCACTGCAACCTCGACCTCCCCGGCTCAAATGATCCTCCCACTTCAGCCTCCTGCGTAGCTGGAACTACAGGCACACACCACTGTGCCCAGTTAATTTTTTTGTATTTTTTTGTAGAGATAGGGTTTTGCCATGTTGCCCAGGCTGGTCTCAAACTCCCGGCCTCAAGTGATCCACCTACCTCAGTCTCCCAAAGTGCTGGGATTACTGGCATGAGCCACTGCACGTGGCATGGGAGATATTAATGGCCCTTAGTAACCACGGATAAATGTGAGCATTAGCAGTGGATTGAGTCTTTCTCAGTCCCGACTCCTATACCTCCTTAGCTTAGTAATCAGGACTCTACTTCTAGAAAGGTTTGCTTTCAAATGAGCCATTTTAAAGGACTCTTCTTTTGGGGGGTGGGTGGCGGCAGTCTGAGGCCAGGTGGATGGAGTGATTGGTCAAAGATCACAAAACTAGTTACCAAAAAAAATCTAGCAGAATAAAATACACTGGTGTCTTGTTCTTCAAACCCATTTCACCCTCACACCTCTGGCTTTCTTACATTGCTGCCTGGTAGAGATACCAAAGTTCATGTGCTGTGGATAGGAATGAAAACTTGATTGCTAACAATACAAAATGTATCTGTTGAGTGATATTTCTTTACTAGTTTGATCTGTACACAAACCCCATTTTTGATATTCAATATATCTCTGTGGCAGGTAAACTACAAAGATTAGTTTGCCTAAAATCACCACTAACAGTTGGATTATTTTGACCCTTAGAGCAACCCTTTCAGCCTCTATCTCTGCCCTCACAACTCATATCAAAACAAGAAACTTTGCTTGAGATTAATTTCCTCCCTGATATATTGGTAGGTCTGTGTAGGAAAAACTAATTTGAAGTTTTCTCTTGACACAGTACTGTGATTACACTCCCTCAAGAACTAACAGACTAGCACTTTCTGTCTATTGGTGGATAAAATTATGCCTAATAACACACTTATGAC
Organism: Mandrillus leucophaeus; assembly: GCF_000951045.1. Lineage (NCBI taxonomy): Eukaryota > Metazoa > Chordata > Mammalia > Primates > Cercopithecidae > Mandrillus > Mandrillus leucophaeus. Next base: position 60,460 of record NW_012110585.1, on the reverse strand, counting down.
TTAATAAAGGCAGTCTTACTTGAAGCTCATTTTGACTTTGCAGAAATTGAAAGTAAAATGATGACCTATAGACATTGATTTTTTTAATAGACACAACTATTTTATATCTTGTGATAAGCAATCAATTGGACTTGTGGTGAGCTGGCTGATCTTTGCATTATCCAGACAGAGAAACAATCTTTAATATATTTCTCTACTTCTCAGCTATTACTTTAGAAGTACAAAGTATTCATTAAAACATTCAATTACGTCATAGAATTCAACCAGGGAACACTTAATATCCCTTTCAAATTTTAGTAATTCACATTGGCCATCCTTCTGGTTAAGAAAATCCGTAGTATTTTGGAACTGGAAGAGACTTTATGGATTTATGGACTCTAGACTTCTTATTTTAGAGGAAGCATGTTAAAATCTATAGCACTTAAATATCTTGCCCAAGATCAGCTATCTAATATTAAAGTACAGCAGCCAAAGCTAAAATTTATATCTCTCCTAAAATCAGGCCTGTGCTATTTCTGTCATCATCGTTGCCATGGAGGAAATAAGAAGGTTTTACTAGATGTCAAAATGTCATCATTGTTATGTGGTAAACACCAGTATATACGTGTGTGGGTTTATGTGTGTGCATACACAGTAAGATGTAGTTTTGTCTTTTTCAGTCATACATCATTTTTCTACGAAACAAAGAAGAATCAGAGCAATAAAAGAAATGGCCAGGGTCTTGGTTCCTGGAGGCCAGCTGATGATTTACGTTTGGGCAATGGAGCAAAAGAACCGTCGCTTTGAGAAGCAAGACGTGCTCGTTCCATGGAACAGGGCCCTGTGTTCCCAGCTCTTCTCAGAGTCCAGCCAGTCTGGGAGGAAGAGGCAGTGTGGACACTCAGAAAGAAGCCATCCCTACCATCCTCCTTGCTCTGAGTGTAGCTGTTCTGTTTGTTTTAAAGAGCAGTGTGGCTCAAAACGGTCCCACAGCGTGGACTATGAACCTGCTATGGCAAGAACTTGTTTTGCAAATATTTCTAAGGAAGGAGAGGAAGAATATGGATTCTACAACACATTAGGAAAATCATTTCGTTCCTGGTTTTTCTCCAGGTCTTTGGATGAGTCGACTCTGAGGAAGCAAATTGAAAGAGTAAGACCCTTGAAAAACACAGAAGTTTGGGCCAATAGCACTGTAACAGTCCAGCCTTCCAGACACTCTAGTTTAGACTTTGATCACCAAGAGCCATTTTCAACAAAAGAGCAAAACTTAGATGAGGAAGTGTTTGTGGAATCTTCTTCTCGAAAACAGTTAGAGTGGCTGAGAGCACCAGGCACTCTGAAGCATTTAAATGGAGACCATCAAGGAGAAATGAGGAGAAATGGAGGGGGGAGTTTTCTGGATAGCACTAATACCAGTGCGAATTGTGTGGATGCAGGTAACTTAGAAGATGATAATCCTTCTGCTAGTAAAATATTGAGAAGGATTTCTGCAGTCGGTTCCACAGATTCCAACGCAGATGATACAATGTCTGTCGAAGATCCACAGCCTGATCTTTTGGACTCCAGAGCCTTTATGCGCTACTACCACGTGTTTCGAGAAGGGGAGCTCTGCAGTCTGCTCAAGGAGAATGTATCAGAGCTCCGTATCCTGAGTTCTGGAAATGATCATGGTAACTGGTGTATCATTGCAGAGAAAAAGGGAAGTTGTGATTGATTGGATCCTTTTAGACAACTCCTCTAAAAGACGAACCACATTTTTTTTCACTAGGTTTGATATGGTTACCTGAATTTGCATTCAGTGTTATTGGTTAATACATTTATGATTTGGTCTGCAGAGACTGTGAATTATATGGTTGTTTTTGTTTTTATCTTTGAATAAGCACAGATCCTGGCACTGAAAGCAGTTGACAAAGGGTATTTGTGCTTAAATGTTAATATAAAAGATCTGAAGAAGCAACAGAAAATGCCCTTCAGTACAGCTCAGATTTTTTTTTAACCCCTGAGAGATAAAATACATTTATAGTGTTTTTCAGTGTTACACATGGATTTAAAAAGATGATGCTGTTAAATAATCTTTTAAAACAGTATTTTTATAAAGTGAGGGGATAATTTCTGGTTCTCAGGTTATAATTGAGAGCAGTGTGCAAGATAATAGGTAAACTTGATCCATTGCACAAATATACGTTGAACCATGTGATGACTTATCTTGCTGCCAAGGTCTTGCTTCTACTTAAAGTTTTCAGAAAACTGAGTAACAGTAGAGAGAACGAAGAAGTGTTACAAGGACTTTTCTAAATTGTAAGCTAACTTGCTTCAAAATAAGTTGACATGTGATAGTAAGGTTTTCAATGTAACCCAGGAGGTTTTTAAAGGCACTGTTAGGCTGAGCATGGTGGCTCATGCCTGTAATCCCAGCACTTTGGGAGGCCAAGGCAGAAGGATCACTTGAACCCAGGAGTTCAAGAGTAGCCTGGGCAACATAGCAAGACCCCATCTCTATAAAAAAATTAGCCAGGTGTGGTGGTGCAAGCCTGTCATCCACGCTACTCAAGAAACTGAGGCAGGAGGATCACGTGAGTCCAAGAGTTCAAGGCTGCAGTGAGCTATGATTGCACCACTGCACTGCAGCCTGGGCAGTATAACAAGACTCTGCCTCAAAATAATAATAATAATAATATTGATAAACGCAAATGTTAGCTTGTAAGTAGTGGAGGATGTAGGTACTAGTAGCTATATGCAAGTACCCAAGTGGTATTCTTCCAATCTTATTAGAAGCATGAATATTCAAGATTGATATTACTATTGCTTATTAGCAAGACTGTTATCAATCATGCTTATTAGAAGCATGAATATCCAAGACCAGGATTGACTAATGATGAGTCTGCATCAAGAACTAGGCATTTCTTTTGAGTTGACAGACTCTTTAGGAAAGGAGAATCTAGGTGAAGCACTGATTTTGGCTCTGAGAACAAACAGATTAAGGTACAGCATAGTTAGCCTTGGTAGAGGTATGACTGGGATTTGCTGTATCCTTTAAAATAATGTCTGGGCATTTATTTTATTGAAGGCAACTATATTTTATTAGTTATGTTAGGAATTTAGGTAGAATCAACTTCTACTTATTAAAGGTTGAATTTCTGTCGCTTTGTAGAGAAATGAATAGACTGGACACTGTGTGGTCAGTGTTTAGATTTGCCCACGGGTCTGTTTAAATCTATATCATGGATCCTGAGACATATATAATTAAGACAGGTCTAGAGACAGGAGAAGCAGAAATAAGCTGACCCAGGAGTACAGTCTCAAGTAGTTCATGAAAGAGAAAGTGGACATCTGACAACAGTCTTTTACTTTGTCCTGGCTGAAAATCCTAATCTTGTTTTATTTTTTTCCACTAAAAGTAACTAAAATAATAACGAATTTCATTTGTTCTTGGGTTCTTTTTTCCTTTAATGATTGTGCTGTAACTTAAAATAATGATGTTACTTTTGAACATTTTTAAAGCATATCTGAAAACGATTGATGTTTATAACTCTCTTTTGGCTTCAAAATAAGATTGTGTTATCACCATTTTGGTAGATGAGGTTGTCTGATGAAAATGATGTATATGACTTCTACCGTTCAGTGTACATCCTGCAGTAGTGGACGATTGAAAACATATATAAGCGGAGTATAAATTAAAGATTAATTTGGTTTCTTCTATTCCTTAATTTAGGATGTTAAACCATGACTGTAAGGGATTTTCTTGGTAAAAAGAGAAGATTCTCAGAGTCAAAAATGTTCTTACAACTCGGGCTTGATGGCCTTTGAATTAGGAATGGATTGTTCCTCTCTCTGAAGCCTGTTGTCACATGGGTTTTTAATCCTGGCCCTGCTGCTAGAAATCTGTGCTTGAAGTCATCTCTTTCTGGTGGTAACCTACCACTTAAAAGTCATGACGTGGTGGAACTCAGTTCACTAGATTCTTTAGCCTTTGAGCTAAACTGAGCAACCTCTTAGATGTACACACACCACTCTGTATGAAAGGGTTCTCTAGAATGGTTCTTTGGAGAGAAATATTTTCATGTAATTTTGACAGGAGTGTAAATAAAGCATGGTGACTAATAACTCTTTCACTCTTCATCTGATGAACGTAAGAATCTATGCATCCAGATATTATTTTGTATATAAATATTTAACTTGGTGATTGATAATCTCTCTTTGGGGTAACATGGAAAGCTCTTTTAAATTTAACTTCTGCCTTTGGATTTTTTTTTTAAAAAGGCCGCTGAAGAGCAAAACTAATGTAAACGTCTTGATCATTTAAAAAGCTTACTTGTCCTCGAAAGGAAACACGAGTCATCAGTGAGTATAAACGTAGACAGTTGATTTGTGAATGCTATCGGCCTCAACGTGCTTGATAATAGATTCTACCGATCTAGCTGGAGTAATTTGATCACTTACTTCCTTATTAATACTAGATCACACAGTGTCTTTCTTATTCCTTCTTCTTTACTTACTGGCATGAGCACAGAGTCCCACTATCTGAAATAGAAGGGAGAGTTTGGGGGATTATTGGAGGATTCTTAAAAACCTGGTTGGCAGTTGGGCACGATGGCTCATGCCTGTAATCTCAGCACTTCAGGAGGCCGAGGTGGGTGGATCAACTGAGGTCAGGAGTTTGAGACCAGCCTGACCAACATGGTGAAACCCCGTCTTTATTAAATACAAAAAATTAGCCGGGTTGGTGGTGCACGCCTGTAATCTCAGCTACTTTGGAGGCTGAGGCAGGAGAATCGCTTGAACCTGGGAGGTGGAGATTGCAGTGAGCCGAGATTGTGCCATTGCACTCCAGCCTGGGCAACAAGAGTGAAACTCCATCTCAGACAAAAAACAAAACAAAACAAAACTTTGTTGGCTTCCTGATGCCTCACTGTCTATTTGAGGAATTCCATGGAATCTTCAAAAGATTTGGGGGAAGTGCATTAACGTGGACAAAGGATGGAATCAAAATAATGTTACAGTGGGAATAATTCAAGCACCTATTTAAATTTTTTCCAATTGCCAGCATAGTGATGATATGACACCAGCATATCAAAGTAACTAACAAACTAGCTACACAAACATCTTGGAGTTTGGTTTGGTTCTCTTTTCTCATCACAGATCTCCGTGCAGAATCGTGCTCATCCTTATTTCTTGTTTGCCTTTCTATTTCCTTCCAAATTCTACATGCCAAGAATTTCTCTGTCTTTTAAGTGGCCATCAACTCAATAGGCAAAAATTTGGAATAAACCAGAGAAAAAAACAATCCAAATATAAACCAGGTAGGAACATGAATGCCCCTGAATATTAATGACCAAAAAAAAAAAAAAAAAAGGACTGGTGAATGTTTAAATTAAATTACTACATATATATGTACATATATAGGGGTTTGGAGGAGAACAGAAGGTCTAACTCGGGAGTTGGACTGGGTGGGGGCGGGCACAGGTTAAATGTGAGCTGTGAGCACCCAGTTTGGGAGGAAGGAGGAAATGGGAACCAACTGCCAGTCAAGCAGCTGCAGTCTAAGAAGAACGAATTAGGGCAGGCCTCAGCATCTCCTTCCGATTACAGACAAAATCTGAAATACGAATAGCCGTGAACTTTTCTTAATATACAACATTCATTAGTTTATATGCAGTCCTCACCACAGCCCTCCGAGAGAAGTATACTTATTGTTCCCATTTTGCAGATGAGGAAAACTGAGGCAGAAAGAAATTAAATTGCTTACGGTTACACACATAGTAGGTATCACACATTTAGTCAGAGGCAGAGCTGGGATTCAAACTCAGGTCTGGCTCCTAGCCTCTGCTCTTAACCACAACACCATATACTCCCACCCCTGGGCCCAGCTCATGTGCTTGGCAGAGTATTAGAGCCTTTCAAGGTAAGTGTGATTATCCGCTTTACAAATGAGCTTTGGAAAAGTTAAGCAAAGATTACGCAGCTAGACAGTAATTCAATAGTAGTCTCTTACCTATTTTTCCTTTTATTTTTTCATTTGTAAATCTGTTTTAATTTGATTTGAACTAAAAAATAGTACTTGATTGTGAAATATTCTGGGACCACTTTTCTCCAACTCTTCAACCTTTCAACAATTATATGATTGTTTTCCCATTTTATAAGTAAGGCCACTGAGGACTATTCGGATATTTCATTCACTCCATTTGTTTACTAAGCCCTGCTGTGTGCTGGATACACAATCTGCTGTGTGCTGGATACATATGATACAAAGAAATGACTATCTGGCATCTTGAAAGTACCCAGAATATTGGACTTAACTGACCTGAAGGTGCCAAGCTGGAACATTCTTCATATTCCCTGTCTGCCTATTACCAAGTTACATTGTTTAGTTTGAGAAAAAAAACAAAAAACAAAAAACCCTCCCTTAGAGAATCACGATGCATATTAGCATATTTAAGGACTACTAAAACTTAAACTTAATCTAGCCTGCCTTAGACATATTAACATCCGGTAGCACAAGTGTTCTGTGAGATATATTTCAGAAAAATACAGAATAAACGCAGACTCCTTTGGATGGCATTCAGGCCCTTCATAAACTAACTCTGAATTATTTTTCAGTCTCATTTCCTGCAATTGCACCCGATTTTTTCTGTTCTGCAATCTGCTATTTTAGACAAAGCTTTCATAAGAAATTACATAATGACAAGTAATTCCCACATTCCCTAGATATATATTTGGATTTCAAATGCCATAATTGTAATCTTTCTCCAAAGAAAAATGCACGATACAGGCTTCATTCCATCAAGAGGCGTATGAGGTAAGTGTTATTATACACGCGTCCAGCATATGGGAAAACCACGAAAGTGGAAGGGAATCAGAGAAGCATTAACAGACCCTCAAACAACCATAATGCTTAACTCCTCTTATTCCAATCTTGACTCAAAATTATGATTATTTTGATTATTTGATGATTGTTTTGACAGTATAAACTCTATATCTGCAACCTCAGTTATCTACAAAACTGAAGTACAAACATTGAAAAAGAACTCTCACCAACCAAGGATTGAAATTGTAATGCAAATAGAAAGGGCTCAGCTTGAGAGCACAATCAGAAATCGAAGAGAGTTGATCAAAGAGAAAATTCTAGCTGAATTGTCCTATTTTTCATTCCCCAGGGATCCCACTGTCTATGACACATTAATAGCGGTGGGAATCGTTTCTGTTACATCACATACTCTGTCCTCTCGTGATGCGGGTCTTCCCCAATTGAGTATATACAGATAATCAATGACTTTATCTGGGAGGGATTGGAGCTATAGAATAATCTATCTGACCAATCTGATGGACCATTTGTAAGAGATGATTGCCAGATTGGATCTTCATTTGACAAATAAATACTAGAGCTGCAGAAAGTAAAGTTTACTCCAACCCAATTAATCAGTAATTCATCCACAGGAAAAATACATTTTCTCCACATGGAATATTGATTTTTCTATGAATATTACCTCCGCATTGAAAAACGAGTGAGTCACTGCAGTTAAGCCAGTGTACCCTGACGATGAATTCCCTGAAGAAGGTACAGTTATATTTACATTCCCTTAGCAAGAATTTGGTTAAGTGATAAGCATTTTTCTCTTTTTTTTCTTTCTTTTTTTTTTTTTTTTTGAGACCATGTCTTTGTCGCCCAGGCTGGAGTGCAGTAGTGCAATCTCAGCTCACTGCAACCTCTGCCTCCCAGGTTCAAGCAATTCTCGTGCCTCAGCCTCCTGAATAGCTGGTATTACAGGAACACGCCACCACTCCTGGCTAATTTTTGTATTTTTTGTTAAGTAAAGATGAGCTTTCAACATATTGGCCAGACTGGTCTTGAACTCCTGACCTCTTATGAGCGAATCATACCACTTATAACTAGATTTTCTATTAATGTATAAGGAGGGACTCCACTACTAAAGTTTGTTTTACTTCTCTGGTTATTTACACAGAACGCTGGCAATACATTAAGGCTCACTAATGTGGACCTACGTGGAATTTCTGAGAGGCTTTGAATATGTATGTGCAAACCGTCCTATTTTCTTCATATGCTCTCTTAAATATGTATGTATGTAAATATATATATGACACATATATATATTCCTAGACATCTAGGGTTTGCTGTCGTTAGTGACCAAGAAAAAGTAGTTCTTTTGTGCACGTGTGAAAACATCAAATTAGCAATTACCATAGAAATGTATTTCATTGAATAACTAGGTTTTGTTTGTTTGTCTGTTTCAGGGAAATGTAGAACAATTATTAGATGTTATTGTGCCTCTTCTTGTGTTGATATGTGTATTTGGGTCAAAAGTGCAAAAACTTTTTTCTACAATATACAGTTATTTTGGCTTTTCCCAGGGGAAGCTAGCAATAGTTTTAAAAGCACAAATTGATGTAAAATATTTTGACTCTTAAAATAATGTGAAGAAATTTTATTTGCATTAACCAAAAATATTCAGGATCTTTTTGTAGTAAGTATATTTTAAATGGTGTAATTTGTATGTTTATGATATGTATTCAATTATTTAAGTTAGGTATCAATGCATTTTTTAAAATATGGGCTCCCAGGTGAACAAAATTTTGCTTTTCTTCTCCATTCTGTACAGGACAAGCATTATTTAGTTCACACAGTCAGCTCTCACTACACTTCAACCAGACGGGGCAAGTTCGTATTTGAATTCTGTTATCTTTATCTAAGGGAAGTAAAATTAACCATTTAATACTAGATTATCTTTAATGGTTATTAAAATAATGTTATTGACCAAAAATACATATTTGGAGATTAATAAAGATGTATTAGACTATCCAAAAGTGGATGCGTGCAAATGTGGTCCTAATCTAGAAAGGATGTCATTTTTGTATGTTGCTTGGGAGGTAGGCAAGTTTGTTCTCTTTCCTGACCTGCTCCATCTGCAG
>NW_012110585.1:45196-47613 GCF_000951045.1 Mandrillus leucophaeus | reverse complement strand
ACCCCACACGGGTAGAATTCTCCTGCTTCGGGGGTAAGAAGCTGTCCTGAAGCAACCCTCACCCAAGCCATCTTGTGAGCTCTCGGCCCTCAGAAGAGGTGGTCTGTGAAGAACTAGAGGTTTTCATTACCATATCATCTTGCGACTCAAAATATGTAACCACCCCGAGAAAGGGACAGAAAACACAGGAACAGAAAGAGCTTGTTTCCCTATCGTTTTAAAGACTTCAATTTTAAAAACTGCCATTTCTTTGCATTTTTTTTGTTCATCAATTTCTGACGAATTCGTATAGGCAAGGGCCTTTCCAGGCTCTGCTGGAGATTTTATGGGAAAAAAGTTCAGTGTCTGATCTTGGAGAATTTAAAATTGGCAGGACAGATAAGAGGGGCACAGTTCTCTCTTTCTAGAATGTGATTCCACTCCTCGGTTGGCCTGACTTAATCACACTTCCATCTCAGCTTCGACGTGGCTTTCTGAGGTAAGGCTTTGGGGCCCCTGCCCCTGATACAGAAGAGACACTAAGTTACTTTCCTGCTCTGTGGTCCCGGAGTTACGTGAATTTCCTTTTGAAACTCATCACGCATATTTATTTATGTATTTATGTATTTATTTAAGCATATTTCTCTGTGAGAGTATACCTGTCACCATGGCAGGGATTTGTCTGCCTCTTTCACTGTAGTGCCTGCATCGTGCTGGCGCTGTTGGGGGTGCCCAGTAAACCTGGGTGAACGAATTTTTACCTGACTCTGAATGAGGGTGCTCAGAAGTAGCAGTGAACACTGGCACCCTGGGGGAGGAAGAGGGTTATCATAAAGGAGGTGACACAAGGCTGGACCTCACAAGATGAAATCTCAGTAGGGCAGGAGAGCAGGGAATTTGGCCAATGGCAGAGAAGAAGCGAAGCTCAGAGTAAATCAAGTAAATTGATGATGATGACAATGACAGTATCATTTATCATGTGGTCACTTTATGCCAGGAACTCTTACATTCGTAGCAACGTTTATTTGTTACACCAACCATGAGGGGCAGGTACCACTGAGCCCCATCTAGTGATATGAAAACCAGGGTTCATAGAGGTTAAGTTCCTTGCCACGGTCATATGGATGGAAAGTAAAGACAGTAAAGACATCGAGCTCTGCATTTAGACTCGGATCTAAAGTTGTTGAAACCCTAGTTCTGCTTACTGCATGGAAACGTGGGTTTTTTGAGGGAAGTACAAGTAGAGGAAAGTGGAGAAGTGGATTGCAGTTTGATTCTTAGTGGTCAAGAATGCCACCGGGGGATTTAGACTTTAACCTAATCACACGTATTTATTTCTTCAGATGCTAGACAGCCTTGGAACGTTTTTGAGCACGTGCTTTGGAAACATTCCTCTGGAAAAGAGAGAAGGTGAGGGGAGGCTCTGAGATTTGAGGGGTCTTTAGCAGGAGGTTGGGAGACACAGTAGGGAGCTGGGACAGCAGGTCTAGAAATGAGACTAGGACACATCCAGACCTCAGGTGGAATTAACTAGAATCTGGTTAGAAAGCCAGAAAGAACAAAGAGAAAAAATACCTCCCAAGTTCCCACCTGGCTGCCCAGGAGGCTGTCATGCGCTTAACAAATAAAGCCTGCCCTTTAACAAATAGAGGAGGGAGGAGGAGGTGGCTGCAGGGAGGCTACAGACAAAACATGGAATGAGGCTGCCCTCTTCTGGAGAATGAAAGCCGGATGCTGAATCAAAATCCTCATATGCCCAGGACAATTTATTATTATTATTATTATTATTGTTATTATTTTATTTTCAGAGACAGAGTCTTGCTGCCCAGGCTGAAGTGCAATGATGCAATCATAGCTCACCGTAACCTCGATCTCCCAGGCTCAAGCGATCCTCCTGCCTCAGCCTCCTCAGTAGCTGGGACTACATGTGTGTGCCACTACACCCAGCTATTTTGTTTGTTTGTAGAGAGGAGATCTCACTATGTCACCCAGGCTGGTTTCAAACTCCTGGCTTCAAGCGATCCTCCCAACTTGGCCTCCCAATGTGCTGGGATTACAGGTGTGAGCCATCACACCCAGCCATCAGCACGCTTAAATATATATCCTTATATATATTTAAATACATATCTTATGTATATACATATACATCCATACAGAACCGACCAATGCTGAGTTGATACTAACTAGTCAACCAACAAACAACTGGTAACTAACGACTTGGTAACCAGGTAGGAATTCAGACAAATCTGGTTGTTCAGGGAGAACAAGGGTCTGTCAAACAAGTTGTTACATCTTCTAATGCATCCTATTTCAGACTCAGGAGCAGTTTATATTTTACACGGTCTCTCTCTCTAATTCCTTCAGACTTACCAAGCACAGGAGGAAACCTAGGTAAAAAATAAATAATAAAACACTCAAGAACATCTCAAATGAAAAAA
>NW_012110585.1:43620-44541 GCF_000951045.1 Mandrillus leucophaeus | reverse complement strand
ATAAATATATAAAAAATATATAAATATATATATATTTAACGGACAGGGTCTTGCTTTGTCTCCCAGGCTGTAATGCAGTCCAGAACTCCTAGGCTCAAGGGCTTCTCCTGCCACAGCCTTCTGAGTAGCTGGAGTAGCTGGGACTATAGGCATACACCACCACACCTGGTGGTATTTTCAGCTTTAAATAAATGAATTGGCTGGGTGCGGTGACTCACACCTGGAATCCCAGGACTTTGAAAGGCTGAGGCTGGAGGATTGCTTGAGGCAAAGAGTTCAAGACCAGTCTGGGTGACAGAGTGAGACTCCATCTCTAAAAGATTTTTAAAAATAAAACATACTTAAAATTTAGGAAAGATCTCAGTTGCAAGGGCTAAGTTGAAAAGACAGGAGTAAAAGGGTAATAGACAATCTAGAATATATGGATATATATCATTTGGACTTTAATATATATTATTATTTTTTAATTATTTAATAGTCCATGAATAGATGAAATTCCATGAAGACAAGAACTGTACCTCATTCATCTTTGTAGCCTCTGGATGCCCAGTGTACGTCATAAAGTAGCTATTCAGAAAATATATACTTAAAAAATTTTTGAATGTTCTGTTTACAGCAAAGTTCTGTAAACTAAATATAGTGATTGAATACATTTCTACAATAAAAAAATTAGACAATAAAGACAAACGGCATTTCTGGGCTTATACTGGACAAAATAGGAGCAAGAATAGAGGCAATTTACTCTGTTTTTGTTACCTTAGGATGAAAAGAGTTTGCTTGGATTTATCCAAAATCTTTTTTCTCATCCAAATATGAAAATACCATGAAGTTTAATTTTCAGCAATAACATTGTATTAGTCCATTTTCATGCTACTGATAAAAGCATATCCAAGACATGACCATTTACCAAAAAAAAAAAAA
>NW_012110585.1:42849-43570 GCF_000951045.1 Mandrillus leucophaeus | reverse complement strand
AAAAAAAAAAAAAAGAGGTTTAATGGATTCACAGTTCTACATGGCTGGGGAGGCCTCACAATCATGGTGGAAGGTGAAAGGCACATCTCATATGGCAGCAAACAAGAGAAGAGAATGAGAATCAAGCAAAAAGGGTTTCCCCTGATAAAACCATCAGACCTTGTGAGACTGATTCACTACCATGAGAACAGTTCGGGGGAAACCACCCTATGATTCAGTTATCTCCCACCGGGTCCCTCCCACAACATGAAGGAATTATGGGAGCTACGATTCAAGGTGAGATTTGGGTGGGGACACAGCTAAACCATATCAGACATATTATCTATTGCTATATAATAAATTACGCCCCAAACTTAGGGCTTAAAACTACATACATTTTTTTTTTCTTCACAGTTTCTGAGGCTTAGGGATCTGGAAGTGACTTAGCATGGGTTCTGACTCAGGGTCTCCCAAGATGTTGGCTGGGGCTGCAGTCACCTGAAGGTTTGACTGGGCCTGGAAGATCCATTCTTCAAGAGGCTCACTCACATGGCTATGGGCTGGAGGTCTACTCACAACTATCCCCAGAGCAGATCATCCAAGAGTAAGAGCAAACTGGAAAACACCATCACTTTTATGACCTAGTCTCTGACATCACACACAATCACTTCTACATTCTATTCACTACCAACAAGTCACTAAGACTGGCCCACATTCAGGTGGAGGAGAATTATGTTCCATC
>NW_012110585.1:36705-42799 GCF_000951045.1 Mandrillus leucophaeus | reverse complement strand
CATCTTTTGAAAGGAATATTAAATAATTGGTGGATGTATTTTAAATCATCACGGTCCACCATCTGGCCACAAATTATTTCTAATTCTCCCACATGTAAAATACTCTCATTCCTCTCAACTCCTCCCAAAAGTCTCAAACTTGTACAGGATGTCCAGGTTTGAAGTCCAGGATGTAATTATTTAAATCAGATCCCAATACAGAGAAGTATTCTCAGGTGTAGTTCTTTTTTTTTTTTTTTTTTTAATTGAGACAGAGTCTCACTCTGTTGCCCAGTCTGCAGCGCAGTGGTGCAATCTCAGCTCACTTGTAGCCTTGACCCCTGGACTCAAGTAATCCTCCTGCTTCAGCCCCCCAAGTAGCTGGGACGACAGGCACACACCACAATGACTGGCTAATTGTTTAAAAGTTTCTTGTGGTGATGGGGTTTCACCATGTTTCCCAGGCTGTTCTCAAACTTTTGGGCTGAAGCAATCATCCTGCCTTGGCCTATCAAAATGTTGGGATTACAGGCATAAGCCACTATGCCTGACCAGGTGTAGTTCTTTAAGAATAGATCTTCAAGTAGAGTTCCTCTCTGTCTAAAGTCTTGTGGACTAAAGAGACAAGTTATCTGCAATGTCTATCAATTATCTATCACTGTGTAACTAATTACCCCCAAAACTCTGTGGTTTAAAACAACATTTATCTCAGTGTCTGTGGGTCAGGAGTTCGGTGGTTTTGCTGGATGAGTCTGACTCAGTGTCATTTCACAATGTTGTAGTCAATGTGGGATGCAGTAATCTGAAGGCCTGATTGGGGCTGGAGGGTCTGCCTCTAAAAATCCCTCACCGGCATGGTTATCGGCTGGTGGCCTCCGTTCATTACCATGTAGATCTCGCCCTGGATGGCTTAAATCTTCTCACAACATGCAGTTAGTTTCCTCCAGAGAAAATGATCCAAGAGGAAGCCAGCAACATGGAAACCATGATGTCCTTTATGACCTAACTTTGTGACATGCCATCACCTCTGCTGTGTTCTATTGGTTACTCAGAACAGCCTTGATATGACACAATAGAGGACTAGGCAAGAGCATCAATCCAGGAATTTAGGGCTCGTGGGTGCCATCTTGGAGACAAGCTAGCACGCCTGTAATGCTAGAAGCTGAACCCAGGAGCACCATCAGAGGCTGTAGATTCTGGGGATGTCTCAAACACTCTTCCTGTGATCTTGATACAGTAACAAAATTTCTGAGTACCCTGAAAATGGAAATAATAAGTTTCTACCAGGTGAATGATTAGGTGATGATGATTACTTTGAAGTAACATGAGCCTGGCCATGTAAATCCAGCAATGTGTTCTGGGAAAAAAATCACTGCCCTTCTCTAGGTCTTGGTTTCCTCAGCTTCAAAAAGTGTATAATAATAGCTGCTTTGGGCCAGGTGCAGTGGCTCATGCCTGTAATCCTAGCACTTTGGGAGTCGAAGGAGGGCAGAGCACAAGGTCAGGAGTTCCAGACCAGCCTGGCCAATATGGTGAAACCCGTCTCTACTAAAAATACAAAAATTAGCCAGACGTGATGGCTTGCACCTGTAGTCCCAGCTACTCAGGAGGCTGAGGTAAAAGAATCACTTGAACCCAGGAGGCAGAAGTTGCCATGAGCCAAGATCATGCCATTGCACTCTAGCCTGGGCGACAGAGTGAGACTCAATCTCAAAAATAATAATAGTAGTAATAATAATATTAATAATAATAATAATAGCTGCTTTGGTCAGTTCTTACAGGGGCTCAAGATTACATATGTAAGATACAATTATTAAGCAATTGATAAATGGTAACTATTTTAAAGAATATTGCATATTGGCCAGGCACAGTGGCTCACGCCTGTAATCCCAGCACTTTGGGAGGCTGAGATGGGCAGATCACAAGGTCAGGAGATCGAGACCATCCTGGCTAAGACAGTGAAACCCCGTCTCTACTAAAAATACAAAAAATTTAGCCAGGTGTTGTGGCACGCACCTGTAGTCCCAGCTACTCGGGAGGCTGAGGCAGGAGAATGACGTGAACCCGGGAGGTGGAGCTTGCAGTGAGTTGAGATTGTACCACTGCACTCCAGCCTGGGCAACAGATCAAGACTCCATCTCAAAAAAAAAAAAATGCATATTTTGTGATATTGCCTGGTAACCATCTGAGTTGATAGACGTATTTCAGTTTTTGGAAAGAAATATTTAAATTAGTAAGAAGGTAAACCTTTCTCATTTAATAACTGACATACCGTATTTCATAAAATTAAGAAAATAGAAGAAAAACATCCATTGTCCTACAACTCTAATGCAATGTCATCACTGTGTTTCCTTACAGCCTTCTTTTCCACACATTTCCCATAACTGAAGTCAGAGTCTACATAAAAGTTTGCTTTTTGCTTCTTTCTCTTTATATCTTAATATAGAAACTTCTAATTTGACACAGACACTTGCCCCAGTGTGTCACGCTCAGAGGAATGACCCATGGGTCCTAATCAGAGGTAAGCACTGGAAAAGGAGGGGAAATTCCATAGGTCAGCAAGGCTGCATCAGGATCAGATAAAGTTCTGAGAGCAGATCTCATGGAGAGTATCAAAGGCTAACTAGGGGAAACAGTAGGAGTCACTAAGAGATTCCGGAAGTTGTGTAGGGATGAAAGTTGCTTAACTACTCTCTGACTCAGTTCATCTTCTATACACCAAAGATGTTACATGCCCCTACCTTTATAGGGCTGCCGGGAAGATTCATCAAGTTCCTGCATGTAAAGTTCCAGGCACAAAGTAAAGATGTCGCTATTAAAATGGTAAGATGTGGCTGGGCACAGTGGCTCATGCCTGCAATCCCAGCACTTTGGGAGGCTGAGGCGGGTGGATCACGAGGTCAGGAGTTCAAGATAAGCCTGGCCAACATGGTGAAACCCCATCTCTACTAAAAATTAGCCGGGTGTGATGGTGGGCACTGCTGGGGAGGCTGGGACAGGAGGATTGCTTGAACCCAGGAGGCAGAGGTTGCAGTGAGCCAAGATCGCACCACTACACTCCAGCCTGGGTGACAGAGTGAGACGCCATCTCAAAACACAAAAAAACAAAACAAAGCAAATGGTAAGATGCAATGCATCACGGTCTGGGATTTTCCCAAGTGTTTAGCAGTGTAGGAATTCTCAACAGACTTCTGAAACATAATTTATGCCCTAAAATGTTGATGACTAATATCTACGATATAGGAAAGTCTGTCTGGATATCAAGTCAGTGTGGGTTTGATCATTCATTTCAACCATTGGAAACAAACCCCAATGTCTCGAGGAGCCAGGTGGGTGACCTAAGGGTGCAACAGCAGGAGGGTGTACTGCCTAGAGAGCACAAGCCCTCCTCAAAAGAGAAGCTGTTACTGGGTTCATTGTTGCCCTATGTAAGTGTGGACCAGGGTTGCTGTTTGACGTCTACAGAGCATTATTTCAACATTCATCAGATTTAATGCACTATGCCACATAAGCGATGTGATGCTACTAGGGTAGTTTTTGGAAATTTACACACACACAAGTCTGCTAAAGTAGTTAGGTTGAAGGGGTTCTAGCTCTGGGAGAAAGGTTACATTTTCTGCCTTATCCCCAGCTCCCCAGCTATTGGGGTTATTTGAATTATTTAACCTTGACCTGTTGGATTAGTCCATTCTCACACTACTAATAAAGACATACCTGAGACTGGGTAATTTATAAAGGAAAGAGGTTTCATTGACTCACAGTTCTGTATGGCTGGGGAGGCCTCAGGAAACTTACAATTATGGTGGAAGGGGAAGCAAACATATCCTTCTTCACATGGCAGCAGCAAGGAGAAGAATGTAAGCTGAGAGAAGGGGAAAACCTCTTATAAAACCATCAGATCTCGTGAGAACTCACTATCATGAGAATAGCACGGGGTTAACCACCCCCATGATTCAATTACCTCCCACCAGGTCCCTCCCGACTCACATGGGGGTTATGAGAACTACAATTCAAGATGAGATTTGGGTGGGGACACAGCCAAACCCTATCACCTGCATTTAATTTATATAATAAAATACATTTAATTTATAAATTATGTTAAAAGTACACATTGACGCATGAAAGGTTTCAATAAATCCTATACTAGAGCAAAGAAACCCATTTAACTGTATTCAGCCACTTGTTTCTCATAATATTTCATTCAAAAGCTTTATTTTCCATATAAAATGTACGAACACCTTACAGAGCACTCTTTGGGAAAGGATGACTGACTTTTAAAAGGAAGACCCAAACAAACCAGTCAACAGAAACGGAGTGCTGCTCTGGTGCCATGCCCAAGACACCTGCCAATAGTCCTCTGCCACTCGCCATCCTTGCATCAGCATCTGGGACATGGTAATTACACTTGACGGCTTGTCACTCCACCTCTCCTCACTCCTCAGCTCACAGAAAAGAGATTTGTGAAATACCAGCTCTGGTCTTGGCAAATATTTGTTTCCCCCTGGCACCCTGGAAAACGCATTTTTAAAACTCTTCCTACACTTGCGGTATGGCAGCAGCTTTATCAGTATGTGAAGATAGAGCGATGATGTGGCTTGGATACTTGACATTTTGTATTGTTGCAAAGTGGCAAATTACACTGAGCTGTAAATGCACTATAAACGGTGTTGTGCTGAATTATAAAGACAATTAGCATATTTCTTCCTTGTTTCTCATTTATCTTTTAGTTTGTAAACATGGAAAGCAGAGTGCGGTAAGCGTTACACGCCTTATCTGTAAAATGAGCTCAGTGATACTTATGTTACAGACTTTTGTAAGCCGGAATTTTTAAAATGTTAAACTACCTAAGATAGTATAAAAAACATAGCAGCATCCAATAAATGACAATTCTTAGTATTACTTCCACGCCTCCTGTTAACATTAAACTCTTGGAGGACGGAAGAAAGCATGGCTGTGAGGCACATAAAATCACCAGAGGAAATCAGAATACTGCAATGTTTGGGGTTCCTTGAAATTTTTTAAAGCATGTAAGGGTCCTTAGACATGATCTTTTACAGATGAGAACAAGATGAAATGAGATTGATAAAAATTAATCAATTTGCCTACGTTTTGCACAGGAGCATAAATTACCAGCAGACAACATCTGGATTCCATACCAAGAACAAGCATCTCACTACAAAGTTACAAACTGAACATGCCTCATGCCTAAAGTGCACACACCTATCAATCTTCACTTTGCATGGTCCCAAAGATTCTGTAACTTTCACAAATTTGCATGTTTAATAACAAATTTGAACTTTTGGGCTACTGAGTCATGTGCTGCAAATGTCACCGGTCCTTTGTTTAAGTCTCTGCGTGTATTTCAGTCAACAGGTTTTCTTCATTACGCACTGTTTTCTGTCCATCAGGCAGCAAAGCATCAGCGCATCTCACCACCAGATGGCGCCAGACCCACTTGTGGAGTCTCCGGGGGCGCCATCAGCTTGGGACTAGAAGCTGATGAAAAACGAGAAGTTTCATTTCCGGGTTCCATTTAAACGTTCATCCTGGGCCATAAAAGCAGATGAATTAGATATGCCATTATCCTGCATATATATATATATTTATATTTTATTATATATATATACAGAGAGAGAGAGAGAGAGAAAGAGAGAGAGAGAGAGAGACGGAGTCTCGCTCTGTCACCCAGGCTGGAGAGCACTTGCGGGATCTCAACTCACTGCAACCTCCGCCTCCAGGTTCAATCGATTCTCTTGCCTCAGCCTCCTGAGTGGCTGGGATTACAGGCGCGCACCACCACATCCGGCTAAATTTTGTATTTTTAGTAGAGATGGGGTTTTACCATGTTGGTCAGGCTAGTCTTAATCTCCTGAGCTCGTGATCCACCCGCCTTGGCCTCCCAAAGTGCTGGGATTACAGGCGTGAGCCACCACGCCGGGCCTATCCTGCATATTTAAAGTTAATTGAGTTTAATAAAAACAGAGCAGAGAGAGAGAGAAATAGCTGCCCGCCTAGCAGCTCTGAGCTATCTCATATAAGGTTTAGCGGGGAATCCTGACCCACAGTCCAATCTCCAAGCTCTACACATCTCACCAACAAAACAGGAAGCCAACAC
>NW_012110585.1:29501-31880 GCF_000951045.1 Mandrillus leucophaeus | reverse complement strand
GGTCTCCCAAAGTGTTGGGATTACAGGCATGAGCCACCGTGCCTGGCCCCATTTAATTTTTCTATTTTGTTTAATTTGTGTGGACTTGGGCCTCAAAGAGAAAAGCGAGAAGAAAATGCCTCGTGTACAGTGGAGCCACTGGCGAGTTCTCTTAGGCCTAATCTACATCTGAAGTTCTCAAATATTTTGGTCTCAGAACCCACCTACTTTCTTAAAAATTGAGGATTCCAAAAGACTTTTTAAGTGTGGGTTATTGATGTTTACTATATTCACAAATAATACTCAGGGTTGGGAGTGGTAGCTCATACCTGTAACCCCAGCACTATGGGAAGCCAAGGTGGGCAGATCACTTGATGTCAGGAGTTCGAGACTAGCCTGGCCAACATGGAGAAACTCCATCTCTACTAAAAATTAAAAAAGTAGCTGGGCGTAGTGGTGCACACTTGTAATCCCACTTAGTTGGGAGGCTGAGGCAAGAGAATCACTTGAACATGGGAGGTGAGGTTGCAGTGAGCTGAGATCGTGCCACCGTACGTTAGCCTGGATGACAGAGTGAGACTCAATCTCAAAATAAAATAAATTAAATAATATTACTGCGGAAGTCTTAAATTATTTATTCATATAAAAGTAAAAGTAATATATGTTAATATAAATAACACAGTTTATAAAAAATGCATTTTCCAAAACAAAACAAAAATGTAGTGAGGATAGTGATGTCATTTACAGTTTACAGATCTCTTTAATGTCTAGCTTAATAGAAAACAGCTGGATTCTCATAGCCACTCTGCTTCTACACTCAGCCTGTTGTAATAACTTGTTTTAGTGGAAGTTCGTGAAGAAAAATTAGCCTCTGTGTACGGGAGAAATATTTTAATAGCTTTTTCAGGTATTGGTGCTTATGGTATGACACTATACCTAAGTTCAGTAAGTACTAGTTTCTCAGAAGTTAATTTCAGTGTGGAATCTGCAGCCTTAACAATGGAGTTTTGTGCAACTTTAACAATGGAGTTTTTCCTCTGTTACAGGGATTCCATTGATTTATTCTGCACTTTGAATACATTTTATCTATGCATGATTTTGTAACGTTTGGAAGATACTGGTTCACTGAGTTATACAGATCTTTCAATTTCAACAAATTTTATTATACAACATCAAAAATCATTTTTTAACAATATTACCACCAATCTCATCAGAATAGTCTCTATAAGGAAACTGTCAAGCTCACTGTGATAGACATAAGTTTTCTATAGTTTTTATTTTCTCTTGAGTTCAGATTTTATCTTTGGCAACAGATACTCTTTGTTATTTTACTTGAGGTGACAATCTCACTTTATTCATTTTTGAGAAAGCATTTCTGAATTTCTCAAAACATGACTCCCAACATAGCAATGAATGGACAGCCACCTGGTGATATTGCTCCTAATATCCACAGAAGAAGCATATGATATGACTCCCAATATCGCAGGGAGGGTACAGCTCTTCTGTGATATTGTTCGTAGTATTCGGAGGGGGAGAGGATGATGATAATTCCAGTATCGCAGGCTGTGTTCACCCACCCTGTGATATTGTTATGAGTATCCTAGAAGGGAGAGGATAATATTACTCCCCGTAGAGCAGGAGGCGTACACCCAGCCTGGGATATTATTCCTAATATCCATGGAGGGAAAAGGCTGACATTACTCCCAATATGCCAGGGAGTGAACATCCACCCTGTGATATTCTTCTTAATATTCCAAGGCCAAGAGGTTGATATTACTCCCAGTATCGCAGACACTGTACACCCCCGTGTGATACTCTTCCTGATATCCGGAAGGGGAGAAGATGGTATTAATCCCCATATCGCAGGAGGTGAACACCCACTCTGTGATATCTTTCCTAATATGCAGGGGGAGAGAGGATAATATTATTCCCAATATTGCAGAAGATGTACACGCCCCCCCCCCGTGGTATTGTCCTCAATATTCCAAGGCACAGAAGATGATGTTACTCCCAATATCGCAGAAAGTGTACAACCCCCAGTGATGTTGTTCCCATGATCCAGGAGGGAAGAGGATGATATTACTTTCAATATGGCAGGGGGTGTACATGCCCCCAGTGACACTGTTCCTAATTTCCACCTGGGAGACGATGATATTACTCCCAATATCACAGGGGTCAAAAACACTCCTTTGATATTGTTCCTAATATCCAGTTGGCGAGAGGATGATATTCCTCCCTATATTGCAGAGGGTGTACACTTATCTTTGATACTGTTCGTAATGTCTAGAGGGGGAGATGATATTACTCACAAAATCGTAAACACGCTGTGTGTCCACCATGGATCCTACGTTGAATTGTCTATTAATTTTAATGTCCTAAAATTGTAATAACCCTAAGGGG
>NW_012110585.1:28484-29072 GCF_000951045.1 Mandrillus leucophaeus | reverse complement strand
ATTTGAAGTCATGGGACTGACAGTAGAAACAAGAGAAGGCAAGGAAAGTTTTTATATTTATATTTATATACAATTATATAAAATTAATATACATAATTATAATATGTAAATATATAGGCTGAGCACAGTGGCTTACACCTGTAATCCCAGCAATTTGGGAGGCCGAGGTGGGCAGATCACCTGAGGTCAGGAGTTCAAGACTAGCCTGACCCACATGGAGAAACCCCATCTCTACTAAAGATACAAAAATTAGCTAGACGTGGTGGTACGTGCCTGTAATCCCAGCTACTCAGGAGACTGAAGCAGGAAAATCACTTGAACCCAGGAGGTGGAGGTTGTGGTGAGCGCAGATTGCGTCATTGCACTCCAGCCTGGGCGGCAAGCGTTAAACTCCGTCTCAAAGTAAATAAATAAATAAATAAATAAATAAATAAATAAATAAAACAAGAAATAGATATTTATGTCTAATTATATAATTATAATACATAAATGTGTATATACATACATTTATTATAAATTTATTAATACATGAAATATATTTATTTCTGAGACAGGGTCTGGCTCTGTCACCCAGGCTGGAGTGCAGTG
>NW_012110585.1:25672-26914 GCF_000951045.1 Mandrillus leucophaeus | reverse complement strand
GCCAGGCTCTATGGGTTAGAAGCCAGTCACCGGTTTTGCTCGTAGTCAAGGTCAGGAAGACTATGCAAGGGCATAGGTCATGGGGGGTGGTCAGTCACTTTAGGGTATGGCTGCCACCACTGAATTTGGTGGGACTTTAAGGGTTGGTAGGAGTTGGTCAAGTACAGGGGTGAGGGTGTGTCAGGCAGGGGTGAGGGCATGGAGGCGGATGCAGAGGCCTGCACCCTGGAATGTCCTTTCACTCCCTGAGGTTTTGTTCTCCTGATACCTAAGTACATCCCAGAACACGGTGGGGCCCTAGCAGGGGAGAGGTAGGGAAGCATGTGTTGTTCGTCCGGGGACCTCGTTAGGCAAATCAGATTAAGGAACAGGCTTTCAGTGGTGGGTGCGAGCGTGGGAGTGATGAGTGTGCAGGTGTGTGTGGGAAGAGCGATGGGGATGGGGTCAGCCCCAGCCACCATGAAGACTTTAACTGTGCATCCACCCATCCCAGCAGCCTCCCTGAGTGAGTGCCTTCAGGGTGCAGGTCCTGTTTTACACATGGGAGTGAATCAGAGTGGGACACTGCCTTGCCTTAGAGAGGTCACACTTCTTCTCCTTCTTTTTTTTTTTTTTAAATTTGCAACAGATTCTCACTCTGTTGCCCAGGCTGGAGTGCAGTGGTGTGACCTTGGCTCACTGCAACCTCTGCCTCCCAGGTTCGAGCAATTTTCCTGCCTCAGCCTCCTCGGTGGGGTAGCTGGGATGATAGGCACGCATTACCATGCCTGGCTAATTGTTGTATTTTAGTTTCACCATATTGGCCAGGCTAGTCCCAGTCTCCTGGCCTCAAGCGATCTGCCTGCCTCAGCCTCTCAAAGTGCTGTGACTACAGGCGTGAGCCACCACACCGGGCAAAAGGTCACAATTCATGCCACGTGGGTGGCAGGCACTCAGACAGCACCCCAGCCGGCGCTGGGAGTGAGGGGTGCTCAGCGTCCTAGGAAGGCAGAGGGCTGCATGAGAGGTTCGGGGAGGAAGGACTGGAGGAGGATTTGAGATTTTCACCTGAGCAGCTGGGTGGATGGAGGGGCTGTTCACAGAGAATCACAAGAATGTGAATGAGCAGGTTAGGGCACTAATAAAGCACTCTGTTTTGGCCTGTGGAAAATTTAAGATGCTTCCCTGCGTCCAGCTGGGGCTTTGGGAAAGGTCAGGGGCATCTGACTGGGATGGATGTCTCTGGCAGGCAGCAGAGCATGT
>NW_012110585.1:25393-25622 GCF_000951045.1 Mandrillus leucophaeus | reverse complement strand
CTGACTGGGATGGATGTCTCTGGCAGGCAGCAGAGCATGTGGATGGTTTGTGAAGCCCGGAAGGACATGAGATTTCCTGTGGCAGTGCCCACTGCCAATGGAAGGGCATTTGGCCTGAGCCCAGACATATACAAGTTGGGCAGAGAAGGGGGTGGGTCCCCGGGACCCACCGAGGAGCAGCTATGGAAGTACAGGAAAACCAAGGGTGTGGGGTCACATGAAGCAGGAA
>NW_012110585.1:25127-25343 GCF_000951045.1 Mandrillus leucophaeus | reverse complement strand
GGCATCTGACTGGGATGGATGTCTCTGGCAGGCAGCAGAGCATGTGGATGGTTTGTGAAGCCCGGAAGAGCAAGAGATTTCTTGTGGCAGTGCCCACTGCCAATGGAAGGGCATTTGGCCTGAGTCCAGACATATACAAGTTGGGCAGAGAAGGGGGTGGGTCCCTGGGACCCACCGAGGAGCAGCTATGGGAGTACAGGGAAACCAAGGGTGTGG
>NW_012110585.1:24139-25077 GCF_000951045.1 Mandrillus leucophaeus | reverse complement strand
TACAGGAAAACCAAGGGTGTGGGGTCACATGAAGCAGGAAACTCAAATAAGATGAGGAAAGACGTTTTAAAGACGATCAGGGCTGGGACAGTGGTCCATGCCTGCAATCCCAACACTTTGGGAGGCTGAGGCGAGAGAATAGCCTGAGGCCAGGAGTTTGAGACCAGCCTGGGCAACATAGGGAGACCTCATTTCTATAAATAAGTAAATACCATTGGTACTTGGCATTTCGGGCTGGGAACAGCAAACACATGAAAGCTCTGAGGCAGGAAAGGGAAGTGATTAGTGCTCGCTCCTGGTTCCTTTATCAGACCTTAAAGAGATGCAGAGACATTTCAGGTACTCCTTGGCCGAGCTCCTTCAGGGAAGGCCTAAGTTCGCTTCTACTTCCCATCTATTAATTTTTTTTTTGGAGACAGGGTCTCACTCTGTCGCCCAGGCTGGGGCGCATGCAGTGGCACCATCTCAGCTCACTGCAACCTCCACCTCCCGGGTTCAAACGATTCTCCTGCCTCAGCCTTCGCAGTAACTGGGACCATAGGGACGCGCCATCACGATCGGCTAAGTTTTTGTATTTTTAGCAGAGATGGGGTTTCATCTTGTTGGCCAGGCTGGTTTCGAACTCCTGGCCTCAAGTGATCCACCTGCCTCGGCCCCACAAACTGCTGGGATTACAGGCGCGAGCCACCACGCCCGGCCCTACTTCACTCCTAACGCCCACCATACGTGCTTCCAAATGTTTGCTGAATGACATGGTGAACGAGTGAATGGGACTACTTGAGTTCAGGCAGCAGGCAATCCTATTCCTTGGACCTCAGTTTCCCTTTTTGTAAAGCAAGCCTTTCTCTCGCTCTCTGCCCTAAAAGCCTGAGTTCTGGGCTTGAGATGAGCGCGTCCTGTAGAGCAGACTCCAGGTGGACGTTGAGCTGGGTCTTCTA
>NW_012110585.1:21822-23094 GCF_000951045.1 Mandrillus leucophaeus | reverse complement strand
AGGGGGGGCGAGGGGCCGTCACCGCGGGTCCCACCGCGGGTCCCACCGCCGAACTTCCTGCTCTGTCCCCGGGCTGGGCTCTGATTGGAGGGAGCAGGGCCCTTCTACCCGGCACTTCTTGATTTCTTCCGTTAGTAATGGGAAGAAAAACAAATCTGGAAAGCCAAATTGAACTTTGTAGCTCTTAGCGCTTGGAGAGTGGAAGAAACTGTCCCAAGAATTTGGCGGGCTGGAAAATGCGTTTCAAGCAGGAGCATCCACACCCACGGAATGAGGCCAAGGCAGTTACAGTTAGAGGTCAGATTCATGAGGGGGAGAGCGAGGGTGAGGTCCCTGGGTGGGAAGACTCCGACCTCAGCTTGATGGGAAGACCTGATGCTGCCCCTCAGACGCTGTATTTCTCAGCCACCGAAGAAAGTGGAATCACTCCTTAGTGAATGCTTTCATCAAACTTTTGAAAAACCTGTAATGTCCCGGGAAGCAAAATCGAACTGGACAGTTTTCCCCTTTTAAGAGTGTTAAAAGTCCCGTAGACAAACAGCAGAAGGCTCAAGGAGTCCAAATACTCAACCTGAAGTTCTTTCTGAACAAGAGATGGTGTATAAGTAACAGGCATAGCAGACAAAACTGAACTAATCACCACAGCTGTGGCTCCTAGCCCTGTAGCGTGTCATGCAGGCCCTTTTGCCTTCTCTGCCCTCCGCTGTCCCAGACCCCAACGCTACCGCGCACCTCCAGTCATCAGCTCCTGCCCACCCATTGCTATGAACTCTGTTTCGGCGGCTCTCTTCTCTCTGAAGTTTTGCTTGTTCTCCTGAAGTCCTGGTCTTTAAGAGCTTATGATCCGCAGGGATAGATTGACTTTGGGCAGTACATAGTCAACTGCAGCACAGCTTGAAAAATGCTCTGATAGAAGTGCGCAGGCAGTTTGTACATACGGGTAAATGCGAGGTCCTTTTTCAATACCATGAATCCAAGTATTCATGCTATTTTAAATCTGCAATTCTTAGACTCTCCAGAGGGTTTTTAGATTAATTTTTTTTTCTATTACTTCCTAGTGTTTGTAGCATAGTTCAGAGTACTTGATTAAAACTTACCAGGTCGGCCGGGCGCGTTGGCTCACGCCTGTAATCCGAGGATTTTGGGAGGTCTAGGCAGGTGAATCACTTGAGGTCAGGAGTTCGAGACCAACCTGGCCAACATGGTGAAACCCTGTCTCTACTAAAAATACAAAAATTAGTTGGGCGTGGTGGTGGGCGCCTGTAATCGCAG
>NW_012110585.1:18407-21737 GCF_000951045.1 Mandrillus leucophaeus | reverse complement strand
GCCTGGGCCATAGAGTGAGACTTCCTCTCAAAACAAAAACAAAAACAATGTACTGGGTCTACCTCCGGCTCTGGAATTTTCCTGGAAGGCCTTCACTTCTGGGCTTCATTTTTCTCGCTTTTGAGGATCGTAAACTATATAATTTCCAAGAATTTTTGCCCTACACCTTTAATTCTTTCAAGTAAATATAGCAGAGAAAAATTCTCTTCCCCGCAATGGTGTAAGGAAGTCTCTCACAGAAGGGGACACAAGGGTATGGAGAAGAATTTTTTGGTTTTTTTTTTGGGTGACGGAGTTTTGCTCTGTTGCCCATGCTGGAGTGAAGTGGCAGGATCTCGGCTCACTGCAAGCTCCGCCTCCTGGGTTCACTCCATTCTCCTACCTCAGCCTCCCAAGCAGCTGGGACTATAGGCGCCTGCCACCAGGCCTGGCTAATTTTTTGTATTTTCAGTAGAAACAGGATTTCACTGTGCTAGGCAGGATGGTCTCCATCTCCTGACTTCGTGATCTGCCCGCCTCGGCCTTCCAGAGTGCTGGGGATTACAGGTGGGAGCCACTGCGCGTGGCCGACAGAGGATGTATTTCTGAGCTCTACATTTCAGTGTTCTTTTCTCTAGCCCTGGCCTGGGTCCCAAACAGGGAACTTAACTCACTCTATCACTGAAGTATACTCTTGCTTTGATGCCATTGGTATGTTGTCCTAGAGATTTGCTGTGGCTGCTAGGAGTGTTTCAGAGTTAAGAACTGATGCAACCTCTCTTTTGTCAGATTTTGAGTCTATAAACCATCTTGTTTCCTTTAGCGTTATCTCCCTGGAACTGGAAGGTCAGAGATGAAGTGTTGTCAGATTATAAGTCTCAGCCTTTGCTATCTACCTTCGTCTGTCTCCCATATCACCTGCTTTTTTTTTTTTCCCCCGTTTGTCATTTTAATGTTTTTATTGGATAGGTGTCTATTATTGCAGGCTACCTCAAAACATTTTTGGATATTGACAGGATATCAGTATGAATAATATGTAAAAGATAACTTATTCTAGTTCTTTTGAGCAGAGGATTTTGTTTCGATATGTGGCCCTATTAAAGCTTTTGTTAAGTCCAAGTACTTTCTGAACTTCAATTCCCTTACCTGTAAAATGGAGTTAGTTGTTAGTAATACCTGTTCTGCCTAACTCAGGAGATTGTTTTGAGGATCAAACGAAATTATGAATGTAATGGAATTTTGTAAATTTTAAATGAAATATTGTATTACCTAAGATTTTTTTTTTAAACGCCATATTAAGAATGGAATGAATCTGGGTTTTCCTTTGAAATCCCAAATGTTTAATGTATTGAGAAGTTTTAATGTGTTTGTTGGGGAGCTTCATTAGGATTGTTTTCTATCTTTAATTGGCCAGTATTGTTTTATATGTTAGCATTTTTGGGGAACATGAAAATTTGTGTTTCAGTTATCATTAATATTTTACAAAGTTATTGAATGTGCATGATTTAGTCTTTAACAATCTCTTCAATTATTTACATTCCCATATAAAAAATGCAGTAATGAACGTCCATGTAAATAACATTCCCATGCTTTGATGAAGCATAATTTCTTGACATTGCAGTTTCTAAGTGCCCTGTCTTGAGGTTGGGAAAGCTAAAGGGCAGTCAGAAGTCAAGGTCAGCAAAGTGTCACCTTTGACATTTGAAATCCACAACAGGTATCACAGTGAACCCCATTCCAGCATCCAGGAAGTTTCTCTGTCCTGCCTCTCCTCCAGCCCCCTCAGAATCTGTGTCTGCGGTGTTGGTCCTGCTTTCCTCTCTCTCCTCTGCCTTTTCTTTCTCTTCACCAACTTCTACCGAGTGCCTCTGATGTCCCAGACAGTGGCAGTGGGAGTACAAAGGCTAATAAACCCGGCCCTGGTCCTCAAAGAATTGATGTTTTCTGTGCAGATATTAAGTTACACTGTCATATATAGTGTTGACAGACATTGATACAGATTTCCTGTGAAGTGCAGAAGCACCATCCTAGAAGCAGAGATGCAGAGGCAGCACTGGTGACTCACATGGAGAGCTGGAGTTCTTGGTCTAGTGGGATCAACTGACCTGGACATCATTTCAGTGCAGCGGAGTGAGTGCTGGGATGGGCTCCCTTGGGGCATCTGGGGCCGGGTTTGCCTGGTGTTTAGTCTCCTGCCTGGTACTTAGAGTTTATCAGTAAGATGAGCATTGGGAGGTTTCTAAGTGAAAGGAAAGGCAATCACTTACCTGAAACCTTTGTAGGTGTTCTGGGCCATTTATAATTCACTGAATCTGTTTTGTCAGAACAAGTCTATCATCTATTGTTTTGGATGGAGTGTGGCCAGCCCTGCTTTGCAATGTAAGGAAATCAGGAAACGCTTGTCAGGTGTCAACACCGTGCCAGACACTCTTCTAGGGGTTTCCACGTAAATCACTGTATTCATTTCTGTTGCTGCTTTACCACATTTCCACAAATTTCATGGCTTAAAACAATTGAAATTGTATCATCTCACAGTTCTGTGGGGCAGAAGTCTGACGTGGGTGTCACTGGGCAAAAATCAGCATGTGGGCTGGGCTGCATTCCTCACTGGAGAATTGTTTCCAAGCGCTTTTGGCCAAATATAGTTCCTTGTGGTTGCAGGACTGAGGTGTCTGTTCCCTTGCTGGCCATCTGTTGGGGGCTGCCCTCAGCTCCTGAGGCTTCTATCTGGTCTTTGCACATGGTCCCATCAGCTCAGGACTAGCTAACCCAGGGACCTGGTCAGGCTCTCCAGTTCCCCTGTGTGAATTTCTCTTCTTCCACTCGGAGAAAGTTCTATGCCCTGTTTTAAAATATTTTTTTGAGATGGAGTCTCACACTGTTGCCAGGCTGGAGTGCAGTGGTGTGTTCTCAGCTCACTGCAACCTCTACCTCCCAGGTTCAGGTGATTCTCCTGCTTCAGCCTCCTGAGTAGCTGGGACTACAGTTGCCCGCAATGACACCCGACTAATTTTTGTATTTTCAGTAGAGATGGGATTCACCATTTTAGCCAGGATGGTCTCCATCTCTTGATCTCGTGATCCGCCTGCCTTAGCCTTCCAAAGTGTGGAGATTACAGGTGTGAGTCACCACGCCTGGCCAGTTCTAGGCTCTTAGAGGCTCATGGGATTAGACTGGACATCCCTAGACAGCCCAGGATACTCTTCCTAAGGCCTGTGGCAAAGCCCTTTTGCTGCATAACATAGTCACAGGTCTTGGGGGTTGGAATCTCCCACCACAGTTACCGATCCACTTACTACAGCAGCCTGGGAGGTGCTTTTCATTGCCTCTGGTTAACAGATACCAATTTTT
>NW_012110585.1:13195-14801 GCF_000951045.1 Mandrillus leucophaeus | reverse complement strand
GGGGTTTCACCGTGTTAGCCAGGATGGTCTCGATCTCCTGACCTCGTGATACGCCCACCTTGGCTTCCCAAAGTGCTGGGATTATAGGTAAATACTCATTTTTAGCAAAGTTGTACAGGCATATAGCTCTAAGAGTCAGAAATTAACAAGGCTTAGGACAAAACCCAGCAATCCCCTACCTTACCCTTCTCCACTCTGATCCCTGCTCCTTGGAGGTTACTGTGTTTATGTTTTAGCTCATTCTAGATTGTGTGAAAGACAGGGAGATGTCCTACTGTGGAAGACAAGGATTCAGGCTGCTTACCTTCCCCGCTCCTGCTGCTGCCCACGTTTTTCTCCCCCATCCTCTCAGTATAATTATTGTGATAGTGAGGCCAGGCACGGTGGCTCGTGACTTATCCCAGATTTTTGGGAGGCCGAGGCGGGCAGATCACTTGAGGCCAGGAGTTGAAGGCCAGCCTGGCCAACACAGAGAAACCCTGTCTCTACTGAAAAATACAAAAATTAGTCAGTTGTAGTGTCCCACACCTGTAGTCCCAGCTACTCAGGAGGGTGAGGCACAAGAATTGCTTGAACCTGAGAGGTGGAGGTTGCAGTGAGCTGAGATCGCACCAAAAGCTGAGATCGCACCACTGCACTCCAACCTGGGCAACAGAGGTAGACTCTGTCTCAAAAAAAAGTATCGTGATAGTGGGATACATAGTACAATATTGTGTATATTTAGTATTCTTCCTGGTTTTTGGCCCAGAGCTTCTAAAACTCTTGTAATTTCCTGAGTGATAGGAACATCATTGGTTATAATATTTGGTCTTAGGTTTCAGTACCTGATACAAGAGCTTCTAAGACTTTTGGAATCTCTGGGGTGATAGGAGTGTCTTTTGTATGATAATGAGATGACAGATGGCTTCGGGCACCTGGACAGATTCAGGATCAGGGCTGGTTGCCAGAAAGATGAGTCATGATTAAAGAGTTGGACATATCAGCCCCACCCCTACCTCTGGGAGGGGAGACGAGACAGGCTGGAGATTGAGCTAGTCACGGGTAGCCAATGACTTAATCATGTTGATGTTATGAAAACTCCATAAAACCCTCTAAATACTGGGTTTGGGGAGCTTCTGGTTTGGTGAACTCATTTGGTGCTGGGGAGGTGGAACTTCCAGCGATGGCATGGGAGCCCTGACATCTCTGCCCCGTGGTGTGCCCTGTGCATCTCTTGCATTTGGCTGTTCCCGTGTTCTCTTTGTAATAAACCAGTAAGAGTAAGTGCCAAGCACTTTGTGTCTGTCACCTCTCTTACTTTTTCAGCAACACTGTGTGGCAGATAATGTCCTCATTTTGCCAATGACAAAATGAGACTGACGCATTGAATAACTTGCTCAAGCTCACATAATAAGTGGAATTCAAGCTCTGACTCCGAAGCCTGTGCTTTTAACCAGCATGCTGCATACGCGGCCTCTTTATTTGTTAGGAGTTTTGGTGTCTCTAGGGCCTGACACCAAGTTGACCGTTGTGGCCTAGAGCTGTTATAACGGAGCTTTTAGCGGCCCTGCTGAGAACAGAGCCAGCACCTCCGGATTGGCAGGGCAGGGGCTGTTCCTGCTGGGAG
>NW_012110585.1:9205-10651 GCF_000951045.1 Mandrillus leucophaeus | reverse complement strand
GACTTGAGAACTAGCCCAGCAGAGGAATCAGGCGGGATGTGTTGTTACTGAATAAGTGAAATTTGCACCTGCTTTCTCCCAGGCCTCGCTGAGTTGTGTACAACAGAGAGCTCAGGTGTTGGGGGCAGTGGACCGGTTGAAGAATGCGTTGCTATTATGTAAGGAACATTGGGCTTTGAAAAAGCAGAACTGGATCCACTTTCTTGCCTGGTAACTCTATCATCTGGTTTGTAAAGGGGAATGCAGTTCACTGAAAAATTCTTATGACAGTGGGGAAAGGATTGGGGCGTCTGCATTGCTGTGTGTAATATAGGTCATATGAAAGAGCATTTAGGCTGGAGGGAGACTTTTCATTTCTATAACTTTACGTTCACAGGACAATTCCATCATGATTTGAAGATTTTTGAGTCAAAACTACATTGTTCTGCTATGTGTGTTGGGGCAAATTTATACATACAATTTGCTTAAATATTTCAGATGATACAAGAATATACGTGTAGCATAAAAAGCTGAAATTTGCATTTCCCCTTCTCTAGAAGTAACCATTGTGAATAGTTAAGTCTGTATTCCAGCTATTTTGTGTATTATAAATACGCTGTGAATATATGAGTGTATATATACATATATGTTACAGAAACACATTTTTAGAGATGGAATATTGCTGTGTTGCCCATGCTAGTCTCAAACTCCTGGGCTCAAGTGATCCTCTCGCCTCAGCCTCCCAAAGTTTTGGAATTACAGGCGTGAGCCACCGCGCCTGGCCTGCATGAGTTTATTTACCAATTGCTAAGTTACTCTGTTCAATACATGTCTATTGAAGTCCCCCATGTGCCAAGCATTGTTCTGAATACCTTATATGCACGAATTCACTTAACTTTGAGAGCAGCTCTATTATTGTGGCCCTTTTACAGTGAGAAAACGGAACCACAGAGAGGCTGGGGACGTTGTCTAACATCACACAGCCAGCGCTGTTGGAATTGAGGTTGGAACCCAGACAGCTGGCTTCAGATCTCTTAGCCGCTATCATAGATGGCACACCCAAACCTTAGGGCCGCCTCCCAAGCCTTGCCTGAGCTCTGCCTGAGCTCTGCGAGAGCCATGTATGTGAGGTTTCTTTCCTCTTTAAGAACACTAGTCTTGGAATTGTCCCAGACCCTGGTAGGACCTCTTGAGGACCAAAAACAGGGATTCTTCCAGCCTGCCCCAAGGCCAGATCTCTGATTTAGCTACTTGGAAGGTAGACATGGAAGAGAGTAATTTTTCCATAGCAAAAAGTCAGGATGGCTGGGCTGACTCGGCCAGATGCGGTGGCTCATGTCTGTAATCCCAGCACTTTGGGAGGCCGAGGCAGGTGGATCACCTGAGGTCGGGAGTTCGAGAGCAGCCTGGCCAACAAGTTGAAACTCCGTCTCTACTAAAAGTATAAAAATTAGCTGGGCATGGTGG
>NW_012110585.1:6121-8400 GCF_000951045.1 Mandrillus leucophaeus | reverse complement strand
CTTGTATTTGGGTGACCCTGGTAAGTCTGGATGCCACTGCGCCTTGTGTGGACACAGGATGCTGAGGTGTAGGGATCAACAGGCTTTTTCTGGACATCTTGCACTTCTCCCTTGGTGTAAAGTGGGGCAGCAGTAGGAGCACACAGCTGTTGGGCCCCTAATATTTGTCAGCTGTTTTACATGTGGGATTCCATTTAATACAATCTTGGAGGTAAAATTATTTTATTTAAGATGAAGATAGAGGCTTAGAGAAGTTAAGAAAATTGTTCAACATCACGTCATTTGGTTTTTTTTTTTTTTTTTTTTGGTTTTTTTTTGAGACAGAATTTTGCTCTTCTTGTCTAGGCTGGAGTGCAATGGCATGATCTCGGCTCACCACAACCTCTGCTTCCCAAGTTCAAGTGATTCTCCTGCCTCAGCCTCCCGAGTAGCTGGGATGACAGGCATGCGCCACCACACCAGCCTGATTTCATATTTTTAGTAGGAACGGGGATTTTCCATGTTGGTTAGGCTGGTCTTGAACTCCCAACCTTGGGTAATCTGCCCAACTCGGCCTCCCAAAGTGCTGGGATTACAGGTGTGAGCCACCACGCCTGGCCAAGGCCATGTAATTTAAGTGGAAAGATGAAGTACTTGATGAACTCAGAAGTTTGACTTCAAAACCCTTGATCTTTCCATAACACATGGTTCCTTCCCTGGTTGGTGGGGAGTGACTGAATAACTGAAGGAAGCTGTGTTTTGTGGAAAGAAGACCTGAGGGGTGTACGGTCTTTCCAGGCTTGGAATCTGCCATGCTGGGCTTCTGAATTGTATAGCTTGGCCATATAGAGAGAAGCCCCTCATTTAAGACTTATTCCTTGGGGGAAATAAAGGACGGCCGCCCACGTGGGACAGGCAGAGGCGACTTTCTCAGAGCTGCTGTGGCAATGGAGTCGACACTGTCACTTGCGTGTGGCAGAGACTGACATGCAAGTGAGTGGCGGATGAGGAGTGGGGAAGCTTCAGGATGGAAAAGAATGGCTCCCAGTGGAGGCTGTTGTGGGGGCTGGAGGCGGCTGTGCAGAAGTGGGGTGTCCTATGTAATTGGTTAGGGGCGTATATGGCTTTCTCTGAATTATCCTAACTGGAAATAGGGGCCAAAATTAGGGTGGCTGTTAGTTTTGAGTCAAGTCCTGGCCACGTGGGACAGAGTTGTGGTTTAGTTTCTGGGTTGTGGAGAGAGCAGTCTGGCTTCCGGTCTGATGTGCTAGCCTGGCTGGCCTTCTGGCTGTTGACTGTAGATAGGGGATTGGTTTCCTGGGTGGGCAACTACCGGTTGTGGTCTGAGTTCTGTCTTTATACATAAGATCAGGCATGGTCTGTTTGTATATTCAGTCCCTCATTTTTCTTGTCAGTAAAAATATCAAATGACAAATTGGATACATTGGGAACTTTTTAGATGTCTGTGTCCCCTGGAGGAAGTTTTCACGTTCATATTTAATCTGAATGAATATAAACAATTGGGCCATTTATCTTGAAGATGTAAAATAGGAAATCTTCAACAATACTACCTCGGCGCCATTGCCTGTCTGTCCATCGTTAGGGAATGTGTTTTTATCCCCCGCCGGCTCATCGTCCACCGGTTTGTGGTTGATCCACTTCTCTATACGTCTTGTCTTGTGTGCATCTCATTGTTTGCTGGTGTTAGCTTTCCCCTTCATCAGTGTAGTTTATTTGTGTAGCCTCTGTTGGTAGGAAGTTATTTGTGGAATTTGTGAATGGAAGGGATCTTGGAGGTCTACTAGGTCAGCCCAGTGATTTTCAAGATAAACGGAAACACAGGGAAATGTTCCAGCTTCTTTGGTGGCAAAACCAGGACTAGAAAGCAGTGTTCTTTGTGCCACAATGTCATTGGAAGACAACTCAATGTGGGCCTAAAATGCAGAGGAGCTAACTTTCATGTATCTCTGCTTCTGACTCTTGTTATCAGACATTTTAAATTGACCTTAATGTGTTCGCAGAAATATGAAAAGTCCTGACTTGTTTACATATAAGGTACTTCTTCGCCTACTCATTTGGTTGTTTTTTTCAACAAGATTGAAAAGACATTGTTATAAACTGAATGTTTATTCTCCTCCAGATTCTTGTACTGGAGCCCTAACTGCCAGTGTGATGGTATTAGTGATAGGACCTTTGAGAGGTGATTAGGGTTAGATGAGGTCATGAGTGTGGTCTCTGTTCTGACAGGATTAGTGCCATTAGAAGAAGAGAAACCAGGCCGGGTGTGGTGGCTCACACCT
>NW_012110585.1:2127-4185 GCF_000951045.1 Mandrillus leucophaeus | reverse complement strand
CTCCATGAGAAGTTGCACCCATCTTCTCCAGTAGTGCGTCTTTTCACAGCAAGCAAAACATTTTCACCACGTTTCTAGCGGGACAGACACTAGCTCTTTTCTGGGCATCAGGAGACCTGGCTTTGTTCTGGTTCAAGCAACAGCTGGTGAGTTACCAAAGACAAGTCGCATCTGGCCCCTGGTCCTTTGCTTTATAAGTAGAATCACAATCCGAGTGGACATCACTGCCCTGGTCTCTGCGGTGCTGAGTGTTGTGGGGATGATGGCTAAGTGTCAGGGTGCATTTCCACCACTAGGGGATTACAGGCCAGCCAAAGACACAGGAGGAAAGCTAACAGCCCCGGGCAGGTACACAGAACGAGAGGAGTTTGAAAGGGTGGTTCCAAGCTCCTTGATGTGATTGATGTGATCACAATAAACATTTTATCTCTAAGTCTTGGGCCGTTGGACCAAGAGGAGAGAGAGCTGGTGTTGAGTTGTAGTGAGAGGTGCGTGGTTCGTGAGCCTGCTGAGCCTGGCTGGGACTCAATTCCATTGAGTCCCATTCCATTTTACCTTCTCTTTCCACCTTTTTCGTGCTCCTGCTTGTTTCTCCAGAAAAAAATGCAATAAATTCCTTTCAAAAACTTTACAAAAGCCATAGATGCTTATTGAAAATAGTTCAAATGATTTGGAAGACAGAAAGATAGTGAGTGTTTTTCTCCTGTGTGTTTGGATGAATGTGTCTTTGGGGTAGTCACTATTAACACTGGGTGTGTTTCCTTCCAGATCTTTTCCAGTGTACCTGCAAATATACATGTACACATTGTAAAAAACAAAATAGTACCTGGTAAACATTGAGTCCCCTACTCCCACTCCGCAGTCTACATGGACATCCTTTCATGGTGATACGATGAGACTTGATCGACTCTTTTTGTTCACTGTAGTACTAGGTAATAATAGCTACAGATAACTCACCTTCAGTGGGCATTTACCATGTGACAGGGTCTGTGCCTCAGGCAGGCTACATGAAGTGGGTCTTAAGGCTTTTTAAAACAATGCTATGGGTGAACACAGTAATTGTTCACATTTTCAAATGATAGAATTGCAGTAGAGAGAAGCAAAGCTGCTTGCTCAAACTCATGGCACGATTCCTGAGAGACAGAGAACACTTTTAAAACAATTGTTGTTATAGTCAGGTTATTTATGATCCTTCAAGAAATAGTGCATTCAGTGAATACACTTCAGGGTCTGGTACAGTCTGGGAGCTGTTCCTGAAAATGCACTGGGCTAGAGGTAAGGGAGCGGTCCTTTGGCCCTGGGCCCCTAGTGCAAGGAGGGAGGTCCCGGGGAGAGGGGGCATGGTGAGGAGGTCTCTGAACAAACCTTGCAACATGCATTTCTGCTGAGTCTGGTCCAAGGTCTGAGTCTTGACATGTACACTTTTCAGAGATACTTGGTTTTGATTTTTATCACGGCTCACCTGAACAGCCATGGTTTCAAACTGCCTGGAGATGTGGTCTGGCAGGCCAGTGCTATGCCCATCCTTCCCGCTCTTGCAGGAGGGGAGTCATCCTGGGAGTAGAGGGCTTCGCCTGTAATCAGCTATCTCATAATAAGTGGATTTGATGCTGCTTTCGCTAGGTCAGGAAATTTCCCATTTGGAAGGAAAACTGATACTTGTTTTTGGGTTTTGCTGAAGAGCCACAGGGTTTAGAGCAGGGACTGGAAGTTTGTTGAGACACACGTGAGTGCACTCAAACATCTTCCGTGAAACGTGGAAATAAAGACAGTGTTCCGGAGGGGTCCCTGGCTTTGGGATGTAAATATTTCTGTAAAAGAATGGCACTGGATGTCTGCTGTATTTTTTTCTCTGCTACTTTGGCAAGTTTTATTTGGATGTGTGTCTCCTATACAGAAGGTATGACATCAGTTTTTGCCACCAAGTATTTACAGCCGTTGGTCCCTCCTATGTGGGTCACTTTTGTGCCGTGGTTTCTTTGGGGAAATTGTAGGTCTCCTACCCAAAGCACATTGCCCATTTCAAGGTGCTCCTGGTTTCTGAACACCTGTAGCAGT
>NW_012110585.1:0-1222 GCF_000951045.1 Mandrillus leucophaeus | reverse complement strand
GCTCAAGCTGTCCTCCTGCCTTAGCGTTCTGAGTGCTGAGCTTACAGGTTTGTGTCACCACACCCAACCGAACAGACATTTCTTGAAAGAAGACATACAAATGGCCAAAAAATATGTGAAAGAAAAGCTCAGTATCACTTATAATCAGAGAAATGCAAATCAAAACTGCAGTGAGGTATCATCTCACCAATTAGGATCGGTATTATGAAAAAGACAAAAAATAACAAGTGCTGGCGAGGATATAGAGACAAGGGAGCTCTTACACGCTGTGGGGGGGTGTAAACTAGAGCAGCTGGCTGGGCGCGGGGTGCACGCGGACATCCCAGCTCTTTGGGAGGCTGAGACAGGCAGATCACCTGATGTCAGGAGTTTGAAACCAGCTTGGCCAACATGGTGAAACCCCGTCTCTACTAAAAACACTAAAATTAGCTGGGAGTAGTGGATCACATCTGTAATCCCAGCACTGTTGGGCAGCTAAGGTGGGCGGATCACTTGAGGCCAGGAGTTCAAGACCAGCCTGGCCAACGTGGTGAAACCCCATCTCTACTAAAAAATACAAAAATTTGCCAGGTGCAGTGGCGGGTGCCCGTAATCCCCGCTACTCGGGAGGCCGAGGCATGAGAACCACTGGAACCCGGGAGGCGGATGCTACACTGAGCAAGCGGAGATTGCCCCACTGTACTCCAGCCTGGGCAACAGTGACACTCTGTCTCCGAGAGAAAGAAGAAAAAGAGTAAGAGTAAGCTAG
The DNA here is from genome assembly GCF_000951045.1 of Mandrillus leucophaeus. Taxonomy (NCBI): domain Eukaryota; kingdom Metazoa; phylum Chordata; class Mammalia; order Primates; family Cercopithecidae; genus Mandrillus; species Mandrillus leucophaeus. Next base: position 474 of record NW_012110585.1, on the reverse strand, counting down.
GGCACCCACTATGGCAAACAGTATGGAGGTTCCTCAGAAAACCACAAATGAAATTACAGAGTGATCCAGCCGTCCCACTACAGTGTAGATACCCAAAGAAAAGGAAACCAGTGCCGGAGGGGCATCTGCACCTCTGTGTTTCCTGCAGCACTGTTCACCATAGCCAAGATACGGAATCAGCCTCGGTGTCCAACAGCAGATGATGGACAGAGAAAATGTGGTCTTTATACACAGTGGAGTACTATTCAGCCATAACACAGGATGAAGTCCTGTTATTCTCAACAGTGTGGATGGAACCGGAAGATATTATGTGAAATAAGCCAGGGACAGAAAGCTACACAGCATATGTTCTCTTATGTGGAAGGCAAAAGCAGTGGATCTCATGGAAGTTGAAAGTAGACAGAGGATCCTAGAGCGTTGGAAGGGTGGGGGAAGAGGGAGATAGGGAGAAATTTGTTAAAGGATGCAAAATTA
>NW_012110584.1:0-1512 GCF_000951045.1 Mandrillus leucophaeus | reverse complement strand
AAGAAGCAAGCCACACCCGCAACACACGTCCTGCGATGGGGACAAGGGAACTTTTCCTGTTTCAGTATCATTTTCAAAGACATATTTGAAGGCATCCCAGATCTGTGAGCTATTTACTCTAGTTTTAAAACTGCACTTTAGGCAAATGAGAGTACTTTTAGGAGAAGTAAAGAAAAAAAATCTGAAAATGAATTATAATAAATAATATTTTTTATATTTTTTTCTTCAACTTATTTTAAGTTCTGAGGTACAAGTGCAGGATGTGCAGGTTTGTTACATAGTTAAACGTGTGCCGTGGTGGTTTGCTATACAGCTCAACCCATCACCTAGGTATTACGCCCAGCATCCATTAGCTATTCTCCCTGATATTCTCCCTGCCCCTGCCCTGCCCTTGTCCCTGCCCCTGTCCCTGCCCCTGTCCCTGCCCCTGCCCCTGCCTTGCCCTGACAGGCCCTAGCGTGTATTGTTCCCCATCATGTGTCACATGTGTTTGCATCGTTCAGCTCCAATTTATAAGTGAGAACATTCAGTGTTTGATTTTCTGTTCCTACAATAGTTTGCTGATGATAATGGCTTCCAGCTCCATCCACGTCCCTGAAAATAACATGATCTCATTCCTTTTTATGGCTCCATCGTATTCCATAGTATATATGTATCACATTTTCTTTATCCAATCTATCACTGATGCACATTTGGGTTGATTCTAAATGTCTAAATATCTAAATGTCTAAATGTAGGGAGTCCATTAAAAAGTCAAAGTAAGTCTCAGAGACATCACTGTTTTTTTTTTTTTTTTTTTTTTTTTTTTTTTTCATTTAAAGGAGTCATTTCTGAAATAAAATTTTTATAAGGAACAGTAAGAAGTAAGAAGGGACTACACAGACCTTCCAGAATATACACCTTATTTTTATAGAATGTATATAATATGATCCCTGAATAATAATGCTCTTTAAAAAGACATGGTCTTGACTGTACTCTATCCTTCTTTAGACTCCTCATACCACAACCTTAGGGCAGCGGATAACACTCCAGTTAGTAGGTCTAAACATGAAAATATTTCATTATGTGATAGGTGGTCACTGCTACCTACTGACCTTTTGGAAACAGCCTGATAGCTGTATGTTTTATGAACAACATTTACAAGTTGCTCCTTTAATCTCTGAGACCATGGCGTGATGCAGTTTCAGCAATTCGGGACTTTTACTGGACCATTATAAACATCAGGCCGGGCGCAGTGCCTCGTGCCTGTAATCCCAGCACTTTGGGAGGCCGAGGTGGGCGATTCACTTGAGGTGAGGAGTTCAAGGCTAGCCTGACCAACATGGTGAAACCCCACCTCGACTACAAACACAAAAAAGAATTAGGCATGTGTCGTGGCACATGCCTATAATCCCAGTTACTCAGGAGGCTGAGGCAAGAGAATCACTTGAACCCAGGGGTGGAGGTTGCAATGAGCTGAGATCACGCCACTGCACTCTAGCCTGGGTGACAGAGCAAGGCTCCATCTCAAAA
>NW_012110583.1:0-1898 GCF_000951045.1 Mandrillus leucophaeus | reverse complement strand
ATCACCTGAGGCCAGGAGTTCAAGACTAACCTGGCCAACATAGTGAAACCCCGTCCCTATTAAAAATACAAAAATTAGCCGAGCATGGTGGTGTGTGCCTGTAGTCCCAGCTACTCGGGAGGCTGAGGCAGGAGAATCGCTTGAACCCAGGAGGTGGAGCTTGCAGTGAGCCGAGATCGCGCCACTGCACTCCAGCCTGGGCAACAGAGCAAGACTCCATCTCAAAAAAAAAAAAAAAGGTATGTGCATAGGCTGGCCTACCTGGTCCCTGGTCTGTGTGCCCACACCCAGAGGCCCAAGGACACCATGATGGGACAGCCAGCTCACCCCTGGATCTCGAAGGCCTCGCTGATTCAGCAGTTCCAGGATTTCTTCAGTGATTGAGGTCCCAGAGGGGTCCAGTGTTGGAGGTCCAGCATCCTCTAGGTCCTCAGGCGGTCCAGAGCCTGAAACTGCTGGCTGAGATTCTGAGGGGTAGAGTTCACCTTCGCTGCCAGCATGCTGTGAAGGAGGGAAAGCAATGGAAGGCAAAAGCCGAGACTCCTCCCTCACATAGAGGACCCCAAGCCCCAATCCCCTTCATTTGTGTGTGTTTGTTTTGAGATGGAGTCTCGCTCTGTCACCCAGCCTGGAGTGCCACGCTGCCGTCTCTGCTCACTGCAACCTCCGCCTCCCAGGTTCAAGCGATTCCCCCGCCTCAGCCTCCTGAGTAGCTGGGATTACAGGCACCTGCCACAATGTCTCGCTAGTATTTGTATTTTTAGTAGAGATGGGGTTTCACCATGTTGGCCAGGCTGGTTGCAAACTCTTGACCTCAAGTGATCCATCTGCCTCAGCCTCCCAAAGTGCTAGGATTACAGGCGTGAGCCACCATGCTCGGATTTTGCTTTTTTTTTTTTTTTTTTTAGACAGGGTCTTACTCTGTTGCCCAGGCTGAAGTGCAATGGTGCGATCATAGCTCACTGCAGCTTCGACCTCCTGGGTCCAAGCAATCCTCCCACCTCAGCCTCCTGAGTAGCTGGGACTACAGGTGTGTGCCATCATACCTGGCCAATTTTTTTTTCTTTTGTTTTTAAGTTTTGTTTATTTATTTATTTATTTGAGACAGGGTCTTGTTCTGTCACCCAGGCTGGACAATTTTTTAATTTTTTTTTTCTTTTTGAGACAGAGTCTCTCTCTGTTGCCCAGGCTGGAGTGCAGTGGCAAGAATTTGGCTCACTGCAAGCTCCGCCTCCCAGGTCCATGCCATTCTCCTGCCTCAGCCTCCAAGTAGCTGGGACTACAGGCACCTGCCACCACGCCCGGCTAACTTATTTTTTATTTTTTATTTTTTTTTGAGACAGAGTCTCGCTCTGTCACCCAGGCTGGAGTGCAGTGGCTCGATCTCGGCTCACCGCAACCTCTACCTCCCAGCTTCAAGCAGTTCTCTGCCTCAGCCTTCTGAGTAGCTGGGATTACAGGTGGCTGCCACCATGCCCAGCTAATTTTTGTATTTTTAGTAGAGACAGGGTTTCTCCTTGTTGGCCGGGTTGGTCTCAAATTCCTGACCTCAGGTGATCCACCAGCCTCGGCCTCCCAAAGTGCTGGGATTACAGGCGTGAGCCACTGTGGCAGGCTCAATCAAAAAAAATTTTTTTAATTTTTCTTTTAAAATTTTTATTTATTTATTGGAGACAGAGTCTCACTGTCACCCAGGCTAGAGTGCAGTAGCTCGACCTCAGCTCATTGCAACCTCTGCCTCTCAGGCTCAAGCAATCCTCCTACCTCAGCCTCCGGAGTAGCTGGGACTATGGGTATGCACTGGTGTGCCCGGCTAATTTTTTTGTACTTTTTGTAGGGATGGGTTTTGCCATGTTGCCCAGGCTGGTCTCAAACTCCTGGGCTCAAGCAATCCTCCT
>NW_012110582.1:0-3310 GCF_000951045.1 Mandrillus leucophaeus | reverse complement strand
TTCTAATCACTTACAATAAAATTATAAAATTTTTATTTGTTGAAAATATATGTTCCAAGAGGAGCATTGAAATAGAGATAGTATGAAAACAAAAAATGCATCAGTAACTCTAAACTGAGATTACTTTATGATGTAAAATGTAGAGATGAGGTTGTTTGTGTTCAGTTAAGCAAAGACAATGAGTGCAATCAGCAACATATGCTGTTGTACTGAGCTACCTCTCAAAATAAACTAGAAGCATTTTTATTTCCATGTGTAATTACTGCTAATGATTACGTTACGTTCAAAGATTCTTCCTGGGTTTTATGTGGTTTCCAGTAAATAGTAGCCATTCTAAAATTTAAATAAAATTATACATAATTGAGCCTTTCTTAAATAGTAAAATAATAATGCATTGAATTTCCATTTTCACAAAAGTTGAGGATTAGACATAGAATACATCTGGAAAACCTGTTCACTCAGTATTTATGACTAATTTGAATAGTTAATTTTAAAGACAAAGTGGAACAGGAAGTCACAGTTACATGTATATAAACTAACAGATCACCAAGGAACAGAAAAGAAACATAAATCCCAGGTAGTATGAGAGGAAAATGTTAATTAAGTGGCTGTTCCAGCAACACTTGCTACTCTCTCGCACCTCTTTACTTTCACAGGGAAAATTTTCTCTTAAAGCACATGCACACACAAATGCAAATGGAGAGAGATATTAAGCTTATTTTATATTTGTTATCTGCACTGTATTTTGACATTTTTCTTTGCTTGTCCTCATGAGAAGAGAAAGTCCAGTGGAGTGGAAACAGCAGCAATCTGGAAACAGAATTTCTGAGTTTGAATCATGACTGCTTCTTGAAAGTTGTATATTCTTGGGAAAGACATTAATATAGATGTCTCTTTGCTCATCTGAAAGTAGACTGGCCTATTTCTAATACCTCTACTAATTGTACAAATTCTTTGAGATTATAGTCATTTTCTCTGGAGAATTTAAAGCAAAGGGAAAACAACTGGCTTGTGGAAGGTTTTTAATGCAAGACTTGAAGGTGGGATTGCTCTGCAGGATCAAGTGATGCCTATTTGCAGAGCATGTTTAAAGGCCCTTTGGAAGGAGAGAAAGTGAATCAAAACTTGGAGGCAGCAATGTTTCCTAACCAGTGGTTAGAGAGTATCTAGAAGTTTTTGAAGATGCTCTTGGGAGATTCTTTTGTTAAACATTCCTCAATTGCAACTTCTGTTTTAAAAAAGAGGCGAACTAAAAGATGATTCCAAACACTACATTCTTTTGAATTGGAACCACATAAGATACCTATGAGTGAACAACAAATAGAAGCACAATTCATGACCTGGTCAATCAGTTTATCACTCAACCAAGCATTTTTAACCAATGTGATGATTTTGGCTATTGTATATTACTTTTAAATTGCTTTTATTGTTAGTCCTAAACCAATTAATAGCAATAGTGGACCATTTGTTAAGGATTTTTATTGAAAATAATTAGGAGTATAAGAGTGACCCTGATTCTGAAAAGTCCATTTATGATTTCAGCATATCAATGTGTTGTACATTTTACCAAAATTCTTTTACAGCACATTAGGGTATCCCTACTATTTAAACAAATGAAGAAAGTTAATATAAGAAAATATAGTTATGATTTACACAAATTCCGAATAAAGATTATTCAGAAATCCCTCAATTCATTATTTGAGGAGGAGCACTTTTAATTATCATGATGAATCTTTCTTACATAAGTCATAGTTCAAAAACAAAACCTGAAAATGACGGAAAGAATTTAGGTGACTTTGAAACCACAGAATACAAGATTTTCAGACAACCTAGAGAAAATGGTTGTCTATTTTTGGTATCACTACATAATATACATTTTAATGTTTTTGGCTAAAAAGCCTAATACTTCATGCTGTGTTATTTCTTGACAAATTACCACGTATTAAATACATAATACAAGCAATACAGCATTCATCACTTTTAATTTGAAAAACTCAATTTGTCAAAATCTGAACTATTCATATGTAGCCATTGAAAATAAATGTTCAATGAATTAAACTTAAACAAACTTAAAAATTCAATCAGTCAGTTTTATTAACCACATATCAGTTGTTCAATAACTACATGTCTAGTTGCTACCATATTGATTAGCACAAAATAAAACATTTTCATTATTCCCATTATTGCATCGGTTCTAGTAGATATTACTGCTTCAAATATTATAAAATTTAACAATAATTTGGTCTTAATATAATACTAATATATATTATGTTATACATACTATATATGTTATGCAAAATTATATATATATTATTTATATATGCTCAAAATTAGTTTCTTGTCTTGCAAGCAAACATGACATAAAGATTTTCCAAGGACTAGACCAGTTATTTAGCTTTCTTATATTTTGTTGCAAGAGGAGACTTAATAGTCTAACTGAGCAGGTAGTGAATTAGAATTCAGGTAATGTTACACAGATCAGTTATGTCAGCTCTGTTTTTGGCAGGAGTTGTATAGCAGTTTAGCAGAGCATATGGAGTAGGTCTTGCCTGTAGTATTGCACTTATGTTTTTAGGTAACTGGTACGCATATGGAAAAATCAAGCTCTGTTATGAAGAATAAAGAGACTGACTTGTATTCTCCATGGAGGGCTATAGAATAGTCTGCATGGATGAGGGATTGACAACAATTTAAAAATAAAACAAACAATACTCATATAACATATTGCTAACTGTGTGTACTATTTTGAAATACACTTAATAGAAAGACCAAGAGTTTGAAAAGTTTGAGGAAGACAGCAATCACTTATACATAACTACTATAAACTCTTTAGCTTGACTCCCAAAAATCGTATGCCTTTGAAGAAGGTTGCATTCTGGTTGGTCTCCTAGGTTAAATATTCTTCAAAACTTATTTCCAGAAAAATAAATGAGTTAAACTCCTGAGCTGTGATTTTGTATTGAGGGGTGATGATTTTGATCATTTTGACAAATTCACTGTAGAAGTTATGTATGACAACACTGGCCAAAAGGTTGACAGAAAAGAGGAAGATGTTAACAGTTCTCTTTGTTATGGCAACATATAGAGAAACCAAATAAGAATACTAATAGACTGGTTAGGGCAAGACATTATGTTTATGTTACTTTAAAATATATTAAAATGTAAAGTAGAATTGTAGCAGTTCTACTTCTATCTACTCGGTTACTTCTAGTGGTAATGCTTGAAGGGTATGGACATACATGAAAGCCCTGGGATCTACGTAAAGTCCATGCATCTCATCTTGAGGTAAGAGATGCTTAGCATCGATTTT
>NW_012110581.1:0-1485 GCF_000951045.1 Mandrillus leucophaeus | reverse complement strand
TAACTGAGCACACTGGGCAGTTTTAGCCACTGAAACCCAACCAGCCTCGTGGAGTATCAGGTCATACTCATTGGGTTCAAACCATAATAGCTTCATTGGGTGCTTGGCCACATTTTAATTCCATGTCATGGTTCTGGGGAATGGGAGGGAGCAGGGGATGGGGGAGCCAAGAGGACTTACTGTAAGTCAACATGTTTGTTGATCCTGGAACAGTAGCTGAGCCAGAGGACAGGGACGCCTTGCAGGGCAGACAGACAAAGAGTGGGGAGATGGTGCCACCACACAGAAGGGTAGGCTCTATTCTCAGGCGCACAGACGCGGGGAGCCTCTCCATCTGTGGAGAGGACAGTGGTCAGTGCCTCGCGCTCTGCAAGGCTTTGGGTCCATCAGAAGAGGACCCTCTCCCAGTAGGAGACTTGTTTATTTGGCATTTACCCAAAAGCATTAGGGCTCCTTTCAGAAACATTTGGTCAGGGGCCAATTATTTTAGCATATACTGCAGAGAAAGGAGGTCAATTTAAAGAAAGTTTAGATAAAACAACAGCAGACACAACAAAGCAGCCCTTGAAGGGGCAAAGATGTGGGTGCAGTGTTTCTAGGGAAGGGACACTGACCCCATTCCCTTGAATATGGACAAAGAAGCTCATCAAAGAGGCTCACCAAACCCAGTCATTCATAAGCATGAAAGAGGCCCTCATGCCTCTGCACCCTGGCCAGGAACCAAAGACTCCATCAGCTTTGACACAATCAGTCCTATTAACATGGAGAGGCCTTAGGATTGGAACAAATTCTTCTGGGCAGTCAACTTGCCTTAAACGACCTGCCAAAGCCCATCCCAGTGTTGTTCATACTCAGCTGAAAAATATCAAGACTCTAAGAGGGGGAAGGAGGAGGGAAGTGGAGCCCACATTTCCTGAGCTCTTGCGAACTGTGGAGCATTCCACGTTACCTCCTCTTGTTGCCTTCACGGTAGTCTCAGTATTATTGTTCCCATTTCACAAATGAGAAAGCTGAGGTTCTGATGGCTTTAAGGGACTTGCCCAGGATCCCCCAACAATGCGTCAGAGTTAGCACTCAAAGCTCTGTCCTTGGGTTCTGCAAGTCATCTTTGGAACCTCTAAGCTATTCTGCTCCCAGTCTCCTTTTTAGTGTTCTTTGTTTACCATCGATCCTTTCCCGCTTTTCATCTGAAGAATAATCCGTTTCTACGGGACATTATAATGAATGGGGAATCTCGGTTTTTCATAGACTTCCTTCCGGAAAGAACCAGAAGTTGAGATGAGGGTGACCCTCACATAGATGGAAACTTGTATTCCTCTGTTTTAGCTTGATTAACAAGGAAGCACATTGTACATTGAACATTTAATATTTATTCAATGTCATTATTATTTATCATTTAATATTTATCTAATACTTAGCCAGTCCTCCAGAGACACAAATGGAGTGTCGAGAACAAAAAAGCAGGAAAGAAAAAGTGAAGAGAGT
>NW_012110580.1:0-1468 GCF_000951045.1 Mandrillus leucophaeus | reverse complement strand
AAGAGTTTCCTGCTCTGAGCAGGGACTCACCCTGTGTATTTGTAGGTTTAAATAGAACCAGTCACAATGGCTTAACTTTCGTCCTTGTCTTTCTGTCGTGCCAGAGCCTGGTGGCCCCTCTTTCACCATCGGCAAAGCTATTTGGTTGCTCTGGGGTCTGGTGTTTAACAACTCCGTACCTGTGCAGAACCCAAAGGGGACCACCTCCAAGATCATGGTGTCAGTGTGGGCCTTCTTTGCTGTCATCTTCCTGGCCAGCTACACTGCCAACTTAGCTGCCTTCATGATCCAAGAGGAATATGTGGACCAGGTTTCTGGCCTGAGCGACAAAAAGGTAAGAGACTCATTTGAAATCTCCCATCTTTCCTTCAGTCCTGTTCTCAGCCATACTCAAAGTTCTCATGTACCTGCTTGTCTTCTAAATTTTTGGAATTGACTGTTCTTTCTTATGTTTCCTTGTATTGGAACATGGGAGTAGAAGTCAGTTTCCCTGCTGAAATAACATGACTTCATGTTGGCCTCCTGATTCGTGAAAAGTTATCACTAGTACACCCTAGGCTGCAAATAAGGGGGTTGGTATGTTAGCAGCTTTCTGAGTGCATGGTACCTCCTGTTGGATGTGGTTGGGTGGCCTATCTGCACAGGGGCTGCCAGTGTGGGGTGTTATTTGACAGCCGCCGCTGTGTACCCACACTGAGGAGATGGGCGCATGATGGCCTCCTTTTCTTCCCAGTGGTGTTTGGCTGTGGGCTCTCCCTTTGTTCCACGGCACACTCATGTGTTCCTGGGGCTGAGCAGGAGGGTTGTTCACATTGTGTCTTAAAGAGAAGTAACTGCTGTTTAACTGGATGATTTGGATGATTGCCCCTGAGTGGTGTTGATGAATGGGCTGCCCCCTCCTGTGGGCCTATGCAGTTGAGAGAGAAGGGAAAGTGTCTGCTGTTTTCCATCACTGCTGGATGAGGATGTACAAAATCCATTCTAAATACATCTGACCCTCCAGTCTGCCTGAAGCATCACATTTTCCATGGGAGATCTGTCTCCTGAAACTATGTAACCAGAACTAGGGATGGGAGCCACTTTCGTGGAGTGTCCCATAAAGCTTATGGCCAAAATAATTTTGGAGACTTGCGCTTACAACAAATTTTCTACTCTATTTCCTTAAGATTTAGAAAATGTGACATTTTTCCACTCCCACCCCCACCCCCCCAGGATGAAGCCATGAGATACAGACAGGTGTGTCTTCAGACCAAATAGTACTTTGCACCTGGGTTAGATTTGCCCAACCTAAAACCCTACACACTTAAGCAAATGGTCTGAGAAGAATGAAAAGGAGGACATATTCTCTTCAGGGGCTCAGATTCTGATTTTTCCTTCTACATCTCTACTTATCAAGAACATTTAAAAGCATGTGGAGAAGATAAACAGTATCTTGAGAAAATGAATATATATATATATATATATATAT
>NW_012110579.1:0-1391 GCF_000951045.1 Mandrillus leucophaeus | reverse complement strand
ACCACCTGAGCCTGTTTATCCAAGCATGATTCTACAAGCATAGACAAATATGCAAGCATATTTCTGATACACGTGTGTATTTTGTGATATGCAGTCAGAGTCAGCTAATTTTCTGACTGCATTTCTGCCATCCTCTTTAATAATTTGTACTTCTTGGTTGCCTCTGTCTATCTGGTGTTGAACCATTATTTGCCTTCCATTATGGCTACCCTTGACTTGACCTTGCATCCTGGGTCCTATTTTTATCTTTTGCTTTTAATGATTCTCCATATTACTTTATGTCAATTCAAAACTACTCACATTTTTATCTTAAATTTACCCAACTTCATTTACCCACTGGCTTCTGAGCTTTACTCTTATTCTTTTGCTTGCCCACCAGCTCAAGGAAGTCAAATATTTGATACTTGTGTTGCTACTGCCATACCTCGTCATGCATCATAGACATTGCTCGTCTGTCTACCTCATTGTTCCTTTCTGACCTGGCCTGAGCCATACTACTCTCCTTAAGATGCTTTTACAGGCAACTCCTGCCAATTTATCAGAGTTGGCACTTGTGATGGGAGCAATTTGATATCGCTGCCTTTGTCTGGGCTTGTAGCCAGGCTCCAAGTTCTCACCCTAGGTCCCTAGTGCTCGACCCCAAATGGATAAGCTCAATAAATACTGGTTAGATGAGTAAAGTAATGAATACATGAAAAGGCCAGAATTCCTGTCCTGGTTATGTAAACTTCAATAGTAACATTCAAAGTGCAGTTCTAATACATACTGTTGTGCAGCTTTGAGAAAGTTTTCTATACTTCGTGAATTTATCTGTATAATGGGGATAATGATGATAATATCAATAGTATCTGCTTTATAGGATTATTGTGAGATTACAGTCCAATGATATCTATATAGCACTGAGCACACTGCCTGACATGTTATAGTGCTTGCCATTTATTGTTCATTAGTAACAGTAGTTTTATCAATTGACGACTATGCTCACTAAAATCTGTATTTTTGCAGAGTTTCTTTACAACGTAAATTTGATTTATTTTTAATATTTCAGTACTATCTTTTTATATACTTAGGAATAGTGTTTTTGCCAAGTATACAGCATTGTCTTTATAACAGAGGAGACAGTTTGTGACTCTTAAATGCCCAACAGGGAGGAAACTTCTTGAATGAAGAAAGGCATATTATCTGGATTGGTTTGGTTTTCCTTTTCAAATAGACTTGGTCTTGTCCTACAAAATTATTTACTATTGACATTTTTGTATGAAAACTTTGGTGAATGCTACCAGTTAATCATCTGAAACCACCTGAGCCTGTTTATCCAAGCATGATTCTACAAGCATAGACAAATATGCAAGCATATTTCTGATACACGTGTGTATTTTGTGATATGCAGT
>NW_012110578.1:0-1332 GCF_000951045.1 Mandrillus leucophaeus | reverse complement strand
GACAGGGCAAGACTCCGTCTCCAAAAAAAAAAAAAAAAAAAAGAAAAAGAAAAATGAAATGAAGTCCATATTGTATTATCCATGAGATAGCTTTTGTTTGTGTATTTCTTTAAGAAGGGACCTGTCTCAGGAGGATATTTTGAAATAAAAATGGTACTTGATTACAAAGCCCTTTTCTGTAATGGGCATATTCCAAAGCATTTGTATAATGAAAATACTTGCCATAATCAATGCATGGGCATAGATTAATGCAGTGACTTTCAATCAGGACAATATTGTACACCACCTCTCCAGGAGAGATGTATTTGGCTATTCCTGTGTTAGAGCAAGTAGTTAGGTAGACATGAACAGAGCAGGAGAGCACTCCCGCAACCAGGAACGTCAAGTGACCATCAGGTGATGGTGAGGTGGTTGTTAAACAGTCTCTCTAAAGTAATAATTGGTCACAGCCAGTGCCAGGGAAAGGCAGTCACCCAATGGGTAGAAGACACCTAAAGTGGGTGATCAGCAGCTTCCCAATGAGATCTTAGGAGTTGGGCAGGTGGGCTCAAGCGTGGGCACTAAGAGGGAAAATGGTGGAATTTAACTGGTATATGACCTTCCTTTAGGAAATCTCAACTGGTAAAAGAAAAACGCCTCAAATGAGCATGCATACAACTTTTGTAAACACACTGTGCATGCAGCCCGTCCCAAGTGCTGGCAGGCCACTGTGCCTGTGGACAGCTCACCCCAAGGGAAGAATCAGGCGACAGCTCACCCCAAGGGAAGAATCAGGGTGATAAGTAAAGCAGAGCCCAGAAGCATATCAACATGTAAAATCCCAAGTCAGATGTCAAACTGTGTACTTGATCTCTCAAGTCACTTGCTTAGCCCTCTTTCAAGTGTACTTTACTTCCTTCTGTTCCTGCTCTAAAATTTTTTAATAAACTTTCACTTCAGCTGTAAAACTTGCTTTGGTCCCTCATTCTGCCTTATGCCCCTTCGGCTGAATTCTTTTTTCTGAGGAGGCAAGAACTGAGGTTGCTGCCGACCCATACAGATTGGTCACTAGTAACACTTGGAGACATTTTTGACTGTCACAATTGTGGAGTGAAGAGCCTACTGGTATCTAGTGGGTAAAGACCAGGGATACTGTTAAGTATTTTGTAATACACAGGACAGGCTCTGAAACAATTATCTGGCCCCACATGTCAACAGTGTTAATGTTGAGAAACGGTGGGTTAGGTAAAAGTACTTATTACTGAGAATGAGAATATTTAAATAAATTGGAAAGGTTAGATGGTCAGTTGCTTCATAGAGATGTTAATTATATGTGACTAGATGTACACTGAG
>NW_012110577.1:0-1548 GCF_000951045.1 Mandrillus leucophaeus | reverse complement strand
GAGACCATCCTGGCTAACACGGTGAAACCCCGTCTCTACTAAAAATACAAAAAAATTAGCCGGGCGTGGTGGCAGGCACCTGTAGTCCCAGCTACTCGGGAGGCTGAGGCAGGAGAATGGGGTGAACCCGGGAGGCGGAGCTTGCAGTGAGCTGAGATTGCGCTGACTCCATCTGAGCGAGACTCCATCTCAAAAAAAGAAAATAAATAAAATAAAAAATATTTTTAGGTTCAAGTCTATAGTCCTAGCTACTTGGGAGGCTAAAGCGGGAGGAGCTCTTGAGCCCAGAAGTTAGATGGTACTGAGCTGTGATTATGCCACTACACTCCAGCCTGGATGATAGCAAGACCTTATCTCAAAACAGTGAAATAAATAAAAATGTCTGCAGAAACACATTCAGATAGGCAGATTCACTTGCTGGCTTCAATTTCATTTCATTTTATTTTATATTTATTTTATTTTATTTCATTTTATTTATTTTATTTTTGAGACAGAGTTTCTGTCACCCAGGCTGGACTGCAATGGCACCATCTCGGCTCACTGCAACCTCTGTCTCCGGGATTCAAGTGATTCTCCTGTCTTAGGCTCCCTAGTAGCTGGGATTACAGGCACTCGCCACCACACCTGGCTAATGTTTGTATTTTTAGTAGAGACTGGGTTTCACCATGTTGGTCAGGCTTGTCTCAAACTCAGGTGATTTGCTGACCTCAGGTGATTTGCCTGCCTCAGCCTCTGAAAGTGCTGGGAATACAGGCATGAGCCACTGCACCTGGCCAATTTTATTCTCATATGTCAGCAACAAACAGAACTTTGTAAAGATACCATTTACATTTGAATAAAAATATCAAGTACCTTAGAATAATTCTAACAAAATATGTTTAAGATATCTAGCAGAAAAACTTTACCGGGCAACACCAGCCTGACCAACATGGAGAAACCTCATCTCTACTAAAAATACAAAATTAGCCGGGCGTGGTGGCACATGCCTATAATCTCAGCTACTCGGGAGGCTGAGGCAGGAGAATTGCTTGAACCCGGAAGGCAGAGGTTGTGGTGAGCTGAGATCATGTCATTGCACTGCAGCCTGGGCAACAAGAGTGAAACTCCGTCTCATAAAAAAGAAAGGAAGAAAAAAAATAAAGAAAAACTTTACCATGCTTGGCAGTGGTTCACGCCTGTAATCCCAGCAGTTTGGGAGGCCAAGGCAGGCAGATTAGCTGAGGTCAGGAGTTCAAGACCAACCTGGCCAACATGGTGAAACCCCGTCTCTACTAAAAATGCAAAAATTACCCTGGGCGTGGTGGCAGACACCTGTAATCTCAGCTACTCGGGAGGCTGAGGCAGGAGAATCGCCTGAACCCAGGAGGCGGAGGTTGCAGTGAACCAAGATTGCACCATTGCACTCCAGTCTGGGCGACAAGAGCAAGACTCCGTCTCAAAAAACAAAAAAAACCCGGCCGGGTGCGGTGGCTCAAGCCTGTAATCCCAGCACTTTGGGAGGCCGAGACGGGCGGATCACGAGGTCAGGAGATCGAGACCATCCTGGCT
>NW_012110576.1:0-2638 GCF_000951045.1 Mandrillus leucophaeus | reverse complement strand
GTTTCTCTCACAGTGGAGGCAAGGAATCGCAACTCAGAAATACAATGATACTTGGCTGCCTCTACTTTATTATTGTACACCTTGAAGGCAAGGTTCATTATGTCTTGTGGGGTTTGAGGGAAGGAATTTAATTTTTGAGGTTTTATTTAATGTCAGGAGCAGATTGGGTAATAAAATGTATATTGAGAATAAGACGGCCTTTTGACCTTTTAGGGTCTAGGGTTGAAAAGCATCTCAGGGTTGCTGCTAAACGGGCCATGAACTGGTCTGGGTTTTTCATATTTTTTGAAAAAGAGCCTAAACACTAACTGAGTTGGGAGAAGTGGGATAAGGAAAAAGGAGCATTGACCTTGACTACGTCTTTAGCTCTAGTCACCTTTTTAAGAAGAAATTGCTGGGCAGGTGGGGGAGGGCTAGTCATGGAATGAAACTGTAAGCCAGACCGGGTGTGAGGAGGGGAGTTGATAAAAGGATTATAGGGTTGGGGAGCAGAGGCTGAGGAAAAATTGGGACCTAGCTCGGCCTGGTAAGGAGGGGAGAGGTCAGATGGGTCTGTGGAAAAGGAAGATTAGAAAGACTCAGCGATACTTGTGGTTGGGACTGAGGAGACAGGCCAGAGGGAAAGAAGAAAGATTTGGGATGAGTTGCATTGGAAACAGAGACGAGGGAGGAACCAATGTGTAGAAGAATGCCTGGATGTCAAGCACCACAGACCGTTTGCCTATTTTATGACAAGAATTATTTAGATCTTATAAGATGGAAACATTGAAAGTGTTGTTTTCTGGCTATTTGGAACTACTGTCAAGTTTGTGTTGTGGTCAAGCGGCATTGTAGAAGAAAATAAGGCATTTAGGTTTTAGGTCAGGTGTGAGTTGAAGAGGTTTTAAATTCTTGAGAACACAGGCTAAGGGAAAAGGAGGAGGAATGGAGAGTGGAAAGTTGCCCATAGTGAAGGAAGCAAGCCTAGAGAAAAGAGAGAGTAGAGACACAGAGAGAAGGGATTGGGGGATTCTTGCCCTCCAGAAAAGTGGGAAAGGGGTCAGGATGCAGAGATAAGGGGTTGGGGGGGGTTGCCCTCCAGAAAAGCGGGAAAGGGGTCAGGAGGTTCTTGCCCCTCAGAAAAGCAAAGAAGGGGTAGAGACAGGGAGAGAAGGAGTCAGGGGTTTCCCCTCCCCGCCCCCGGAAAAGCGGTACTTGCCACTAAGGGTGAAGGACCAAGGCAGGCATCCCTGCATGGTTAGACATCTCTGAAATGTGGGTGAATAATCTGGCAGGTGTCCCTGCATGATTAAACACCAAGGGAAGACTGTCTTCCCGAGTCTGTGACCGGCGCTGGAGTTTAGGGTCCATGGATAAAATGCATCTCCTTTATCTCTACCAGAAAAGGAAAGGAACTGAAATTAAGAGAAGGGAGAGATTGAAGTGTGGCACCAAGACTGAAAGGAGAAGGAGGTTGAGGGATAGTGAGAGAGGTTGGAGAAGAGAATAAAAAGAGAGGCCGCTTACCCAATTTAAAATTGGTGAGATGTTCCTTGTACTGGTTGGTCTGAGGACCAGAGGTAGTAGGTGGGTCTTTCTCATTGAGCAAAGAGCAAGAGGACAGGGGATTGATCTCCCAAGGGAGGTCCCCCGATCTGAGTCACGGCACCAAATTTCATGTACATTCGTGTGAAGAGACAACAGGCTTTGTGTGAGCAATAAAGCTTTTTAATCACCTGGGTGCAGGAGGGCTGAGTCCAAAAAGAGAGTCAGCAAAGGGAGATGGGGTGGGGCCGTTTTATAGGGTTTGGGTAGGTAAAGGAAAATTACAGTCAAAGGGGGTTGTCCTCTGGCGGGCAGGGGTGGGGGTCACAAGGTGCTCAGTGGGGGAGCTTTTTGAGCCAGGATGAGCCAGAAGGAGCCAATAGAAGGAATTCCACCAGGTAATGTCATCAGTTAAGGCAAGGACCAGCCATTTTCACTTCTTTTGTGGTGGAATGTCATCAGTTAAGGCAGGAACAGGCCATTTAAATTTCACTTCTTTTGTGATTCTTCAGTTACTTCAGGTCATCTGGATGTATACGTGCAGGTCACAGGGGATATGATGGCTTAGTTTATGCTCAGAGGCCTGACAAATACTACTATGATATATAATAACCGTATATGCAAAAGCAAATTTTTATCAGTGGGAAAAAAAAAAAAAAAAACATTCAAATATGGGACATTACAAGTGGAATCATCCAGGGCATGAATTTTTCTCATATGATTTGTTAATTTCTCTTTTCAAATTTTTAATTTATTCGTTTATTTATTCTTACATTTTTGTGTGTTCATAGTAAGTACATATATTTATGGGGTATATGAGATGTTTTGATGCAGACTTCCAATGTGAAACAAGCACATCACAGAGAATGGGGTGTCTAGCCCCTCAAGTATTTATCCTTTGAATTACATACAATCCAGTTATACTCTATATTTTAAAATGTACAGTTAAGTTATTATTAACTATAGTCACCCTGTTGTGCTATCAAATGGAAGGTCTTGTTCATTCTTTCTGACTATTTTTTGTACCCATTAACCATACCCACCTCCTGCTACAATCTCCCACTATGCTTCCCAGCCCCTGGTAACATCTTTCCATTTTCCATGTCCATGAGTT
>NW_012110575.1:0-1075 GCF_000951045.1 Mandrillus leucophaeus | reverse complement strand
TGAGACAGGGTCTCACGCTATTGCCCAGAATGGAGCGCAGTGGCAGGATCTCAGCTCACTGCAATCTCCACCTCCCGGGTTCAAGACATTCGTCATGCTTTTGCTTCCCAAGTAGCTGGGACTATGGGCACGTACACCACCATGCCCAGTTAATTTTTGTATTCTTTGTAGAGACAGGGTTTCTCCCTCTTGACCAGGCTGGGCTCGAACTCCTGACCTCAGATGATCTACCTGCCTCAGCCTCCCAAAGTGCTGGGATTACAGATGTGAGCTACCATGCCTGGCCTGATTTTCTTTTTGAAAGATTGCCCTGGTTGTAGGGCGGAGGGTACATTGGTGAGAGCAGTGAACGGAGTAAATGTGCTGTGAGGGCTCGAGCAGCCTCTGGACAGTGGCGATGATGGAGCATGAGGTATGGGTGGGAGGGCCAGTTATTTTAGGAAGGAGAAAACAAGCATGGCAGACACAGGAGACATAGGGCGGGCTGAGAAGTCCTTCAGTGTAACGAAAAGCAAGCAGATTCCACGGAGCCAAGTCCAAGACCCATGCCGTCTTGAAGGAAGGGAGGAGCCCGGGGTTCCAGGCACCCAAGTAGGCCGGCAGTGGAGATAGGACAGAGCAGGAGCCACTGCACGTCCAGATCAATAAGTAAGTCCGAAGTCTCCAGAGGCTGCGACAGCCCAGGAGCAACCACAGGTCCACAGGAAAAGCACAGGAAGGCGAGTTGTCTGCTCTGTGTGCCTTTGGTTTTGTCTTCCTGCCAGGAAGGAAGGAAGAAGCAAAGACCGGCATGACCTGGCAGGTGTTGGCTGAAGCAAATACAGTCTTCCCAGGTCTTCAGTGAAGAGCAGGGCGGTCTCTGGAAAGGGGTGTGGGATAGAAAATGGAGTTCACAACTAGGAATGCTTCCTATTTATCCTGTAGACACTGCTGCACAGATGCATAAAGACATAGATCCCAGAACGTTAATTAAGGCACCATTTGTGACCGGGCGCGGTGGCTCACGCCTGTAATCCCAGCACTTTGGGAAGCCGAGGCGGGCGGATCACCTGAGGTCAGGAGTTAGAGACCAGCC
>NW_012110574.1:486428-486825 GCF_000951045.1 Mandrillus leucophaeus | reverse complement strand
GAAAAAAGCATACAATATGCTGCCTATACGAGACTAATTTTAGGCCTGGCACAGTGGCTAACACTTGTAATCCCAGCACTTTGGGAGGCAAAGACCAGCCTGGCTAACATGGTAAAACCCTGTCTCTACTAGAAAAAAAAAAAAATACAAAAATTAGCCAAGCATGGTGACACACCCCTGTAATCCCAGCTACTCAGGAGACTGAGGCAGGAGATCCCCCGAACCTGGGAGGCAGAGGTTGCAGTGAGCCAGCCTGGGTGACAGGGCAAGACTGCATCTCAAAAAGAAATAAAAATGAAACTCATATTAGCATTGAGTCAAATAGGTTGAAAATATCAGAATGGGGAAAATATCTTTATTCTATACAAATAGTAACCACAATTGGGTGAGGTAGTCA
>NW_012110574.1:485539-485875 GCF_000951045.1 Mandrillus leucophaeus | reverse complement strand
CCGTCACCTGGGGGCTCAACAAAAGAAGATCTTTACCTCCTAAAATTAGTTTATAAAAACTTAAAGAGGTTTTTGCTCTTTCAAATTCACAGACAGCAGTGCAAAACTATATTGTACCCATTGTCAATGCTTTTATCATAGCACTGAAAGTATGTGGCGAAAGAATTAGTTTAAAAAAAAAAAAAAAAAGCAGCCACGCACGGTGGCTCACGCCTGTAATCCCAGCACTTTGGGAGGCCAAGACGGGTGGATCATGAGGTCAGGAGATCAAGACCATCCTGGCCAACATGGTGAAACCCCATCTCTACTAAAAATACAAAAAAAAAAAAAATTAGC
>NW_012110574.1:477462-479309 GCF_000951045.1 Mandrillus leucophaeus | reverse complement strand
TAAAATTATGTAAGTAAAACAAAACACCAATAATCTGATGTTAAGAAACCTACACTGAAAAACCACACTAATATGGAACTACAAAACAATAAGAGAAATGTTTATTCATGAAATCTTTTTTGCAACATTGATGTACCATTAAGAAAGAATTTGTCTAGATAACTGCAATATTTAACTGTGTACTCATGGAAGACAGGTATTTTGAATCAATGGCATGTGTCGTGTGGCAGTAAAAGTTCAGAGAAAATGTAGTATAATCATAAATAGAAAATGCTAATGAGAAAATTTTAATAAATGAGCATTTAAAAGGAAGTGGAGATAATTCTGATATTTAAAATATATGCTATTCTTACACAAAATAAAACTTCTGTAATCTGATTTTAGAAGCAAAAAATACCCTTACACTGCTAAATAAAGAGAAAATAAGAATGTGTATGTATATATTTGTGTATGTTATATATATTTATATGTGTAAGTATGTGTGTGTGTGTGCGCGCACAGAATATGGTTAGAGTCTCTAATATATAAAAGAAGTATTTGAGAATAAATTATGCTATTACTTAGATATAGGCTGAAGAAAGTGGGTGAAAATCCTATGATTTGTTTATACCGACAGCTCAAATTTGTAAGTAACTATTTTAGTAAATATGGAATGCCTACTAATTATCTAATTTACTTTAGGCATAACTTGTAAATTCTAGTATATTGCCCTAAATGTCTGAATCTAAAGTTACAGACAAATTTAAAGTAGGAAATAAAAAACAAAAATGTATACAGAGAGTAACATCAGTAAGATGGAAAAATAAAAGGTGCCCTATTTTCTTATACCCCAACAGCAAAAACATTTATCAGCTATCTCTGACCAAAAAAAAAATGTGTTTATGAGAGAGCCAGGCATCATGTATCACACCTGTGATGACAGCTACATGGTATATTCAGGTTGAAGAATTGCTTCAGACCAGAATTTAAAGACCAGCCTCGGTTATAAAGCAAGAACCCATCTAAAAAATAAGTGCCTTTAAAAATAAACAAACAAACAAAAAAAAACAAAAAAATAGAAAATAAATAAATACATAAAAAATAAGTGCCTTTAAGAGAGCTCCGAGATGCAGGGAGGGAGTTATGAAACTGCTAGAGCCAAAGATTGAGAAGTGTTCCTTTTCAGAAGGTGGGCCCTCATTCAGGAGGCAAACTACAAGACCCCTGTACTTGGCTACAGACCAGGAAATGGCCCTCCCAACTTAATCCGACTAAGAATTCTGAACTTACTCTGTCATCACCTCAAATTTCTCCTAGTCACATTCTGCGAGAGGTCTTGTCTTTCCAGAGGCCTGGAGGAGAACACCCCTTTGTAGCCATGCAGGCAGGCCTGCAGACCTTGGCCTTTACTGTGGTCCCTGAAACAGTTCAATGACTCAGTTCCAGCTCCCTGATCCACAGTTCATGGTCAGTTCTGCCTGTAGACATAGAAACCCACACAGTGGCTGGGCGTGGTGGCTCACGCCTATAATCCCAGCACTTTGGGAGGCAGAGACAGGTGGATCACCTAAGGTCAGGAGTTCGAGACCAGCCAGACCAACATGGTAAAACTCTGTCTCTACTAAAAATACAAAATTAGCCAGGCATGGTGGCAGGGGCCTGTAATCCCAGCTACTTGGGAGACTGAAGCACAAGAATCGCTTGAACCTGGGAGGCGGAGGTTGCAGTAAGCCGAGATCACACCCCACTGCAGCCTGGGCAACAAAAGCGAAACTCCATCTCAAAAAAACAAACAAAAAACCCACACAGTGACCTGGAAAAATCCTCGCTGGTATTCAGTGAAAGCCATACTCATCCACATCCTGATA
>NW_012110574.1:472239-476677 GCF_000951045.1 Mandrillus leucophaeus | reverse complement strand
TCAAAACTGATAAATATACTTAGTAAATTACCAAAATATAAAATTAACATACAAGTATAAATTATGGTTCCATCCACTCAAAACAAACTATCTGATAAAACAGAGGAAGAAAACAATGCTATTTATAATAGCATTAAAATAATATATTCTTGAGAACAAATTAAACCAAGGAGGTAAATAAAATTTACAATGAAAGATATTAAAGACACAAATAAATTTTAAAATATTTTATGAATATGGATTGAAGCAGTAAATATTGGTAAAGTGCCATGTTTTCCAAAGTGATCTATAGATTCAATAAACTCCCTATTGAAAGTCCAGTGGCATTATTTTTACAGTAATGAAAAATATAATTCTAAAATTTACATGAAACTACAATAAGCTTTGAAGAGCCAAAGCAATTTTGTGAAAAAAAGAAAAAAGCAGAAGAACATCATAGTTTACAATTTCAAACTATATTTCAAGACTATAGTAATAAAAACAGAATGGAATGTGCAGAAAAATGAACAAATAAATTTTTAAAAACCCAATGGAACAGAAACCACTACTCACACATTTCAGATATGATGCAAAAAATAAACTTAAGAAACAGTTTAACATAGAGGTTTTCAAAATTATGCAGATATATGTGTCCCCCAAAACAAAAGAGTCAGATTGTGCAGTCTCTTATATGCCATGAAAAGAATTTTGGCTCTCACTGTGAACTTGAAGGAAGATCACTGAAGGGAAAGCAGAATCCTTAGAGAATTTAAAAGCATAAGACAGAAGACACCCCTATGTAAGAGCAAAAGAAAAAAAAAAACACTCAGGTTTCCAGAAAGTATTTCCTTTGGAATACAGCTACCCAAATCACATGTTAAGGACTGGCTTTTTCTTTGACCTTTGACCTTTAATCTTTGTCATCTGTTGTATCCACTTTCACTCTCACCTACCTGGGGGCCTGGCTACCATCTCATGTCTTTTTATACTCCAGGGCTCTTTTTTTTGCTCCAGACAGGTGATCAGATATGGCTTAGAGACAGCAATACCTGTTTTATTAAAAATAAATAACATGAATCTTAATCATATTCTCCAATTACCAATCCAGTAAGGTGCTCAGTAAAGAGGATGTAATAGAATAAATACTAATTTATAACATAAATTTCTAAATATTTAGAAAATATTTTAAATGTGTAGGTTTTAAATTTTACTATCTGGTACTATTGAATCAAAAATTGGTGTCAGAAATTAGATTTAAAGGCATGGACAACAATATTGCATGCCACTAAATTTCTGGAATTATCACTAATCTAGAGTGAAAAATACAGATTAGCTCACTAATGTGAAAAGCTCAGGTCAAAATGAAACATCTTGAAGGAATTATTTTCTACACAAATCTCAAAGATTTTCTTGAAAACAGAGATCTGAAACTCATTTATGCAAAGCATAAATTACCAGAAAACAGTCTACAAAAATAGAGAAATAAAACTTTAAGGGTATTTTAGGAATTGTGTATTGAAGTTATCCTCACCCAAAAAGACCAGGTTTCTGTAGTTCTCTAACAACACATTCCTATATAAATCCCGCTGTGCAGTATCCAGGCATTGCCACTCCTCCAGAGAGAATTCTATGGCCACATCTTTAAATGTCAATGGTTCCTGAAAAACACAAACACACACACACTTACCAAGTGGCCATGAGCTGTCACTGAATTTTTTTTAAATGTATAGGATAGCCGGGTATGGTGGTTCATGCCTGTAATCCCAGCACTTTGGGATGGCAAGGTGGGCAAATCACGAGGTCAAGAAATCGAGACCATCCTGGCCAACATGGTGAAACTCCGTCTCTACTGAAAATATAAAAATTAGGCCGAGCATGGTGGCTCACGCCTGTAATCCCAGCACTTTAGGAGGCAGAGGCAGATCACCAGAAATTGGGAGTTCAAGACCAGCCTGATCAACATGGAGAAACCCCGTCTCTACTAAAAATACAAAATTAGCAGGGTGCAGTGGCGCATGCCTGTAATCCCAGCTATTCGGGAGGCTGAGGCAGGAGAATTGCTTGAACCCGGGAGGCAGAGGTTGCAGTGAGCTGAGATCACTCCACTGCACTCCAGTCTGGCAACAGAGTGAGACTCTGTCTCAAAAAATAAAAAAATGTATAGAATAAAAAAAGTATGCTAAATACAGACAGATGAGAGGGCTACGGATAAGAACAGTTTAACATGGTTTAGAGAAGTTTTCATTGTGTTTATATTTACTGTTTTGTGACTTGTGGGAAACTACTGGATCCGCAGGAATAGAAAACATGTTGCTAAATGGAATGTCTCTGCAAGCACTGGTTTAATAAAAAATTTTAAAAATTAGGACTCTAAAATGCATACTTTTTTTTCCCATTTATCTCCTTGTGGAATTCGGAAATTGTTAGCACCCACTCTAGAAAGGCACCAGCCAAAGCTCTGTTCTCTTCTTATCAGTTCTGTGAGGCAAGACTCCAGGGTGGGGCCAGACCTAAATAAGGCCTCCAAAAAGGGTGAATCTGAACAGAACTGGAGCTGGGAGTAAACCCTATATATTACTCTGCTCACCCCATCAACTGTATAAATATACTAATTAGCCATTTAAACAAATCTCCTAGGGTTTTCTAGGGTAATTTTAAGATAAATACGCATTCTTAGCAAAGTAAAAGAAATAAAAATATTTAAAACTCTTGGGTCCATAAACATTCATTCAAATGATGACCTCAGAAGTCACAACAATATAAAGAAAGTGGCCCAAATAAAGCCCACACGTTTTTCCACACATCTATTCACTTTGCCAACCATATGATGCTTAATTCAACCATGTATTCACTTGCTAGTCTAGACTAACTGTTCCTAGATGGTAGGGACCATGACTGCTTTATCTATTTTTCTAATGGCCATATGAAATGGCAGCAATTAGTTTATCTGCTTGAGTCTCCAGACCTCCTCCTTGTTTTTTACCCAACTACCAGGAAACTGGAAAACTCTCAACTAGATACCAACCAAAGACATCTCTTGTATGAGGGGAGGAGCAAACACAGGATGACTCATTTCTCTTACACTGAGACAGAGGCACAATTAACCACTCTTGTCAACCTGACACAATTCTGCTCTGGACATCCTCAAATATCTCAAAGATGCCTAGGTGATTGTAAGAGAGTTCCCAGTGACCCTGGGCTGATGGCCCAAGGATAAGGCAGGCAGGAGAGACTCAGGCTGATTCTAAATAGAAAATCGAACTGCCGCAGTGGAGCTCCAGATTACGGGTCCTGATTAGCTAGCTCTTGGGCAAAAGGAAAGACAAAAATACTCTACTCCAGTATTACATTTTATGGGTAGGTATAATTGTGATCATGACTCTCAATACTTTGTGGCCTTCATCTCTCACCCCTAAGATGCTTGTTTACTCTTACAGAATCTGTCATCAGATTCTATTTACACCTGGACCCTCTCACATAACTGTAGCAAGTCACTGAACACGATCTGAAAAGTTTTAAGAGCAACACTCTCAAAGGGAAGCTTTAAGACGTCTATGTTGACATCTCACAATGCAGAAAATGCCTCCTGTTGGTTTCCTATACATTCTCAATCCAGAGTCTGGCCCTGTCTTGTAAATTCCAGGTAGAGGCCAGACCTTACAGATTCTAGGTGGGATCAGCCTGCTTCTGCATTCTTGGGTGTTACAGCAAGTAGAGTACAACCAAAGGAGAGATTGCCTCATAGGGGCTGCTCTAGCACATTCTAAATAATACATCTACTTGAAAGGAAAAAGCTGAAGCTACATGAATATAAGTAGAGAATTTATTTGGGCCAAGATTGGGAATTGTAACCAGGGATCAAAGATTCAAGTTGCCAGGAATCTACACTTTGATTAGCGCAGTTACAAGTGGATTTGTAAAGGCAAAAAGAGAGGGACAGAGAGTGGGCTGATACAAAGTTGCCTGTCAGAAACTCTCATTTGTTTACAAAAAAAAAACATTGATTATCGATTGGATATACATTGTTAAGCTATAGGGTGTGGGTTACAGGATCCAGTGTGTCATTATTAATTTAAATTTATAGCTACTTGTGGCAATAGCAAGCAGTTTCAAGAGATAAATTCATAGCTCAAAGAACAGAGAAATACATAATTGTGGTATTATTTTAATGTATCTGAACCTTGTAACTAAAAGAATTTGCATTTCTCAAATAAAAGGTTTTCTTTTTTCCCAAATCTTAAGTCCCTGATTCAGAATTTGGAGCTGCAAATTTAGTTCCTAGGTGGGTGCAGTAGCAGTAGGTGTCATCCACACATTTGTGGGTATTTTAAGAAGAGGAAGAAGGGGTTGGGTGTGGTGGCTCATACCTGTAACCCCAGCACTTTGGGAGGCCGAGGCAGGCCGATCACCTGAGGTCACGAGTTTGAGACCAGCCTGGCCAACATGGTGAAACCCCCCC
>NW_012110574.1:464553-471829 GCF_000951045.1 Mandrillus leucophaeus | reverse complement strand
AAAAAGAAAAAAAAGAAGAGGAGGAAGGGAAAAAAATGGAGATTATCATGTCTACTTAATGCACACACGTTACTCTGGGTTTCTGGGCCCCATGGTCTCTGAAATCAGCTTCTGGTCTAAAGATACAAGAGTCATTTAAAGAGGTAAAATGGTTAATCGCTGCCCTGTGAAGTATGTAGAAATCTGGCCTAGCCTCTCTAGAGGTGACTGTAGAGGACTATAACACCAAAGAGGCAGAGACACAATTCTGCCTGCATATTTAGGGGACAGCATGCATTTTGCAGCACAATCGTGAGTTGACTGAAAGCCTGAAAGGAAAAGCCTCCTCTAGGTTAAAACTTGGTTGGCACCTTATATGTTTATATGATGTGTAACAATTCTAGACAGTGTTTGGAAAATATAACTAAAAGAAAAATTTTGTCCAGCTCCAGAGTAACTCCACAATGACAGAACAGAAAGAAAACCATTTTATTACACAATTAAACCAGAATGTGACATGTATCACAGTCAATCTGCTTAAGAGATTGCAAAGACAGAAAGACAGTCACAATAATTAGTCCACAAGCAGAAAAATTTACAGCACATGTCATACATAGTTCACCCTAAATTCACCTGGTAATTGGGAAGGCCATCCATATATGCTAATTGGTTATAATCAATGACAAAATAAACTTTTCACATCTTCATGACAAGAGGTAATTCTGCAACTTAAAGCCAGGTGCCTCCTGCCTGCCATCTCCTGGTGGCTTGTGTCCTCTCTTGACTCCTACCATCTGCCACTGAGGCAGAGTCCATAGCACAGAGCTCACACCTGGCACCCTATATATAACCCCAACTGCCACAGCAGCACTTCAATGCCACATCAGAGAGTGAAGCCTGAGTTGCAGGAGGAAAGCCTGCAGCACTCCTGGGTAGAACTGCACCTTCACAATAATGGGAATAGGTGCAGTATTTAAACCTCAGTTTTTTATTTATAATGGTGACATGGAAATCACTCTGCTAGATTTCCAGCAAGAGTCCATATAGAGATAGCTCCAAGAGTTCTCACTGTGACAGCCCACCTCATTCACAGACACCATGGGATAGTAATAGGGCTTCCAAAACAGTCACCCAATGCATTCAAGAGAAAAACAGCTGAAAATGATTATATTGAGAGAAAAAAAAAAAGATAAAAGCATCTTTAGAAAAAAACTCAGATTAGATGATTGAACAAGTCAGTCAGAAAATATTCCCCTAAAACACATTTCTCTGTAAAAACCCAAAGTGTACAGCTACCCTCAGTATGAGAAACATGAGCATAAAGAATAAAGGCGGGCATATTCTCAGCAGAATTTTGTAAGTGTGTGTTACAGCGTGGTCTGGATTGAAGACCCAAGCAGATTTTGTGTGAGCAACAAGGCTGTTTATTCACTTGGGTGCTAGTGGGCTGAGTCTGAAAAGGGAGTCAGCCCGGAGGCGTGAGGGAGAGCAGTCTTTATAGGGCAAAGTGGCGGGTGGAAAATTACAACACAGTTTTGGGACTTGTTGACTCAAGAAGTTGATCGACCAGTTGGGACAGGAACCCGCTGTTCTTCTTTTGTGGTTTTTGGTTGTTGCAGGTTTTCTGGTTCCAGGAAGTCTGGAGGCATATGTGCCGTTCACAGAGTTCTTAATGGCCCACTGTAATAATGGCCTGCTGGCAATAGTGCAGCCGTATTTTTGGGATATGACATTCCTGTCTTTTTGTTTTAATAAAAGAAGTGGACGCAGAGATGTTTCTCAGGGATTCTTCAAGCGGGACTTGGGGTGGCATGGACTCCTAATCGGGAGAGAGATCTTGGGGTTGGGGTGACATTCAGGGGCAGTTAGGAGTAGCATTTGCCGCATAGATTGACTGGTAACAACTTGAATGAGATTTTGTAGGAACTGAGAGGCTAGTCAGAAGAGACAGGGTCTGAACAGGAGAAGGAGAATGATGGAAATGAGGGGCCAAGCTTTAGGGAGAAGCCACAATGCCCAGCTCCAAAGATTGGTGTTAAGAGTCTGAAAGACGTTGCCTGATTTTAGAAGACTTTTCATTTAACCGCTGGGCAGCATCTCGTACTAGTCCAGACTGGTTGGTGTAAAAACAACAATCGTCCCCTAAAAAGGTGCACAGACCACCTTTTTCGGCGGTTAGGAGGTCTAAACCACAGTGGTTCTGGAAAGTTACTGCTGCTAATGAGTCTATTGGGGATTGGAGAGTAAGGGTGGATTTTACTACGTCTTGGAGGCTGAGAGATCCTTTGAGAGTGTACAATAGTAGGACAGGGAAGGGGACAAACCTGCTATTCCTGTTCCTGTGGCATTGGTAATTCCTAGTCCTATAAGCAAGGGTATTATCTGCACGGCCCTACACTGATGGACATGGGCTCTGACAGGGACTGGTAAGGTTTGGTTTCCAAGGGCAATGTCAATTTTGGGGCTTAGGAAGACTAGGGTACAGGTGCCTGTCCAGTTAGTGGGGAGGCAGACATAGGTTGAAGTTCCACACAAGAAGAATATGCCTTGGCTGGGTAGGCAGAACTGGCTGTGTATGTTAAAAAGGTGTGTGAATTTGTTGTTTTCATTTTCTCACACCCCTAGGGTACTTGCCAAGGTGGCCCCCGTGAGTGGTTGAAAAGGGATGTTTGGGATAAGCTGAGTGGCTCCCTGTTTTATTTTCCCATTGGTGGAAAAATCATTTTGTATCTACTAGAAGCCACTCAGAAGGGTAGCTGAAAGCGGGGAAAGGAGGCATTTGTCAGTGGTGGGAGTGCTGCTGCAGGGGGTCCAGGGGTGAATGGTCGCTCATGCAGTGAGTATGCCTGCCATTACAAAACCCGGATTGTTTGTTAAGCAGGGAGGTGCTGATGACTTCTGGGGGCTTTGAGAAGTGGACAGGCTGCTTGAATGTAGCCGTTTGGGAGACCTGGAAGTTAATGTAGTCAGATGGGGCTTGAAGCTGCGAGGTGTAGTTGCACTGATGGAACAGGAGGTGACCTAGGGGTAGGCCTGATGACAGGTTGTGTTGGATGCATAAAGGGGCTTGGAAAGTTAAGACAGTGTTTGTAGTCACAGGGCTGTGTATGGGTTTTTCATTTCTTGTGTAATGGGTGAGGCTGGACATGTAGGAGCCTAAAAGTTGAACTGCATGTCCTGTCGGGGTATTTTCGGTCATTTCATTGATGGAGAAGTCGGCCAATGACTGCATATTTAGGAGTTGGAAAGGGCTTTTTCCTTCATAACGAGGGTGGTAGGTTAAGTTAGTAACTACCCAGTTTTTTGTGGGAATGGGAGTGGCAACGTAAGTGGTAGCTGATAGAGAAATGCAAAGCCAGCAGTCCTTTGCCAAAGAAGGATTGGACTGGTTTAACAGAAAGTGGGTTGAGAGTTTTGTAGAGGTAATTAGGCATTACTGGAAGTGGGCGTGCGGCCATGCGGGGCAGCCAAAGGAGCAGGAGGGATAGATAAAGTGAGTAGGAAGGTAAATAGAGGCGTCTCATCTGGGGAGAAGTCATACAGGGTGCCCTAAAAGATGAGATCATCTATCTGGTTTAAGAGAGAATCTAAGGTGGGAGTTTGGGGATGAAACCAGGACATGTCTTAGCAAATAGAGTGGAGGAAGAGGGTGAAGCAGCAGGGTGGACAGGAGCAGGACATTTAAGTTTCTTCAGGGATTCGAGTGAGTTTTAACGAGGTCAAGGAGAGTACTTGCAACTTCCAAGAGGAGGAAGAAGGGTCAGGCTGAGTGTCAGATGGACACAGCTTTACTCTGGAAGGATGAATCCACTGAGGAGGATCTTGTAAGCGGACAGCTGTTGGGGTGCTATAAATGACCAGGAAGGGTCCTGTCCACCGAGGTTGCAGAGATCGGGGGGTTCAGCTCTTTATCAGGATGGGCTGTCCAGCCAGAGTGTCCTCATATGGTATCTGGGGTGGGTTAGCACCTGACGGATTTCATTCTCAGCCTGTTGGAGGACTGGGTAAATAGTCCCCAAGAGGACTGGTGTCTGGGATGAGGTTGGGCCCGAGTAGAAAAGTACTACCATATAAGAGTTCGAATGGGCTATGCCCGGTAGGTTCATGGGCGGTGGCTCAGATATGGAGGAGCACAAGTGGTAGGAGAACAGTCCAGTCCTTTCGGAGCTGGAGGGTGAGTTTTTAAGAGGCTGCTGACTCTTTCAATCTTTCCTAAGGAATGAGGATGGTATGGGGTGTGGAAATTCCACTGGATGCCAAGGGCCTGGGAAACTGCCTGGGTGATTTGGCTAATGAAAGCTGGACCATTGTCAGACTGGATGGAAGTAGGGAGGCCGAAACAGAGAATAATATCTGTTAGAAGAGAAGTAATAACTGCTGCAGCCTTTTCAGATCCAGTAGGGAAAGCCACGACCCATCTGGCGAAGGTATCAACCCAAACTAGGAGGTACTTATATTTTTTGACATGAGGCATATGAGTGAAGTCAATTTGCCAATCTTGTGTAGTAGTAAACCCTCGGGCCCGATGTGTTGTGAAAGGAGGGGGGCCTAAGAAAACCTTGGGGATTGGTGGAGTGGCAGTTGGAACATTGAGAGGTGATTGCTTTAAGGATGGACTTCCACGATGAGAAATAAATAAGGGGCTCTAGGAGGTGAGCCAAAGGCTTGTACCCTACACGCAAGCAGTCATGGAGGGATGAGAGAATAGATTGCGCTTCTGAGGCAGGAAGAAGGAACTTTCTGTGATCTAAGAACCACTTGCCTTGTGAGTTGGAAAGGACAAGTAGAGCAGGCTTTCAGAACAAGAGTAGGTAGGGATGATAGATGAGAAAGAAATGTACTGGCCTTTTGGAGCAGAGACTGGAACGTCTGCAGACACTGAGGCGTTTGCCACCTCTTTTGCTGTTTTATTGGCGTGGGCATTTGCTTTAGCGACAGGGTCTGTCGGTTTTTGGTGTCCTCTGCAGTGGACACAACTCCAGCCTTGGCAGGCAGGAGAGCAGCCTTAAGGAGGAACTTTATGATAAAGGCATTGATAATGGAAGACCTTTGTGTGGTTAGAAAACCTCTTTCCGCCCAGATGGCAGCATTGTGATGAAGGATGTGGAAAGCATACTTGGAATCAGTATAAATATTGATGAGGGGACATTCGGTACCCTTTAGAGTCTAAATGCTGAAGGAGTAGGAGGATATTCTGTTGGGAGGATTCCTAGGAGGGACTGCAGAGAAGATCATCAACATATCAGATGAGGTAGGAAAAGGAAGGCTGAAAAGAGAGTAGGTTGCAGGCAAGGGCTTGGCTAAAATAATGAGGGTTATCCCGGAAGCCCTGGGAAGAATGGCCCAGCTTAGTTGTTGGGACTAATGGGTGTCAGGGTCAGTCCAGGTGAAGGCAAAAAGAGGTTGAGAGGAGGGGTGTAGGGGAATGGTGTAGAAGGCATCTTTTCGGTTGAGAACGGAATAATAGGTAGTGGAGGGAGGTACTTTGGACAAGAGAGCATATGAGTTTGACACTATAGGATGGATGGAAAGTACAATCTGACTGATGAGACAAAGGTCTCGAACTAATCTGTAGGACTTGTCTGGTTTTTGAAAGGGAAGGATGGCAGAGTTAACAGGTACTAAGATGCCACGTTGTAAAAAGCAGGTAAAAAGGCTTTAGGCCTTTTAGGGGTGGCATAGGGATAGGGTACTGGCATTGGGCAGGGTGAGAATGGTTTGGCTTCAAAGGGATGACGAGGCGGGAGTGATCTGTAGCAAGGGAGGGAGAGGTGATATCCCAGACCTTGGGGCTAAGGAAGGGAGACATTAGAGGAGCTTGTGGGGTTGGTGAGGGGTTGGGGAGAAGGCTGGCAAGGAGATGTGGCTGTAGCCCAGGAATAGTGAGGGAGGCAGACAGTTTTGTTAGGATGTCTCGGCTGAGCAGAGGGAATGGACAAGTGGGGATGACTAGGAAGGAGTGCAAAAAGGAGTGCTGACCTAGTTGACACCACACCAGTGGAATCTGGAGAGGTCTGGAGGCTTTGCCGTCAATTCCCACAACAGCAGTCATGGAGGCTAAGGAGACAGGTCCTTGAAAGGAGGGAAGGGTGGAGTGGGTGGCCCCCATATCAATCAAAAAGGGGATGGACTTACTCTCCACCTTAAGAGTTACCTGAGGTTCATGATGGTCCGGGGGCCTTTGAGGTGTTCGGGCAGTGTCATTCCTCAGCCACCAAGCCGATGACATTAGGGAAGGAGTCAGCCAGGGGGCTGTGGGGTTGAGCTCCAGGAGCTCTAGGGATGGCAGCTTGAGTTGGACAGTCTGACTTCCAGTGAGGGCCAGCACAAACAGGGCATGACTTAGGAGGTATCCCAGGCTGCAGGCATTCCTTGTCCCAGTGGCCATTTTTATGGCACTTGAAGCATGGCCCTGGAGGGGCTGCTGGGCGCTGCGATCTGGACGCCTTGAAATCCCTACGGGCCATTGGTGTGGCTGGGGTTCATCTAACAGCGGAGGCAAGCATCTGTAATTCAGAAATACGCTGCCACCGGATAGCCTCTTCCCTGTTACTGAACACCTTAAAGGCAAGGTTAATTAAATCCTGTTGTGGGATTTGAGGGCCAGATTCTAATTTTTGAAGTTTTTTTTTAACATCGGGAGCTGACTGGGTAATAAAATGCACATTAAGAATAAGTTGGCCTTCTGGCCCTTCAGGGTCTAAAGCTGTATACCGTCTGAGAGTGGCAGTCAGACAGGCCATAAACTGGGCTGGATTTTCATCCTTGCCCTGAGTGGTTTAACTTATCATAATGACTGCCTTATATGCAGCTTTTTGGAGTCCCTCTACTAAGCAAGTGATCATATAATCTCGCCTGGCCGTACCAGGAGATCCTGTTTGATAGTTCCACTGGGGCTCTTCACAGGGGACCTCCCTGGCATCTTCCTGGAGACCTAGTTCAAGGCGCCAGTGGTCATCTGCATAGGACTGAGCTAGGGCCCAAACTCGCTCCCTTCGGGAATGAGTGTAGAAGTGAGGATGACATTTAAGTCACTCCAGGTGAGGTTATAAGACTGAGTTAAATATTGAAATTCCTAGATATATTTAGTGGAGTCTGATGAAAAAGAACCTAAACACTGGCTGACCTGAGACAGGTCAGACAGGGAGAAAGAAACATGAACTCAGACTATTCCTTCAGCTCCAGCCACCTCTCAAAAGGGAAAGAGAGGGGTGGGAGGAGGGGGATTAGAAGTGGGACCAAATTGTAAGCCAGATCGGGTATGGGGCGGAGTGGGGACAGAAGGGATATAGGGAGG
>NW_012110574.1:462032-462932 GCF_000951045.1 Mandrillus leucophaeus | reverse complement strand
TCAATATTAAAATGACTAAGGGATTCATTCAAAATAAATACTAGTGTAGAAAATACTGTTTAATTGATATGAATGCAGTTTGTCTACAAATGCTACACCTAACTAGGCTAATTGTTCTGAAGTAATAAATAGAAACCAAACAACAACTACATACTCCACTGTTCAGTTCATACACTGAACCTCGCTTTTGCAATGGAAGTATTTCAGTCTGCAAATAATAGATAATTACCTTGGATAATCTGTTTTCTGTCAAAGGAATTTACTCAGCATTTTTTAGTCTTCATCATTCTGTATTGCTAAATTTAATACTATCTTTGTGCTCAACTTTTGTGTGCTCTTAAAATGAGCTTTGATTTAAACAAATCTGTGTCTACTTTAAAAGATTAAAAATTTTACAAAAAATTGGCCAAAGCAAAAACAAAGCAATAAATCTGAGGTCTTAGAGACCATCCCAAATCAAGAACAATGACCAAAAATTTATTTAGCTATTAACATAATTTACGTATCTTTCAAAACAACAAAGACAAAAATCTACATATAATTTAAATCCTTTAAGAAAAAAGAGATTTGCAAAATATCCTCCGTTATTTTCACATAGGAGAATAAAGCCTCTTATTTTTAATTTTCTCCTACAACAAACAGGTCTCTGGACATGTTTTTGAATTCTTGGACAATTTTTTTTGTTTTTTTGGAGACGGAGTCTCGCTCTGTCGCCCAGGCTGGAGGGCAGTGGTGCGATCTCGGCTCACTGCAAGCTCCTCCTCCCGGGTTCACACCATTCTCCTGCCTCAGCCTCCCAAGCAGCTGGGACTATAGGTGCCCGCCACCACACCCGGCTAATTTTTTGTATTTTTAGTAGAGATGGGGTTTCACCCTGTTAGCCAGGACGGTCTCGATCTC
>NW_012110574.1:455505-456934 GCF_000951045.1 Mandrillus leucophaeus | reverse complement strand
AAGGGGGACTGGGGTCTGGAGAAGGGTTGGGACCGGAGTTGGACGGGCAGGAAGGAGAAATATCGGAAGGGTTTGTGGACAGGGAGGACTCGCTGTCGCCAGAGGGTGGTAGGGGAGCAGACAGGAAGGACAGAAGGAGAATTTGAGATGAATCACATTGGGAACAAGGGCTGGGGAGGGACAGAAGTGTAAAACATGCCTGGATGTATGGAACCTCAAACCATTTGCCCATTTTGTGACAAAAGTTGTCTAAGTCCTGCAAAACAGAGACATTGAAAGTGCCGTTTTCCAGCCACTGAGAGCCACTGTCTAATTTATATTGGGGCCACGTCATATTACAGAAGAAAATGAGATGTTTAGGTTCCAGATCAGGTGAAAGACACAGGGGTTTTAGATTCTTAAGGACACAGGCCAAGGTAGGTGGAGGAGGAATGGAGGGCAGAAGGTTGCCCATGATGGACAGTGGAGGACTAAAGAAACAGAGAGACAGAG
This sequence comes from Mandrillus leucophaeus, assembly GCF_000951045.1. Taxonomy (NCBI): domain Eukaryota; kingdom Metazoa; phylum Chordata; class Mammalia; order Primates; family Cercopithecidae; genus Mandrillus; species Mandrillus leucophaeus. The sequence continues at coordinate 456,442 of NW_012110574.1, read as the reverse complement.
AGAGAGAAATTAGGAGGAGAGCAACCACAAGGACCTTCAGCAGGTGTCCCCAACTGGAGTCCTGAATTGTGCAGTGGATGAGTGACCAAGACGCACGTCCCTGTGGTTGACCACTCACCTAGGGAAGACTATCTTCCCGGAGATAATCCATGACCAATGTTAGATTTAGGAAACACAGACAGCGAGTGTCCTCTGCTCTCTCTTTAAGAAAAGGAAAGTTTGAGAAAGGACGGAGGTCTCTTACCGATTCGAAGGCAGAGGCGGGGCTTTTACAGAGCCAGTCCAAGGTACCGAGGTCGCGACCGGGTCTCTTCAAGAAGTCGGGGGATGGGGTTAGGGGACACGACTCCCAAAGGAGTTCCCCTATCCCAGGTTTCGGCATCAAATGTGTGTTACAGCGCAGTCTGGATTGAAGAGACGACCCAAGCAGGCTTTATGTGAGCTCGCGCCCAAGTGAATAAACAGCCTCACTGCTCACACAAAGCCTGTCTGGGTCATCTCTTCAATCTAGACTACACCTTAACACAAAGTAAGGTTCCTCTTTCATTTCTGCTGCTCTCTTATCTTCTAGCCATTGAATGGGAGATCTATACTGGAATATGCCTGACAGTTTCCACCAAAACATTTTGATGAACAATTGGAATAGGACTTTGTTAATATAGTGGAATATATTTGAGCTTGCATCATGGCTAACTGAAGAGCTATTACGGTTTTTGAGTGGCCACATCACCTTTGTTTATTTGTCTTGTAATAGCAGCATTCCAATTTAGTGAAACAAAAGATACTAAAATCATGCTTCCCTAATATTATCTCTACTGAATAAATTAGTAAGCATATCATACTAATATCCACTGTAATAATTTGGTAGTAAATTTTCTTTCATATTGGATAAAATATCTAAGCATAAATAATTTTAATGTACTAGTCATACTATACA
>NW_012110574.1:451194-452700 GCF_000951045.1 Mandrillus leucophaeus | reverse complement strand
CCATAATTATACCAACCACACACTCAGATCACAGCCTGATGAAAATACAATGGAATACAAAGAAAACCACTTGAAACCATACAATTACATACAAATTAAAAAACCTGGGCCGGGCATGGTGGCTCACGCCTGTAATCCAGCACTTTGGGAGGCAGAGGCAGGTAGATCACTTGAGGTCAGGAGTTTGAGACCAGCCTGACCAACATGGTGAAACCCCACCTCTATTAAAAACAAAAAAATTAGCCAGGCATGGTGGTGGGAGGCTGAGGCAGAGAATCATTTGAGCCTGGGAGGCAGAGGTTGCAGTGAGTCGAGATCATGCCACTGCACTCCAGCCTGGGTGACAGAGTGAGACTCTGTCTCAAAAAACAAACAAACACCTGCACCTGAATGACTTTTGGGTAAATAATAAAATTAAGGGAGAAATCAAGAAGTTCTTAGGAACAAATGAGAACAAAGTACTGCAACACAGCTGACCTAGTGTTAAGAGGGAAATTTACAGCACCAAATGTTCACATTAAAAAGTTAAAAAGATCTCAATTTAACAAACTGACATTATAAATAAAAGAATGAGAGCAGCAAGAGGAAACCAACTTCTAAACTAGCAGAGGGCAAGAAATAACCAAAATCACATCTGTACCAAAGGAAATTTAGACATGAAAAACTATACAAAAGATCAAGAAACCTAGGAGTTAAATCTTTGAAAAAATTAAAGAGTTAAATAAACCACTAGTTAGATTCATGAAGACAAGATCTAAATAAACACAATTAGAAATGACAAAAGAGGCATTACCACTGACCCCACAAAAATACAAATAACTGTTGAAGTCTGCTATGAACACCTCTATGCACACAAACTAGAAAATCTAAAAGAAATGGATCAATTCCTGAACAAATACATCCTCCCAAGACTGAGCAAACATAGAAATTGAATCCCTGAATAGACCAATAACAAGCTCCAAAACTGAATTACTAATAAATAGCCAAGCAACCGAAAAAAGACCGGGACCAGAGAGATTTACAGCTGAATTTTACCAGATGTACAAAGAAGAGCTGGTACCATTTCTCCTAAAACTATTCCAAAAAATTGAGAAGGCACTCTTCCCATCCCACTATATAAGAATAGTATCATATGATACCAAAACCTGACAGAGACATAACCAAAAAAGAAAATTTCAGGTCAATATCCTTGATGACCATTTATGCAAAAATCATCAGCAAAATACCGGGAAATTGAATCCAGCTAATCATAAAAGCTAATCCACTATGATCAAGTAGACTTTATCCCTGGCATATGAGGTTAGTTCAACATACACAAATTAATAAATGTGATTCATCACATAAACAGAAATACAGACAAAAACCACAAGATTATCTCAATAGATGCAGAAGAAGTTTTCAATAAAATTTAACATCCTTCGCATTAAAATAATTAAAGGCCCTCAACAAAGTAGGCATTGAAGGTACATACTTCAAAATAATGAGTTATCTGTGAGGAACCCACAA
>NW_012110574.1:438574-449139 GCF_000951045.1 Mandrillus leucophaeus | reverse complement strand
GTTGAAGAGAAAAGGGAATGCTTATACACTGCCTGTGGGAGCGTAAATTAGTTCAACCATTGTGAAAAGCAGTGTGGTGATTCCTCACAGAACTAGAAACAGAATTATCATTTGACCCAGATACCTCATAATTGGGTTTATACCCAAAGAAATATAAATTATTCTGTCATAGAGACACGTGCACATGCATGTTCACTGCAGCACTATTCACATAGCAAAGACATGGAATCAACCTAAATACCTATTAATGGTAGACTGGATAAAGAAAATATGGTACGGTAGGGCACGGTGACTCACACATGTAACCACAGCACTTTCATAAGCTGAGGCATGTAGATTTCCGGAACTCAAAAGTTCAAAACCAGACTGAGCAATGTGAAAGAACCATGTCTTTACAAAAAATACAAAAAGAAAAATTAACCAGGCATAACGGTACACACCTGTCGGTACACACTTGGGGGCTGAGGTAGGACTGCTTGAGCCAGGGAGGCTGAGGCTGCAGAGAACCAAGATCACACCACTGCACTTCAGCCTGTGCGACAGGATGAGACCCGTCTCCAAAAATAATTATAATAAAAATAAAATACAACAAAATATTTAATACAAACAAAATATGATACATCAACATCATGGAATACCATGTGGCGATAAAAAAGAACAAGAGCATGTCCTTTGCAGCAACACGGATAGAGCTGGAGACCATTAGCCTTAGAAAACTAATGCAGAAACAGAAAACCAAATATATTTTCTCATGTATAAGAGCTAAATAATAAGAACATACGGACACAAAGAGGGGCACAACAGAGGCCTAGTTGAGGGTGGAAGGTGAAAGAACAAAAAGGGTCAAAAAAATACTTGTTTGGTGCTATGCTTAGTATTTCAGCGATAAAACAATCTGCACACCAAACCCCCATGACACAATTTTACCTATATAACAAACCTGCATGTGTACCCCAAAACAGAAATAAAAGTTAAAAGGAAAAAAATCCATGGGTGTGAGAGAATGCAATGTAGGTGGGAGGACTGGTTTGTGCTACAGACAGTGGCCCAGATGGAGCTGTCCTCTGATTTATCTGTGTCCATGCAAGCAGATGAGATTATGAACAGGTGGTCCAGAACCCTTGGTTGGTAGAGAGAGCAGTTTGCCCTGCAGATTCAGTGTCTGGGAATAGCAATATGCCAGACTTGTAGACACTTTTGTGGGTTTTTGGCAAAAAACACTAGAATAAAAAAATGCTGTAGTGAAATACCTGAGGGTGGTGCCTAGTCCTGAGAGGGGGGTGGACACATCAATGTCTAGTGGGTATGTTTGTGAGTGGGTGGAAATTCTGGGATGGTAGCTGCAAGAAAAGTGGGTCTATAATCAGAGCGCCTTTCCTCTAAGTTTTCAGTCCTCTCTCACCATGGCAGGAGACCTGGAATCACAGGACAATGGGCAGTGTGACAGTCTGTGTACAGGAAAGTAGAGCATCCCATTCCCAGACACCCAGAGTTCCACTCCAGGCCAGGCCTGTTTGATATCTTTCTTCTGGTACCAAATCTGTAAAGTTTGCTTAATATCAAGCAATTCTCCAAAACTAACACATTGTTTAACATTTGAATTCCGACCCCAGAGTCAGCAGACCCTGATTCAGGGCTCAGTCCCACAACACTGTCCTCACTGCAGATGCCAAACACCATATGGGCCAATCTGTGCTTCTAAAACTACTGTTTGAAAATTTAGAACACCCATAAACTCCCTCCAGTTCAATAATTTGATAGAGCTACTCACAGAACTCAGCAAACACTGTAGTTATGTTGACCAGTTTATTATACAAGATACAACTCAGGAAAATTTAAATGGAAAAAATGTACAGGACAAAGAAAAGAGGTGGAGAAAGATGAAGCACATAAATAATCCTGGTAAATAGCTGTGATTAATAAAATTCCCCATCCTTTGTGTTCTCCAGGAACAGTTCATGGAAACACCCTTCCCATTATGACTTCGATGGTGCTCTTTTTCTTAACTATTTAATAACCAAACACTCACTCTGCATATTTTGTTCTTTTTCATATTAAAAAATTAGCTGAATTTTTCTTCAGTGGTCAAAATAAAATTCTTCTTAATCAAACTTCACTTAAGTTTATCTCCTTTCCACAGGCTCCTGAACTTTGAGCTACCCTCAGTCTGAGCCAACATACAACCCCATTTTTTGTCCCTCCTAAAAACTTGATGACTTCAGGATAAAACATTTTCTAATCTAGTATATGATTTTTTCACCTTTCATTTGCCATTCCCCTGTGATCTTCTTTCTAAACTTCTTTGCTCCTCCCTAAGAAAAAAAGTCTTCGTCTGCATAAACTTTGCAATTCTTAAAGATCTTATAGTTGGTACTTCCTTCTGTTGCAATACTCCTTTAAAATTCAAATTTTTTTTAGAGAAACCTCATTCTGTTTTTACAAAGTAAAAAAAAAAGTAAAATACTGCCTCAAAACGATAACAACTTCATCTTTAGTAAGACTCTCCCATTCCTCTTCCATCTTAATGTTAACTGCATCTGCCTGTGGGTCCCCCGATGTCCAGGGCTCTGTAGCTTCTCTCAGAATAAAGGCTTCTTCCATGGCTGGGGTGAGCAGGGGAGGCTTCCAAGAAAGAACTAACTGGTTTTAATAACCTCCCTTCCCTTTGCAGGCTCAATATTAGCCTTAGCTTGGAATCACTGGGCACAAGCTTTAATTTCCATGTCAAGGTTATTCACTTGGGTTTTGAAACAGCTTTAAAAATTCAGCAAAATTATGCACAGTATTTATACATGGGAAGGAATTTTTTATTATTATTATTTTGAGACAGAGTCTTGCTCTGTTGCCCAGCCTGGAGTGCAGTGGTACACTCTTGGCTCACTGCAACCTCTGCCTCCCAGGTTCAAACGATTCTTCTGCCTCAGGCTAACGAGTAGCTAAGACTACAGGTGCCCTTCACCCATGACTGACTAATTTTTCAGTAGAGACGGGGCTTCACCATGTTGGCCAGTCTGGTCTTGAACTCCTGACCTCAGGTGATCTGCCCACCTCAGTTTCTCAAAGTGCTGGGATTACAGGCATGAGCCACTGCACCCAGCCAAGGGAAGGAAATTTTTTTTTTTTTTTTTGAGACGGAGTCTCGCTGTGTCGCCCAGGCTGGAGTGCAGTGGCCAGATCTCAGCTCACCGCAAGCTCTGCCACCCGGGTTCAGGCCATTCTCCTGCCTCAGCCTCCCGTGTAGCTGGGACCATAGGCGCCCGCCACCACGCCCGGCTAATTTTTTTTTGTATTTTCAGTAGAGATGGGGTTTCGCCATGTTAGCCAGGATGGTCTCAATCTCCTGACCCCCGTCTCGGCCTCCCAAAGTGCTGGGATTACAGGCGTGAGCCACCGCGCCCGGGCAAGGGAAGGAAATTTTAAGGTGCTTACATTTCATATCTCAATAAGAAATACAAAAGTATTTATTCCTTTCAAATGATAAATGTATTGTTTTATGATTTTCATTAAAAATTATGTAGTAATCAATTGGTCATATGGGAACACTTCTAGGAGGTACCAACTTTCATCTTATAAAATTTAGCATTAACCGGCTGGGTGCAGTGGCTCATGCCTGTAATCCCAACACTTTGGGAGACCAACACGGGCAGATCACTTGACGTCAGGAGTTCAAGGCCAGCCTGCTCAATATGGTGAAACCCTGTGTCTAATAAAACTACAAAAATTACCCGGGCATGGTGGCACATGCCGGTAATCCCAGCTACTTGGGAGGCTGAGGTAGGAGAATTGCTTGAGCCGGGAAGGCAGAAGTTGCAGTGAGCCGAGATCGCACCACTGCCCTTCAGCCCGGGCGACAGAGCAAGACTCTGTCTCAAAAATAAAATAAAATAAAAATGTAGCATTATCCTTACAAACCAAGATGACAGGATATAGCACAGAGGTATTCACTGTAACAAACATACCCTGCAAAAAGAGGAACTGCTGTTTTCATAAATCTATGTAATTCATCAATTATCTACCACATTTTCTTGTAAAAATGTATTCATTTTCTACAGCCAAAACGGAAGAGAGGTTTTTTCCTTTTTGTTTCCCTGGTAGCACTCTAAAAACTAAGCCTTGGAATACTGTTGGACATCACACAGGCATAAAAAACATACCTGAGAAAATTCCTAAACTAAGTCTGGGAAAGAAAAAGGTAAATTAGAATTCTTAATAAATGGAATATATGATTAGATATTATTTTTTTCTGAAACTCACCTCTTTTATGCTCTTTGTAAATATTTTCTTACCTTTTAAATCCTACTAATAAAATGCAAGTTACAGTTATAAACTGAAATCAAAATAAGTGAACAAATCTTTTCAAGGTGACAAACCCAGGGAGTGGCGGTGCTGATTAAAAAATAGATGTGTCTGACTCATGTGTCAAGTCAGGCCACCCAATCACTAGAGAGATTCTCCCACCCCATCCTGCTCACTTAAGTGCTCAGTGACCACCATGCATTTCACTTTGCAAGTTCTTGTACCATCTCACTGGAGTCAAGTTTGAATTTTTTTTTTTTTTGTCTTCTGGGATACCATTTTTTCTTTCACAAATCTTAGAGAATCCAGGGGGCAGAAATTATTTCTGTGTTTTCCTCTCAATACCAGCATCTGATTGGCTGACCAGCAAAAAGCCTCAGAAATGGAAGCTGAGTTGAGCCAACACAATCTTAATGCCTCAAAGAGTTAGCTTTCCAAAGGAAGGAGATTCCTCTCAGCCCCGGGGCATCCACCTGCTCCCTTGAGAGGCTACACTCCAACCTCAGATTGTCCTATGTCTCCCATTCCCAGATACCCAGAGTTCCATTCCAGGCCAGGAGCTGAAATTTACCAGAGATTCTAGCATACACAGCCACAGTAGATATCTTGATTTATCCACAGTACTGAAATCCAGGACCAGGAGAAAACTGAAAGGTGGCTGAGGACACATCACCCCATAAAGTTTCCAAAGGGAACCCCTGACCCAAAAACATTCTGATAAGATCTCTGTGCCTGGGGAAGACAAAAGGAAAATAGGCACAGACTTTTTTTTACAATACAGTGTCAGGGGATTATTTTTTGTTTTCTTCTCATTGGAAATATTTTCAAACAGCAAACAATTTTTTTAAAGTGTCACCCAATAATTTGTCAACAATGATTAATTAAAATACAGTATCTAAAATGTACACTAAAGGACAAATAGTTGATAATGTGAATTAGGGAGTGGAAGCTGGCATTTGGGAATGTCAGAAGAAACTGGAAATTTAGCATTTCACTGCAAGTCAGTTAGACTAAAAGAATGGGGAATAGGGAGTAGTCTTGAGACCCTGCTTGAGACACATGTGAAAGTTGCAGGGGAAAATCTGTCCCCTGTGAAGTGTGAAAATAATTAAATGGCAGACAATTAGACTGAGGTGGCTCTAGTCCCAGGGTTTTTACTTTTAAAAAAGTCTAACTCAAATGCATTTTTTTGTAAATTACTACATTGGGGAAAACAAAATTTAGGCTTAATCAACCATAAACTGCCAATTAAGCTCTGATTACGTGACCAGAAAATTTCCACCTTGATCTAAAACTAAGAAACTACATAACTCTCCCTAACCAATTATTGAATTTGCTTTCCTTTATCATGCACCTTATAGTAGTATTTTCTTAAGTCCCTCCCATGGAAAACAAACTACAAACCACAGCTGGGTGTTCTACAATTCTTGAATTACTCTTTGATTAAATTCTTCAATATTTTTGCGGTGACTTCCACAGATTTTTAAGAGAAAAAAGATGGACTAGGAACCCCACAGACTAAAGCTTTTAAACATTCATGAACCCCGCATCCCGAGTCAGGATTCTCTCCTGATGACCCTCCCGGCATCCCTGCACAATCAGGTAGAGATGCGGCGCTGCGGGTGCTGAGCTGCCCAGAGAGGGCTCCAGGCCAGGGCACAGTCACTGCGCAGGGAGAAAGCAGAACGCCCAGGGCCCCGGCTGTCAGCCCAGCCGCCATCTTACGGCTGAAGGGGACTAAAGACCGAGCTGCGCCAAAGAGAACTCCGGGCCGCGGGAGACTGAGGGCCAAGCTGCGCCAAAAACTCGGGGCCGCGGATTTTGGAGGCCCGAGTCCAGCCACAGCCACTTCCGACCGGTTCCAACCAGCCCCTCCCCCTCTCTCGGGATGTCGGATCCAGCACTCTCACCATCTCTGGGTTTCCAGGGGGTCCCGGCGTGTTAGCTGTGGATCTCCCAATATCTGCAGGTCACAGGGACACTGAGGCTGGGCCTCTAGGAGCAGAGGACACTGAGCAGTGAAGAGAAGACCAGGACCTCCGGCTGCAGCCAGAGACAAAGGCCCCGCCAAATCCCGGAAGCCGTCCTGTCCACTCCAGTTGCGTGCCTGATTGGACGGTTCCCAGCCCAGCGATGCTGATTGGATAACGTTTGCTGCTCCGCTCCCTCAGGAGTGACAGAAGATACGCTCAGATGCTGGGCTGGAAGAAGATAAAGTGAAACCTAAGCTGCAGCCTTTTCAGGCAGGGCTTCCTCCCTGAGTTGAGCCAGGTCCACCCCAGAAGGCATTTGCATTTAATCTGCGTATAAAGTCATATGCATTTATGAATAATGTATTATGTGGCTATTCACACATGAAAATAATGTAACAATTATTTTAAAATTCCAGATTTTATGTCCTTTCTGAATTCTGGTCCTTTGAGCAGGCCAATTGAGAGTTTAAAAAGGAGGCAATCCTCTGAAATAAAACGTGAGCCACATGTGTATTCTGAATTTTCTAGCCGTCAAACTTTAAGAAGGAAGAAGAAACAGGTGGAATTCATTCTAACCATTTAATTAACCCACTATATCAAAAATATTATATTAATATCTGAGCAATGTGTAATTATTAATGAAGTGTATATATTTTTGGAACTAAATCTTTACTCTAACCCTGTATTTTACCTTTCTAGCACATCGCAGTTCAGACCAGCCACATTCTGGACGCCCGGTAGCCATACATGGCCAATAGCTGTCACATTAAAGTGCAGCTTCGACAACAGGGGGTTGAAGGGCCTGAACATTCCTTTTCTGCCAGAGGTGAGGGAAGAGCCTCTCCCGACCAATATCTCTCTTCAGTTCTGAGGTGGAACAGACCGTGGCCATAAAAAGAGCAGAGGGCAGCAGGAATAAAATAACCCAAGGTTGTTAAGAGTTAACCTAATTAATATGGATATAATTAAAACTACTAGATGTATGAAAAACAATTCTGCATAATATATAAACAAAGGCAAAATATGCTTTTAATGAAGAAAGTTAGAAACATTTTATCTAGTTTGAAATTACTTAATGATTGTTTCAAATTAAAAGAAAAAACCAAAAATATAATATAAAAAGTTGAAAAATTTATTATAACAGACTATAAAACATTTATGACAATCTACAGTAGCCAAAAATGACACATTTGATGGATTTATTTATAAGATTTTATTAAAATTAGCTTTAGTATTAATAATACACTAATACAAAAGTAAAAGTTGATTTTCTTTTGAACAAAAATTTTACATATCAATATGACATAGTAAAATATTTTTGTTCACCTTTTGAATAAAGTTTAAAATAAAGAAAGTAGAAAAGAGATAGAATTTTTCTCATGCTATCGTTCTCAGATTTTTTGACTGGAAAAGTGAATTTCCTGTATCAAACAGTAAATGATTTTCTTTTTTAAATCTTTTAATTATCACTTTGGATAAATAAATGGCTATTATTTTATAGTGATCTGTGATCCTATATTTTAGTGAAGTGTTTTAACCCTATAACATATTTGACAGGCTTCCCAACATGAAATTTTGCTTAAAAAGTGTCTTTTTTTAAGATCCCGAACTTTTGGATGCTATAGAGTGTCAATGCAGCATGCCAAAGAGTGATAAACAGGCAAGGTGAGGTGGCTCATGCCTGTAATCCCAGCACTTTGGGAGGCCGAGGTGGGCAGATCACAAGGTCAAGAGATGGAGACCATCCTGGACAACATGATGAAACCCTGTCTCTACTAAAAATACAAAAATTAGCTGGGCATGGTGGCGAGTGCCTGTAATCTGAGCTACTCAGGAGCAAAACTTCGACTGAAAAAAAAAAAAGTTAACTTACCTGGAAGCATTATCAAAATAAAAATAATGTTTGCCAGGCTTGGTAGCTTATGCCTGCAATCCCAGCATTTTGGGAGGCAGAGGCGGATGAATCACCTGAGGTCAGGAATTCAAGACCAGCCTTGCTGACAGGGCAAAACCCTGTCTCTACTAAAAATACAAAAATTAAGCCAGACGTGGTGGTTGGTGCCTGTAATCCCAGCAACTCAGGAGGCTGAGGCAGAAGAATCGCTTGATCCCGGGAGGCAGACGTTCCAGTGAGCCGAGATTGTGACATTACTCTCCAGTCTGGGTAACAGAGGGAGATTCCGTCTTTAAAAAAAAAAAGTGTGTGTGTATATATATATGTGTGTGTGTGTGTATATATGTGTGTGTATATATATATTTGACCTCCTTAACTTATATTTTAATAAATATGTTATTAGTATTTATGTCAAAATTGTATGAAATTTCTAAAAATCTAATATATCTGAGTATATACTCATTCATAATTATGGTTATTATGATAAATTATTGTAGGCAACAGATATAATTAATTTCTTTTAATTTGTTTCTTTGCAAACATGTAAAGTCATTTCCACAGCTAATGGCTTAATTCTGATGTAGTTTCTAAAAACTTTAAAAGCATGAAAAATCCTAGAATACTGTGTTTTCAAGGAGGTTCATGAAAAGATGGAAAAGGCCCAGTTGAGTTGAGTACAGATTTCTGATAACGTTAGAATTATATTGTTTGAATTAGGTAAAGATTGTGAGAATTCAGCCGGGCACGGTGGCTCACACCTGTAGTCCCAGCACCTTGGGAGGCCGAGGCAGGCAAATCACGAGGCCAGGAGTTCTAGACCAGCCTGGTCAACATGGTGAAACCCCGTCTCTACTGAAAATACAAAAAATTAGCTGGGCCTAGTGGTGGGCTCCTGTAATCCCAGCTACTCAGATGGCTGAGGCAGGAGAATTGCTTGAACCCAGGAGGTGGAGGTTGCAGTGAGCCGAGATGGCGCCTCTGCACTCCAGCCCAGGCGACAGAGTGAGACTCCATCTCAAAAAAAAAAAAAAAAAAAAACCTGTGAGAATTCTAATGAAGAGACTAACACACAAAACTGCTAATTTAGGGAAAACACAAATTAATTGAACATCAGCTAAATACTCTGCCACATTTTTATGCTAAATCAGCTAGCACTACAATTTTTGTTTTTACATTAGATTTTTTTTTAATTGTACTTTAAGTTCTGGGGTACATGTGCAGAATGTGCAGCTTTGTTACATAGTTATGCACATGCTATAGTGGTTTGCTGCACCCATCAGCACATCACCTACTATCCGTCCCCCAGCCGTCCACCCCAAAACAGGCCCCAGTGTGTGATTTTCCCCTCCTTGCGTCCATATGTTCTCATTGTTCAGCTCCCACTTATGAGTAAGAACATGAGATGTTTGGTTTTCTGTTATTTTGTTGTTTACTGAGAATGATGGTTTCCAGCTTCATCCATGTCCCTGCAAAGGACATGAACTCATCCTTTTTTACGGCTGCATAGTATCCCATGGTGTGTAAGTGCCACATTTTCTTTATCCAGTCTATCATTGGCGGACATTTGAGTTGGTTCCAAGTCTTTGCTATTGTGAATAGCGCCGCAATAAACATACATGTGCATGTGTCTTTATAGTAGCATGATTTATAATCCTTTGTGTATATACCCAGTAATGGGATTGCTGGGTCAAATGTTATTTCTAGTTCTAGATCCTTGAGAAATTGCCACACTGTCTTCCACAATGGTTGAACTAATTTACACTCCCACCAACAGTGTAAAAGTGTTCCTATTTCTCCACATCCTCTTCAGCATCTGTTGTTTCCGACTTTTTAATGGTCGCCATTCTAACTGGCATGAGATGGTATCTCATTGTGGTTTTGATTTGCATTTCTCTAATGACCAGTGATGATAAGCATTTTTTATATGTTTATTGGCCACATAAATGTCTTCTTTTGAGGATTGTCTGTTCATATCCTTCACCTACTTTTTGATGGGGTTGTTTTTTTCTTGTAAATTTGTTTCAGTTCTTTGTAGATTCTGGATATTTGCCCTTTGTCAGATGGATAGATTGCAAAAATGTTCTCCTATTCTGTAGATGCCTGTTCACTCTGATGATAGTTTATTTTGCTGTTTAGAAGCTCTTTAGTTTAATTAGATCCCATTGGTCTATTTTGACTTTTGTTACCATTGCTTTTGGTGTTTTAGACATGAAGTCCTTGCCTGTGCCTATGTCCTGAATGGTATTGCATAGGTTTTCTTCCAGGATTTTTATGGTTTTAGGTCTTACATTTAAGTCTTTAATCCATCTTGAGTTAATTTTTCTATAAGGTATAAGGAGGGAGTCCAGTTTCAGTTTTCTGCATATGGCTAGTCAGTTTTCCCAGCACCATTTATTAAATAG
>NW_012110574.1:437891-438524 GCF_000951045.1 Mandrillus leucophaeus | reverse complement strand
TTTCCCAGCACCATTTATTAAATAGGGAATCCTTTCCCCATTGCTTGTTTTTGTCAGGTTTGTCAAAGATCAGATGGTTGTAGATGTGTGGTGTTCTTTGTGAGGCTTCTGTTCTGTTACATTGGTCTATATATCTGTTTTGGTACCAGTACCATGCTGTTTTGGTTACTGTAGCCTTGTAGCATAGTTTGAAGTCAGGTAATGTGATGCCTCCAGCTTTGCTCTTTTTGCTTAGGATTGTCTTAGCTATGCGGGCTCTTTTCTGGTTCCATATGAAGTTTAAAGTAGTTTTTTCCAATTCTGTGAAGAAAGTCAATGATAGCTTGATGAGGATGGCATTGAATCAATAAATTACTTCTTCACGATATTGCTTCTTCCTATCCATGAGCATGGAATGTTTTTCCATTTCTTTGTGTCCTCTCTTACTTCCTTGAGCAGTGGTTTGTTGTTCTTCTTGAAAGGGCCTTCACATCTTTTGTAAGTTGTATTCCCAGGTATTTTATTATCTTAGTAGCAATTGTGAATGGGAGTTCACTCATGATTTGGCTCTCTGTCTGTTATTGTTGTATAGGAATGCTTGTGATTTTTGCACATTGATTTTGTATCCTGAGACTTTGCTGAAGTTGCTTATCA
>NW_012110574.1:392868-434796 GCF_000951045.1 Mandrillus leucophaeus | reverse complement strand
GTTCTTTTAATTGTGATGTTAGGGTGTCAATTTTAGATCTTTCCTGCTTTCTCTTGTGGGCATTTAGTGCTATAAATTTCCCCCTACACACTGCTATAAATGTGTCCCAGAGATTCTGGTACATTGTGTCTTTATTCTCATTGGTTTCAAAGAACATCTTTATTTGTGCCTTTATTTTGTTATGTACCCAGTAGTCATTCAGGAGCAGGTTTTTCAGTTTCCATGTAGTTGTGCGGTTTTGAGTCAGTTTCTTAATCTTGAGTTCTAATTTGATTGCACTGTGGTCTGAGAGACTGTTATGATTTTCATTCTTTTGTATTTGCTGAGGAGTGTTTTACTTCCAATAATGTGGTCGATTTTAGAATAAGTGTGATGAGGTGCTGAGAAGAATATATATTCTGTTGATTTAGGGTGGAGAGTTCTGTAGATGTCTTTTAGGTCCACTTGGTCCAGAGCCTAGTTCAAGGCCTGAATATCCTTGTTAATTTTCTGTCTCATTGATCTGTCTAATATTGACAGCGGAGTGTTAAAGTCTCCTACTATTATTGTGTGGGAGTCTAAATCTTTTTGTAGGTCTCTAAGAACTTGCCTTATGAATCTAGGTGCTCCTCTATTGGGTGCATATATATTTAGGATAGTTAGTTCTTCTTGATGCATTGATCCCTTACCATTATGTAATGCCCTTCTTTGTCTCTTTTGATCTTTGTTGGTTTCCAGTCTGTTTTATCAGAGATTAGGATTGCAATTCCTGCTTTTCTTTGCTTTCCATTTGCTTGGTAAATATTCCTCCATCTCTTTATTTTGAGTCTATGTGTCTTTGCATGTGAGATGGGTCTCCTGAATACAGCACACTGATGGGTCTTGGCTCTTTATCCAATTTGCCAGTCTGTGTCTTTTAATTGGGGCATTTAGCCCATTTACATTTAAGGTTAATATTGTTATATGTGAATTTGATCCTGTCATTATGATGCTAGCTGATTATTTTGCCCATTAGTTGATGCAATTTCTTCATAGTGTTGATGGTCTTTACAATTTGGTATGTTTTTGCAGAGGCTGGTGCCAGTTGTTTCTTTCCATGTTTAGTGCTTCCTTCAGGAGCTCTTATAAGGGAGGCCTGGTGGTGACAAAATCTCTCAGCATTTGCTTGTCTGTACATGATTGTATTTCTCCTTCACTTATGAAGCTTAGTTTGGCTGGATATGAAATTCTGGGTTGAAAATTCTTTTCTTTAAGAATGTTGAATATTGACCCCCTTTCTCTTTTGGCTTATAGGGTTTCTGCCGAGAGATCTGCTGTTAGTCTGATGGGCTTCCCTTTGTGGGTAACCCGATGTTTCTCTCTGGCTGCCCTTAACATTTTTTCCTTCATTTCAACATTGGTGTATCTGACAATTATGTGTCTTCAGGTTGCTCTTCTCGAAGAGTGTCTTTGTGGTGTTTTCCATATTTCCTGAATTTAAATGTTCGCCTGTCTTGCTAGGTTGAGGAAGTTCTGGATAATCTCCTGAAAAGTGTTTTCCAACTTGGTTCCATTCTCCCTGTTGCTTTCAGGTACACCAATCAAATGTAGATTTGGTGTTTTCACATGGTCCCATATTTGTTGAAGGCATTGTTCATTCCTTTTTATTCTTTTTTCTCTAATCTTGTCTGCTTGTTTTATTTCAGTAAGTTGATCTTCAATCTCTGGTACCCTCTCTTCTGACTTATTGATTCAGCAATTGATACTTGTGTATGCTTCATGAAGTTCTTGTGCTGTGTTTTTCAGCTCCATCGGGTCATTTATGTTCTTCTCTAAACTGGTTATTCTAGTTAGCAAATTGTCTAACCTTTTTTCAAGGTTCTTAACTTCCTTGAATTGGGTTAGAACATGCTCCTTTAGCTCAAAGGAATTTGTTATTACCCACCTTCTGAAGCCTACTTCTGTCAATTCATCAAACTCATTCTCTGTCCAGTTTTGTTCCCTTGCTGGCAAGCAGTTGTGATCCTTTGGAGGAGAAGAGGCATTGTGGTTTGGAATTTTCAGTCTTATTGCGCTGGTTTCTCCCCATCTTTGTGGATTTATCTACCTTTGGTCTTTGATGTTAGTGACCTTCGGATGGGGTCTCTCAGTGGGCGTGCTAATCCTTTCTGTTTGATCGTTTTCCTTCTAACAGTCAGGGCCCTCTGCTGCAAGTCTGCTGGAGTTTGCTGGAGGTCCACTCCAGACCCTGTTTGCCTGGGTATCACCAGAGGAGGCTACAGAACAGCAAAGATTACTGCTTGTTTTTTCCTCTGGAAGCGCCAGAGGGGCACCTGCCAGATGCCAGCCAGAGCTCTCCTGTTTGAGGTGTCTGTCGGCCCTCACTGGGAGGTGTCTCCCAGTCAGGATACATGGTGGTCAGGGACCCACTTGAAGAGGCAGTCTGACCCTTAGCGGAGCTGAAACGCTGAGCTGGGAGGTCTGCTGCACTCTTCAAAGCCATCAGGCAGGAACGTTTAAGTCCGCTGACGCTGCACTAAAATTTTTTAGATATGCCATTTGAATAAACTCTGTAGTCCAAGTCAAATTACCTATAAGAACCCCTCATTTATCTGTGCTATGCTCCTAATTTGGAGACACAAACTTGGTACTTAAGAGGACATAAATTTAATGTTAAGTGTGGACCCATGAAGAACCTAGACAGCCAATAGCCACTTGTTCATTCCTGAATTCCTAAAGCTTCCATTATTAAAAAGCTGTGCATTCCATTATCACTATGGAAGAGATAAAATAATCTGCATAAAATAAAAATTAGGCCAGGTGCAGTGACTCCCGCCTGTATTCCCAGTACTTTGGGAGGCTGAGGCAGGTGGATCACTTGAGGTCGGGAGTCCGAGACCAGCCTGGCCAACATGGTGAAACCCCATCTCTACTAAAAATACAAAATTAGCCAGGTGTAGTGGCACATGCCTGTAATCCCAGTTATTCGGGAGGCTGAGGCAGAAGAATCGCTTGAACCTGGGAGATGGATGTTACAGTGAGCCAAGATCACACCGTTGCATTCCAGCCTGGGCAACAAGAGCGAAACTCCATCTCAAAAAAAAAAGGAAAAAAAAAAAAAGAAAATAGTCACATCATCTACATGTTGAGGCCACAGATATGTATATGTATTGATATGTATCAATAACCCTTGTTGGCAGAAACACATCACCTGTGTGCTGGTCTCTGTGATAAGTCCCTCTTTATCTGTGGGTATGGCCCAAGTAGAAAAAGCAAGCCAAATCACCTGGTGCAGGGCCCAGAGATATGTCACAATATCTTCTATAGGCAAAGGCCAGGTAACAGAGGAGAGTCACATCAAATAGTTGATGGACCCAGAGATATGTCACAATGCCCCTGTAATCAGGGTCCAGGTAAGAGACTCAAATCACCTTTGTTCTGGGCTCCACAATATGTCACAATGCTTTCTCCATAACTGTCATACAAAGAGGAGACCCCGGCTCTTACCTAACTCACTAAGCCTAGCTATGACAGTATCTCTTACATTGGCTGGTTTCTAGGAAGAGGGTCATCATCTCTCCTGTGAGCTGGACCAAGATATATATATCATAATCCCGCCTATGGGTAGAGAGCAAGCAGGAGAGTCACATCACTTGGGTGCTGGGCAAGGGATATGTTAAAATCTTCCCTGAGGACAGGAACCAGGCAGGAGAGTCACATTACCTGGGTGCTCAGGGAGGGATCTTATTTGACAATCCACTCCTGAAAACAAGGCAAAGAATGCATAGTCACATCACATGGGTTCTGGGCCCAGTAATATCTTACGATGCTCAGTATGAGCGATGACCTCTCAGGAGAGGCAGATTACCTTAATGGTGGACCAAGCGATATGTCACAATCTTCTTTGTGGGCAGGATGCAGGAAGAACAAAAGTCACATCTTCTAGGTGATGGATGCAGGGAGATGTAAATAGTCCCTCTGTGGGCAGGGCCAAGGTAGAAACCTCCAATTCTATAAATGTAGAGCCCAGTGATTTGTCACAATACTAAACACATGCAAAGCCTAGGCAAATAGGAGAGTCATATCACTTAGCTGCTGGGTCAAGTAATATGTCCCATCCTCCCTTTTGGCATGGCCCAGGCAGCAGAAGAAAGTGACATCACCTATGTAATGAATAAAGAGATATGTCATAATACACCTGTGGACAGGGCCAAGGGAGGAGTCACATCACTTAGGTGTTGGTCCCAGCCATATGTCAAAATACACAAAGTATGCTGGACCCAGGTAGGAGAAGAGAGTCATGTCACCTAGGTTCTGTGCCCAGGCAGAGCCCAAGCAGTAGAAGAGAATTACATCACCTAGATACTGGGTCAAGAAATACGTCATGGTTTCTGAGGGAAACAGTGAGGCAGGAGATTCACATCACCTAGGTGAGGGGCCCAGAGATACATCACAATGACTTTTGTTAGTAGGACTCAGGGAAAAAAAAGTTATACAACATAGGTGCTGGGCCAAATGATATGTCACAGTTCTAACCATAGACAGACCCCAGTAAGAAGAGAGTCAAATCATCTATAAGATGGGCCCAAGGTAAGTCAAAATTACCTCTGTGGGCAGGGACCAAGCAGAAGAATCACATCACCTGCGTACTGGTGATAAGTCACCTTATTTTGTAGGCATGGCCCAGGTAAGAGAAGAGAGTCACATCACCTAGGTTCTCAGCCCAAAAATATGTCACAATCTCTTTTATGAGCAAACTCAAGGTAAGAGAGGGGAATGACATCAAATAGTTGTGGACATGCCACAATGCCACCTGTGGGCAAGGTTTACATGGAGACTCACATCACCTTGGTGCTAGGTTCAGCAATATGTCACAATACCTTTTGAGGGCAGGGCTGAGCAAAATTCAGCTCTTTTTTTTTTTTTTTTTTTTTGAGATGGAGTCTTGCTGTGTTGCCCAGGCTAAAGTGCAGTGGCAAGATCTTGGCTCATGCAAGCTCCACCTCCCAGGTTCAAGCAATTCTCCTGCCTCAGCCTCCCAAGTAGCTGAGATTGCGGGCACCTGCCACCATGCCTGGCTAATTTTTGTATTTTTGTAATTTGTAATTTTGTATTTTTAGTAGAGACGGGTTTTCACCACCTTGGCCAGGCTGGTCTCGAACTCCTGACCTCATGATCCACGCGCCCCCGCCCTTGGACTCCCAAAATGCTGGGATTACAGGCATGGGTCACCACGCCCAGCCAGTAATGTCAGCTTTTTGTTGGGCCTAGCAATATGACACAATCTCCTCTATTGGCAGGACCTAGGAAGACAAAAAGAGTCTCATCAACTAAGCACTGGGACTAGTGAAAGATCACAATCCCCTCTGCTAGCAGGAAGAAGGCACAGAGACACAACACCTGGGTAATGGGTACAGAGATACATCACAATGCCCTCTGTAGGAAGAGGCCAGCAGCAACATAACACTAGTTATGGACCAAGCAGTATGTTACAATGGCCACAGTGGGCAGGGCATGGCAGAAAAGTCACATAACTTGGGTAAAGGGCCAAGTATATGTCACAACATTCTTCTGTGACCAGCACCAAGGCAGGAGAGGAGACTCAAATCCCCTGTGTGCAAAGCCCAGCAATGTTTCAAAATGCCTCCTGTGAGCAGCATCAATGCAGGAGAATAGTGTCACGTTAAGTAGATGGTGGGTCCAGCCATATGTCACTATTCCGTCTCCAGGCTGGGCCTAGGCAAAAGATTCAATCACTCAGGTGCTGAGCAGAGGTATATTTCACAATCACACCTGCAGGAAAATCCAGGGATGAGAATAACAATTCTGCACATGTCCTGGTTGTAGGTATGAGTATTAGCACCTTCTGTGCTTTTTGTCTAACTATATGAGATACAGTCTCATTGGTAAACTGTATCTGTGCATGAGAGCCTCAATCCTTTCTGCAGATTGTGTTGCTTTAGTGGAGTCACAGCCTCACAGGTGTGCTGAATTTGTTTCTGAGAGTACCAACTAACCTGGAGATCAGATCCAGGTATAAGAGGCAATTTTAAAACTTTTAACTGCTTAAGTGTCTGAAATTTAGAACCTCAATAGTGGGCTGTGTTCATGTGAAGGAGGACAAGTTTTACTGTCAATTTAGTTTGCATACCAGTGTCACAATCTCACCTGTGTGCTGGGCCTTGTTAGGATACTCTCTGTACCACTCGAGGGCTTTATATAATATACGTGAGAGTCACAATAACAATATGCTCTGAAACATTCATGCTGGTACAGATCAATGATTGTACCTGTGGTCCTAAGCCCAGGTATGAGAGTCAACATCTTTTCAATTGGCTGGGTAAAAATAATAGTCATCACCTGCCCATAAAATTAGTCACCATTCAAACTGTGGCCAGATGTTAACAAATGACAGTCACAATTCCAATTGTGAGCTACATCTCCGTGTAAGATTCAGGACCTCACCAGTGGGATCTGTCCATGTTTGAGGGTGACAATCCTTATGGTTGGTGGTGTGTGCATACGAGAAACACAATCTCACCTGTGTGCTGGGCTCTGGCATGTCACGCTGTACCACCCAAGGACTTTATGTGATATGCAAAAGAGCAGTAGTCTTGAATAACCTTCATACAAAGAGAAGACCCAGGATCTTACCCATTTTTCTAAGCTAGCTATGAGTAACAGTATCTCTCCTATTGGCTGATTTGAGGTATGAGAGTCATCATTGTGCTTGTGAACTGGCCCCAGATATATGTCACAATCCCACCTGTAGGAAGTGAGCAAATAAAAGTGTCACATTATTTGGGTGCTAGGCTAGGGATATGTCACTATCTCCCCTGAGGACAAGGACCAAACCCAGAAAACATCATCCGAGTTTTTGGCCAGGGATATTTTGCAATCCCCTCCTGAAAGCAGGACACAGGCCAGCAGTGTCACATCACCTGGGTGCTGGGCCCAGTGATATTTCACAAAGCTCCCTGTGAGAAAGGCCAAGGCAGGAGAGACATACCACCTGGTTATTGGGTCTAGTGACACATCACAATCTTTCTTGTGGACAAGGTACAGGCACAAGAGGGGAGTCAGATCCTCTGGGTGATAGATGGAGAGATGTTTCACAAGGTTCTAGATCAGCAGAACACAGGCAGAAGTCTTTTGTTCCCCACATATTGGGTCCAGTGATGTGTCATAATTCCCAGTATATGCATTGCCTGGGGAAAAAGGCAAGTTATGGCACCTAGGTGCTGAGTACAGTGATATGTCACAATTTCCTCTTTCGGCAAGGTCCAAGCAGAGGAGTGGGGGTCACATCACCTGGGTGATGAATGAAAAGTTTTGTCATAATACCCCGGTGGGCAGAACCAATGCAAGAGAGTAGCATTACCTAGTTTGCAATCGAGCCCCTTGTCAAAATACATAATGTATGCAGGGACCAGCATACATTGCTCAGTTCAGCAATCCATCACAATTCTCTCATGAGCAGAGCCCAAGCAGTAGAGAAGAGTCACATCACCTATTTGCTGGGCCCAGAGATATTTAATAGTCTCTTCTGTGAGCAAAGTCCATGTAAGAGAAGAGAGTTGCATCAAATAGTTGATGGGCCCAGAGATATGTCACAATGCCCCATGTTGGTAGTCTAGTAAGAAGACATATCATTTTGACGCTGAGCTAAGAAATATGTCACAATGTCTTGAAGGGAAGGTCCATGGCAAAAGTGTCACATCACCTTCATTTTGAGCACAGCAGTAAGTCAAAATATCCCTTGTGGGCAGAACCTAAGAACAAGAAAAAAGTCACAATAGCTAGGTGCAGGGTGCGGCAATAGGTAAAAAGCCTCTTGTGAGCAGAAACCAGGCAGGAAAAGGGATTCAGAACACCTGAGTAATGAGTGCTAAGATATGTCACAATGCTCCCTGTAAAAAGGTCCCAGGCAGGGAAGTAACATCACCTGGGTGTTGGATACTGCAATATGTAAAAATGGTCAATGTGAGCAGGGCACAGGCAGAAGAGTCACACAACCTGGGCTCGGAGGCCAAGCAATGTCACAAATGTCCTCTCTCTGGGCAGCTCCAAGGCAGGAGTATAGATTATGTTGGGAGCAAGCCTCCCCAAAATCTGGCCATAAACTGGCCCTAAACAAAATCTCTGCAGCACTGTAACATGTTCATAATGACCCTGACGTCCACGCTGGAAGGTTGTGGGTTTACAGGAATGAGAGCAAGGAACACCTGGCCTGCCCAGGGCAGAAAACCACTTAAAGGCATTCTTAAGCCATAAATAATAGCATGAGCGATCTATGCCTTAAGAACACGCTCCTGCTGCAGTTAACTAGCCCAACCTATTCCTTTAATTTGGCCCTTCTCTTCATTTCCCATAAGGGACACTTTTAGTTAATCAAATATCTGTAGAAACAGTGCTAATGACTGACTTGCTGTTAATAAATATGTGGGTAAATATCTGTTCGGGGTTCTCAACTCTGAAGGGCTATGAAACCCCTGATTTCCCACTTCACACCTCTATATTTCTGTTTGTGTGTCTTTAATTCCTCTAGCACTGCTGGGTTAGGGTCTCCCTGATTGAGCCGATCTCGGCAAGTGGCGTCCATCCGGGGGCTCGAATCCAGGCGAAGGGTCGCTGGAGCGATGGTTGGAACGGAAAACTAGCTGGAAGGCATCCCAGTACTCTTAAAGCAATCCCCATGGTGAGTAAGAAGGGGAGCTCAGAAGCATCAGGGTAACAATGGGACAGATGTGGGGTCTAGTTCCTACCACCTTGGAACTTTTTCAGTGATGATGAGGAATGAGAGTATAATGAAGTAACAAAAGAGGTTACGGACCAGGTTTATTTGCCAGCTAAAGCTAAAGCGGCAAAGGAGGGAGAGGTTCATCCCTACCCTTCTGCACCCCCTCATTATTTTGAAGAAAAAGACCCTCCAGATCTTTCTTTTCCAGAGGACACTGGGTGAAAAGTAGTTGCCCCAGTGACTGTTTGAGCAGTGCCTGGAGTGACCACTCTTAGTTCTATTCAGGCAGAAATTCAGCAAGCTAGACAAGAGGGTGATTTAGAGGCTTGAGCAGAGCCCAAGAGGTAGAGAAGAGTCACATCACCTATTTCAATAGGCGAATAGTGATATATAGAATACACACACCCCAGATCAACAGGGAAATATTATAGCTACTTTTGAGCCTTTTCCTTTCAAATTACTCAAAGAATTTAAACAAGCTAAAAATCAGTATGGACCAGGTTCTCCTTTTGTAATGGGACTGTTAAAGAATGTTGCTGTTTCCAGTCAGATGATTCCTACTGACTGGGACACTCTTATTCGAGCTTGTCTAACTCCTGCTCAGTTCTTACAATTTAAAACTTGGTGGGCAGATGAAGCTTCCATTCAGGCTGCTCACAATGCCCAGGCCCAACCTCAAATTAATATAACTGCAGACCAACTTTTGAGGGTTGGTGGCTGGGTTGGTTTAGATGCACAACTGGTCATGCAGGATGATGCCATAGAACAGCTTAGAGGAGTGTGCATTAGAGCTTGGGAAAAAATCACTACAAGTGGAGAACAATACCCTTCCTTTAGTGCTATAAAACAGGGACCAAGAGAACCATATGTTGATTTTATAGCTTGGTTACAGGAGTCTCTTAAAAAGATAATTGCAGATTCAGCTGCTCAGGATATAGTGTTGCAGTTATTAGCTTTTGACAATGCTAATCCCGATTTCAGGCTGCTCTGTGACCTATTAGTGGGAAAGCACATTTAGTTGATTATATCAAGGCCTGTGATGGTATAGGAGGTGATCTGCATAAAGCTACCTTTTTGGAACAGGCAATGACAGGACTGAGAGTGGATAAAGAAAATACTCCATTTCCTGGAGCTTGTTTTAACTGTGGGAAGCATGGTCATACTAAAAAAGAATGTAGAAAAAATCAGCGAGTCAGCCTGCCCGATAGGGGGAAAAAGAAAACTGCTGATCCTGAAATATGTCCAAAATATTAAAAAGGAAAACTTTGGGCTAATCAGTGTCACTCTAAGTTTGATAAAGAAGGGAACCCGATTTCGGGAAACGCCATTAGGGAACCATCCCAGGCCCCGTTCTAAACTGGGGCATTTCCAGCTCAGGCCATTCCCTCACCCCTGTACAATGTCTGTCCCCTGCCACAGCCGGTAGTGCTGCAGTAGATTTATGCTGCACGAAAGCTGTGAGACTTCTGCCTGGGGAATCCCCACAAAAGGTCCCAACGAGGGTCTGTGGACCCTTGCCAGCAGGGACAATAGGATTACTTTTAGGAAGGTCTAGTTTAAGTTTAAAAGGCATACAAACACATACAGTGATTCAGATTACAATGGGGAAATTCAAATTGTTATATCTACTTCTGTTCCCTGGAAAGCAGAGACAGGAGAGCACATAGCACAGTTCCTGGTTGTGCCGTATGTGGGAATGGGAAAAAGTGAAATTAAATGAACAGGAGGATTTGGAAGCACAAATAAACAAGGCAAAACAGCTTATTGGGTAAATCAAATTACTGATAAACGTCCTACCTGTGAAATAACTATTCAAGGAAAGAAATTTAAAGGTTTGGTAGATACAGGAGTGGACATTTCAATCATTTCTCTACAGCACTGGCCGTCTGCATGGCCAATTCAACCCACTCAATTTAACATAGTTGGAGTTGGTAAAGCTGCTGAAGTATATCAAAGTAGTTATATTTTGCATTGTGAAGGGCCCGATGGACAACCTGGGACTATTCAACCAATGATAACTTCTGTACCTATAAATTTATGGGGAAGAGATTTATTACAACAATGGGGAGCACAAGTTCTAATTCCAGAACAATTATATAGCCCTCAAAGTCAACATACAATGCATGAAATGGGGTATGTTCCTGGTGTGGGACTAGAAAAAAATTTGCAAGGTTTAAAAAGTTCCCACCAAAGATTAGGATATCATTTTTGATGGCAGCCATTGTTAAGCCTCCAGAATCTATACCTTTAAAATGGTTAACAGATAAGCCAATTTGGATAGAACAATGGCCACTAAGTAAAGAGAAACTGGAGGCTTTAGAGAAATTAGTTACTAAACAATTAGAAACTGGGCACATAGCTCCAACATTTTCCACTTGGAATTCTCCAGTTTTCCTAACTAAGAAAAAATCAGGTAAATGGAGAATGTTAACTGACATAAGAGCTATAAATTCAGTTATACAACCTATGGGATCATTACAGCCAGGATTGCCTTCTCCTACTATAATTCCAAAAAATTGATTTAATAGACTTTAATAAGTCATAGATTTAAAAGACTGTTTCTTTACTATTCCCTTAGCTGAGCAAGACTGTGAACAGTTTGCATTTACAATTCCTGTGGTAAACAACCTGCAGCCTGCTAAGCATTTTCATTGTTTTACAGATGGGTCTAGTAATGGTAAGGCTTTTTATTCTGGCTCAAGAAGTAAAGTTTTCCAGTCACCCTATACTTCAGCTCAAAAGGTGGAACTTCTAGCTGTAATTGAGGTATTGACTGCTTTGGTATGCCTATTAATGTGATTTCTGATTCTTCATACGTGGTTCATTCCACACAGTTAATTGAAAACGCTCAGTTATGATTTCATACAGATAAACAACTGATGACTTTATTTATCCAATTGCAAACAGCAGTTAGAAGTAGAATGCACCCTTTTTGCGTCACTCACATTAGGGCTCATACACCTCTTCCAGGACCTTTAACTGAAGGGACTCAAATGGCTGATCACCTAGTTGCTAATGCAACATCTAATGCTAGACACTTTCACAATTTAACCCATGTTAATGCCTCTGGTCTCAAACGCAGATAAGCATTACTTGGAAAGAAGCTAAAGCTATTATCCAGTGATGCCCAACTTGCCAAATGGTACATTTCTCATCTTTTACAGGAGAAGTTAATCCTTGATGATTGGAACCTAACTCTCTTCAGCATATGGATGTCACACATGTTCCCTCGTTTGGGAGACTAGCTTGTGTACATGTATGTGTGGACACCTTTTCTCACTTTTTCTGGGCTACATGCCAAACAGGAGAGTCTTCTGCCTGTGTTAAACGTCACCTTTTGCAGTGTTTTGTAGTGATGAGCATTCCAGCTTCTATTAAAACAGATAATATCCCAGGCTATACTAGCCAAGCTCTAGCTACATTTTTCTCTATATGGAATATTAAACACATTACTGGTATCCCATACAATTCTCAAGGACAAGCCATAATGGAAAGAATGAATCTCTCCCTAAAACAGCAGTTGCAGAAGCAGAAAGGGGGAGACAGAATATGGAACCCCATAGACGCAACTGAACTAGCATTATTAACTTTAAATTTTTTGAGCCTGCCCAAAGGCCTGACAGTATCAGCAGCTGAACAGCATCTACAGAAACCACCTGCAAAGACAGAAAAGAACAACTGATTTGGTGGAGAGATCCAATAACAAAAAATTGAGAAATACGTAAAATAATAATTTGGGGTAGAGGTTATGCTTGTATTTCTCCAGGCAAAAATCAACAGCCAATTTGGATACCATCAAGACACCTTGTTGGCATCTTGAGCCACGTTATCATGGGCCAGATGCTGAGGAAGAGACTCTGGGAGGATCCCAAGGACCCCCCAGTTGCAGCCATGTCGAGACTGACACTGAGGAGGACCCCAACTGTCATGAGCAATACCCATCAAACACAGCCACCCACCTGGGAACATATGAGGAAGCTGTCGGCTGGGCACGGTGACTAACACCTGTAATCCCAGCACTTTGGGAGGCCAAGGCAGGAGGATCACGAGGTCAGGAGATAGAAACCATTCTGGCTAACACGGTGAAACCTCATCTCTACTAAAAATAGAAAAAATTAGCCAGGTGTGGTGGTGGGCACCTGTAGTACCAGCTACTCGGGAGGCTGAGGCAGGAGAATGGTGTGAACCTGGGAGGCGGAGCTTGCAGCAAGCCAAGATCGCACCACTGCACTCCAGCCTGGGTGACAGAGCGAGACTCTGTTTTAAAAAAAAAAAAAAAGAAGAAGCTGTCACAGATGGCGGAAGAAAACCTGAGGAAAGCAGGACAACCAGTCACAATGAATAATTTAATGGTGGCTATGATAGCAGTTATCACCACTGCCATGAGTATTCCTTCAATAAGGGCTGACACAGAGAACAGGTACACTTATTGGGCATATTTATCAATCTTGGCTGACAATGATGCCTGGATGCAATCTTTGACACATGCTTTCTGATCTCAGTATTTACCATAATAAATCTGTTCCTATAACTGAGGCATATCGCCCTCAAAAAAATATTTGTAAACAGGATTATATCCAGTTAGAAAAAAATGAACGTACTTGTTTAGGAAGATTGCATTGCAGAACAGGCAGAGGTGCTGCACAACGATTCCTATGGAATCATTATTAATTGGTCCCCTAAGGGGATGTTTAGATTGAATTGCATCTCTCAGTCTGTGTGCCATGACCACACTATGTTCAGATGATCTGAAAAAAATGGTCAGATGGTAGAAATGATAAGAAGTATGGCAAACGTTCCTATCATCTGGAACCATAGCAGTATAGTGGCACCTCAACCTCAAATGATATGGCCCACTCTAGGAGCTTAACATAAGGATTTAAAATTAAAAGAACAAATATTTAAAGCATCCCAGGGACACCTGATCTTAATGCCAGGAACTGGAGTGCTTAAAGGAGCTGAAAATGGATAAAAACATTTGGAAGCTCTGTGTTTTCAATAATGATTGTGCTTTTAATCTATGTTGTTTGTCTTTGTATAGTCTGCAGATGCAGATCCTGACTCCTGCAAGAAGCAGCTCACCATGACAAAGCTGCCTTGGCTTTTATCAATTTGCAAATCAAAGAAGGGGGACATGTTGGGAGCAAGCCCCCCAAAATCTGGTCATAAACGGGCCCCAAAATTGCTTATAAACAAAATCTCTGCAGCACTGTAACACGTTCATAATGGTCCTAACGCTCATGCTGGAAGGCTGTGGGTTTATGGGAATGAGGGCAAGGAACACCTGGCCTGCCCAGGGTGGAAAACTGCTTAAAGGCATTCTTAAGCCATAAACAATAACATTAGCGATCTGTGCCTTAAGGACATGCTCCTGCTGCAGTTAGCTAGCCCAAACTATTCTTTTAATTTAGCCCGTCCCTTCTTTTCCTATAAGGGATACTTTTAGTTAATCAAATATCTATAGAAACAATGTTAATGACTGGCTTGCTGTTAAAAAATACGTGGGTAAATCTCTGTTTGAGGCTCTCAGCTCTGAAGGCTGTGAGACCCCTGATTTCCCACTTCACACCTCTATATTTCTGTGTGTATCTTTAATTCCTCTAGCACCACTGGGTTAGGGTCTCCCTGACTGAGCTGGTCTCAGCAGATCACATCACGTAAGTTTTGGGCCCAAAGAAATATTAAAATTCCATTCGTGGCCGTGCCCTAGGAAAGGAAGTAGGGTCACAGCCTCACACGTGTGCTGAATCTTGGTCTGAGGGTCACCAACTCACATGTGGACCAAATCCATGTATGAGAGTCAATTTTCATCTGGACATGGTGGCTCATGTCTATAATCTAAGCACTTTGAGAGGCCAAGGTGGGTGGATCATTTGAGGCCAGGAGTTTGAGACCAGCCTGCCCAACGTGGTAAACCTCCATCTCTACTAAAAATACAAAAGTTAGCCAGGTGTGGTGGTGTATGCTTGTAATCACAGCTACTTGGGTGGCTAAGGCACAAGAATCACTTGACCCTGGGAGGCAGAGTTTGCACTGAGCTGACACTGTGCCAATGCACTCCAGCCTGGATGAGAGAACAAGACTCTGTCTCAAAAAGAGAGAGAGAGGAGTCAATTCTCCAGATTTTGACAGTTTCTGGGTGGAAAATTCAGAACCTCAAAAATGGGCTGTGTTCATGTGGAAGGATGCCAGTTTTTACAGGCTAGCTGCACATGAGTGTCACAATCTCAACTCTGTGCTGAGCTCTGTGAGAACACTCCCTTTATCACCCAAGAGCTTTATACAGAATGCACGAGAGTTGCAATTTGGTCTGATATCTTTGTACTAGCCCCATGATCATACCTGTGGCTCTAAGCCCATGTGTAAGAGTAAATATTTCTAATCGGCTCCTTCCTTCCTTCCTTCCTTCCTTCCTTCCTTCCTTCCTTCCTTCCTTCCTTCCTTCCTTTCTTTCTTTCTTTCCTTTCTTTCTTTCTTTTTTCTTTCCTTCCTCTCTCTTTCTTCTTTCTTTCTTTCCTTTTTTTTTGGGTGGGGGGTGGTGGGGGATACAGTCTTACCCTATCACCCATGCTGGAGTGCATCTCAGCTCACTGCAACCTCTGTCTCCCGGATTCAAGCAATTCTCCTGCCTCAGCCTCCTGAGTAGCTGGGATTACAGGCACATGCCACTATGCCCAGCTAATTTTTGTGTTTTTAGTAGAGATGGGTTTTTGCCATGTTAGCCTGGCTGGTCTCAAACTCCTGACCTCTGGTGATCTGCCCACCTTGGTCTCTCAAAGTGCTGGGATTACAGGTGTGAGCCCCCACGTCCAGCCTAATTAGCTAGTTTCTGATAAAAGAGTTCACACTTACCTATGTCCTGGGTTTAAAAATAAGTTGCCATTTCAACTGTGGCTGGATGTTCACATGTGAGAGTCAAAACATCCAGCTGCGTACTGCATCTATGTGTGAGATTCAAGACTTACCCAATTTGTTATTTTCATGTGTGAGGGTGACAATCCTAACATTCAGCTGGGTATGCATACAGAAAAGACAATCTCACCTGTGTGCTTGGCCCTGTGATGACACTCTCTGTATCGCTGAAGGGCATTATGTGACATGTGAGAGTGGTAACCCCCTATAACTTTTTTTTTGGGGGGGGGGTGGATGAAGTCTCGCTCTGTTGCCCAGGCTAGAGTGCAGTGGCGTGATCTCGGCTCACTGCAATCTCCATCTCCCAGGTCCAACTGATCCTCCTGCCTCAGCTTCCCAAGTAGCTGGGACTACAGGCATGTGCCACCATGCCCAGCGAATTTTTGTATTTTTAGTAAGGACAGGGTTTCACCATTTTGGCCAGGATGGTTTTGATCTCTTGACCTCAGGTGATTGCCCGCATCGGTCTCCCAAAGTGCTGGGATTACAGGCGTGAGCCACTGCTCCCAGTTCCCATAACTTTTTTTTTTTTCTTGAGATGCAGTCTCGCTCTGTCACCTAGGCGGAAGTGCAGTGGTGCAATCTTGGCTCACTGCAACCTCTGCCTCCCGGGTTCAAGCAGTTCTCTGCCTCAACCTCCCAAATAGCTGGGATTACATGTGCCCTCCACCATGCCCAGCTAATTTTTGTATTTTTATTAGAGATGGGCTTCACCATCTTGGCCAGGTTGGTCTTGAACTCCTGACCTCATGATCCACTCGCCTTGGCCCCCCAACGTGCTGGGATTAGAGACCTGAGCCACTGCACTGGGCTGCCCATAACTTTTATATAAAGAGGAGACCCAGGGTCTTACCCGTTGCACTAAGCCTCAGTACAAGAGACAGCATTGCTCATATTGGCCGGCTCAAGGAACAAAAGACATCGTCACACCTCTGAGCTTGGACAAGATATATATCAGAATCCCAGCTGTGGGTAGAGAGTAAGCAAGAGAGTAACTTTACCTGGGGACTGGGAAAAAGACGTGTTATAATATTCCCTGAGGACTGGCACCAGGAGAGTCACATCACCTGGGTACCAGGCCAGGGATATGTCACAATTCCTTCTGGAAATCAGGACAAAGAAAGCAGTGTCACAATACCTGCATGCTGGGCCCAATGATATGTCACATTGCTCCCTGTAGGCAATATCCAGGCAGGAAAGATACATTTTCCCAATCATGGACCCAGCAATATGTCACAATCTTCCTTGTGGGCAGGATGCAGGCAGAACAGGAGAGTCACATCTCAGTGACAGATGTGGGGATACTTTACAATGCCCCCCTGTTGGCAGGGCCAAGGCAGGAGTCTTAAATCCCACTCCTGTAGGGCTCAGCCATAGGTCTCAATACCCAATATATGCAAGGTGCAGGCAAATAAGACAGTCACATCACCTAAGTGTTGGGTCAAGTGACACACTCCAATCCCCTTTTTTGTCAGGGCCTAGGCAGAAGGAAAGAGTCACATCACCTAGGTGATGAACAAAATAATATGTCATAATACCCTTGCAGGCAAAGTGCAGGCAAAAGAGTTGCATCACCTAGGCTTTGATCCCAGTCATATGTCACAATGTAAAATGTATGCCGAGCCTAGGCAGGAGAAGAGAGTCACATCACCTAGCCTCTTGGCCCAGTGATACATCACAATCCCTTGGACAGAGCCCAAGCTGTAGAAGAGAGTCACATCATCACCTAGGTGCTGGGTCCAGCAATATGTCACAATAAACCCTAAGGGGAGGGCCCAGGCAGGAGAGTCACATCACCTAGGTGAGAGGCCTAGAGGTATATCACACTGCATCCTGCATTAAGACTAAGGAAGAAGAAAAAGAAAGTCATAAAGCCTGTGGGATAGACCAAGTTATATTTCACAATCATCCTAGTGAATATGGTTGAGGCATGAGTGGACAGCCACATGATGTAGGTGCTGAGCCAAGTAATTTGTCACAATCCCCTCTGTGATTAGGGACCAGGCAAGAGAAAAAAGTCAAATCACCTGGGTGATGGGTGCAGAGATATGTCACAATATGCCCTGTAGGCAGGGCTCAGACAAGAGAGTAACATCACTTTGGTGTTGGATTCAGAAATATGTCACAATGCCCCACGTAAGCACGGCACAAGCAGGAGAGTCAGAAAAATTGAATGCGAGGCCTGCTAATATTTTATAATTTCCACTGTGGACAGATTCAAAGAAGAAAAGGAGACTTACATAATCTAGTCTATAGGCCCAGTGATATATCATCATTACCTCTATTGACAGGAACCAGGCAAGAGTATCACACCACCTTTGTGCTAGGTGATTTGCTAGGTCACATCACCTAGGAGATGAACAGCAATATATTACTCTTTCTTCTCTGGGCATGGCCCAGGCAAGAGAGAAACATCACATTACTTAGGTACTGGGCCCAGAGATATATCACCATATTTCTTTTTCTTTTTCTTTTTTTTTTTTTTTTTGAGATGGAGTCTCGCTCTGTCACCCAGACTGGAGTGCAGTGGCACGATCTCGGCTCACTGCAACCTCTGCCTTCCAGGTTCAAGCAAGTCTGCTGCCTCAGCCTCCTGAGTAGCTGGGACTACAGGCATATGACACCACACCTGGCTAATTTTTGTATTTTTAGTAGAGACGGGGTTTCGCCATGTTGGCCGGGGTGATCTCAATCTCCTGACCTTGTGATCCACCTGTCTCAGCCTCCCAAAGTGCTGGGATTATAGGCGTGAGCTACCACACCAGGCCAACACTATATTTCTTATAGGCAAAGACATGGTAAGCAGGGAGAGTCAAATCAAATAGTTGATGGTCCCAGAGATATGTCACAATGCCCCCATGTGGGCAGGGTTCAAACATGAGACACAGGTCACCTTGGTGCTGGTAACAGCAATATGTTACAATGCCTTCTGAGGGCAATGCTTAAGAAACAGAGTAACATTACCATCATGTTGGGCCCAGCATGATGTCACAATCTCCCCAATAAGCAAAACCTCAGAAGAGGAGAAGAGTCACATCAGCTAGGTACTAGACCAAGCCATATGTTACATTTTCCCAGGACCAGGCAAAATAAGATAGTCATATCATTTGGGTGATAGGCCCATGATATGTCACAATTTTTGTATAGGCAGGGCTTAGGCAAGAAAGTTAAATCAAATGGGCATAGGACCAAGTGATATGTTACAGTGCCTCCCGTGGGCAGTATCAAGGCATGAGAGGAGACACATGACCCGGGTGCAAGTCTCAATGAAGTCAAAATGCCCTCTGTGGGCAGTGCCATGGAAGGAAAATAGAGTCACATGACCTAGGTTCTGTTATATGTCACAATCTCATATGTGGGCTGGGTCAAAGCAGTAGAGTCAAATCACTCAGGTATTGGACTGGGGCCTATGTAGCAATAACACCTGCAGGAAGGTCCAGGGATGAGATTTACAATTTCACACATCACAGTTCTATGTATAAGAGTTAACATCTCCTGTATGATGGTTCTAAGTGTACGAGTTACAGTTTCAATGGCTGACAGAATCCATGTTTGAGAACCCCATTTTGTCCTGTGCACTGTGTCTTTTTAGTGGAGACACAGCCTCACAGGTGTGCTGAATCTTAACCTGAGTGTCATAAACCCACCTGTGGAACAGATCCACATATGAGAGTCAATTTTCCAACTTTCAACCACCTCAAGGTGTGAGATTTAGGACCTCAACAGTGGGCTGTGTTCATGTGGGAGAAAGACAATCTTTACAGTCACCTAGTTGTGCATATGAGTGTCAAAATCTCAGTTGCGTGCTGGGCCCTATTAGAATACTTTCTGTAACACCTGAGGGCTTTATACAACATGCATGAGAGTCAAATTTTGCTCTGATTCCTTCATGCTGAAAAGGACCCATGATTGTACCTGCGGCCCTAAGCCCAAGTATGAGAGTCAACATCTTTCCTATTGACTGTGTCCAGAAAGGAGAGTCCTCACCCGCTCATAAGCCTAAACCCAACTTACAGGTAGGTGAGGACTCTCCTATCTGGACACAGACAATAGGAAATGAGTACCCATTCCAATTGTGGCTTGTTTTCCAGATATGACAGTCACAATTCAAACTGTGGACTGTGTTCGTGTGTGAGTTTCAGGACCTCAGCAGTAGGCTGTGTTTCTGTCTGAGGGTAAAAATTCCAATGGCTGGTGAAATGCACATATAATAACACAATCTCACTTGTGTTCTGGGATCTGCAATAACACTGTAGTACCCAAATGTTCTATATGATATAGGAGAGTGGTAACTTACTATGACCTTTCCACAAAGAGGAGACCCACGATCACACTCATTTCCCTAAGTCTAACTATAAGAGATGGTATTTCTCCCATTGGTTGGTTCAAGGTATAATAGTCATTATTGCACCTGTGGGCTGGAACAAGATATATGTCACAATCCCTCCTCTCCGTAAGAAGTGAGCAGGACAGCCGCATCACCTAGGTGCTAGGCCATGAATATTTCACAACCTTTCCTGAAAGCAGAGACCAGACAGGAGAGTCACATCATTTGTGTGTGTGGCAGAGAATATTTTAAAATCTCTTCTTGAAAGCAATGCAGAAGAAGCAGAATCATTTCATCTGGATGCTGGGCCCAGCAATATGTCACAGTGCTCCCTGTAGGAAAGGCCCGGGCAGAAGAGATACGTCTATCAGTTGCTGCATGCAGAAATATGTCACAATTTTTCTTGTTGGCAAAATGCAGGCAGAAATGAAGAGTCACAACTTTTAGGTGATGGATGCAATTTTTAGGGAATGGATGGATTTCACAAGGATCCCTGCAGGCAGGGTTCAGGCAGGAGACTCACATTCCCTAGGTTCTGGGTCTAGCAATATGTCATAGAACCAAAAATATGTGGGGCAAAGCAAGAAGAGGGGAGTTACATCATCTAGGATTTTGGTCCACCAATATGTCACTGATATTGTTTGGCTCTGTATCCCCATCCAAGTCTCATCTTGAATTGTAATCTTTATAATTCCCACATGTAAAGGGAGGGACCAGGTGAGGGTAATTAAATAGGGGGGTGGTTTATTCCATGCTGTTCTCGTGATAGTGAGTTCTCACAAGATCTGATGGTTTTATAAGGGGCTCTTCCTTCTTTGCTTAGCATTTCTCCTTCGTACCACCTTGTAAAAAAGGTGCCTTGCTTTTCCTTTGCCTTCCACCATGATTGTAAGTTTCCTGAGGCCTCTCCAGTCATGCTGAACTGTTAGTCAATTAAACCTCTTTCCTTTATAAAGTACCTAGTTTTGGCAGTTATTTATAGCAGTATGAGAATGGACTAATAAAGTCAGTATCCCCTTTTGGCCATGCCCAGGCAAAAGAGAAGAGTCACATCTTCTAGGTGATGAACAAAAATATATGACAGAATGCCCTTGTGTGTAGGCCCCATGCAGAAAACTCATAAAACCTAGGTGTTGGCCTCAGTCATATATCACAATATGCAATGTATGCAAGGTCCAGGCAGTAGAAGAGAGTCACATCACCTGGATCTGAGTCCAGCAATATGTCAAAATCTCTTATTGGACAAAGCTCAAACAATAGAAGAGAGTCACATTGCCTTGGTATGTCTAATGATACATTACAATTCTTTCTTGGTCAAAGCCCAATCAGTAGAAGAGAGTCAATTCACATAGTTTTGGGTTCAGCAACATGTCACAATATCCTTTGAGGAGAGGGCTCATGCAGGAGAGTCACATCACCTGAGTAACAGGCCCAGAGATATGTCACAATTTACCCTTTGGGAAGGGCTCAGAAACAACGGGAGAGTCACATAACCTAGAGGCTGGGCCCAGCTATATGTCACAATCACCCCAGTTGGCAGAGCCCAGGCATAAGAGAAATGTCACGTCATGTAGTTGCTTACCTAAGAGATGTGTCACAATTTTCACTGTGAATAGGTCCCAAGAAGAAGAGTCACATTATCCAGGTAATGGATCCAGAGATATGTTACAATGCTCCCTGTGGGTAGAACTCAGAAAAAAAGGAAAATTACATAACATAAAGGCTGAGTTTCGCTATGTCAATTATCTCAGTGGGCAGGCCCAAGGCATGAGAGAAAAATCACATCATTAGTAAGTGCAGGGCCAGGTGAAATGTCACAATACTTACCATGTACAGGACGCCGAAAGAAGAGGAGGGTCACATCATTTAGGTGATGGGCCCAGAATTAAGTCACAGTGAGTTTTGTGGGGAGGGACCAGGCAAAAGAATCACGTCACCTCACTGCTGGGCCCAGCAATAAGTCACTTTCTCTTCTGTGAGCACCATCCAGGCAGAAGAGGGAGTCATATCACCTAGGTGTTGGGCCCAGAGTTATGTCCCCACTTGGCCTCCCAAAGCACTGGGATTTGCCTCTCCTACAGTCAAAGCCAAAGAAAGAGAAGAGAATAACCTCAAATAGTAAATGGGCCCAGAGATATGACACAATAGCCCCTGTGGGCAGGGTCCAGGCAGGAGACTCACATCACCTTGGTGCTGGGCCCAGCAATATGTCACAATGAACTTCAGAGTTCAGGGCCAAGGCAAAAGTGTAGCTACAACTTGGTGTTAGGCCCAGTGATAAGTCACAGTCTTCCCTGTTGGTAGAACCTAGGAAAAAGAGAAGAGTCACATCAGCTAGGTGCTGGGCCCAGCAGTAAGTCACAGTCTCCTCTGTAAGGACCAGGCAGGGGAAGAGAATCACATTGCCTGTGTGACAGATGCAGAGGTATGTAACATGATGCCTCCATTAAGCAGGGCTGAGGCAGGAAAGTTACATCATTTGGGTGTTGGATGTAGCAATATGTCCAATTTTTTTTTTTTCTAAACAGAGCCTTGCTCTGTTGCCCAGGCTGGAGTGTGATGTCACGATCTCAACTCACTGCAACCTCCGCCTCATGGGTTCAAGCAATTCTCCTGCCTCAGCCTCTTGAGTAGCTGGGATTACATGCTACTCAACACGCCCAGTTAATTTTTGTATTTTTAGTAGAGACGGAATTTCACCATGTTGGCAAGGCTGGTCTCAAACTCCTGACCTTGTGATCCACCCACCTTGACCTCCCAAAGTGCTGGAATTACAGGCATGAGCCACCGCACCCAGCCAACATTTTACAATTTTCCTGGGAACAGGGCACAGGCAGAAGCCATCTACTACCAAGATGCAGAACCCAGCAACATGTCGCAATGCCCCTGTTAGCAGTGCCAAAGCAGAAGGGGAGGCCCACATAACCTTGGTGCAAAGCCCAGCGATATAGCAAAATGACCCTGTGGGCAACGCCAAGGCAGTAGAATAATGTCACATCATGTAGTTTCTGGGTTAAGCAACATGTCTCAATTCCACCTGTTGTGCCCAGCTAGGAAAGTCAAATCACTCAGGTACTGGGCAAAGAAATGTTTTACAATCACATCTGCATAAAGGCCCAGGGATAAAATTAACAGTTATGTACATGTCCCAGTCCTAGGTATTAGAGTCAACACCACCTGTATGTAAGGTCCAAGTACATGAATCACAGTCTCAACAGGCGACTGGATCCATGCTTGGGAGCTACAATCCCTCAAGTCCACTGTATATTCTTCCTAGAGTCACAGCCTCACAGGTTTGCTGAATCTTGGCCTGAGAGTCACAAACCCACCTGTGGACCAGATCCATGTATGGGAGTCCATTTTCCAACTTTTGACTGCCTCTGGGTATGAGATTCAGGAACCCAACATTGGCTGTATTTATGTGGTTAAATGACAATCTTTATTGTTGGCCGAGTGTGCATACAAGTGTCACAATTTTACTTGTGTACTGGACATTGTAGGGACCCTCTCTGTCTTACTGAGGGCATCACACAGTATGCATGAGAGTTGCAATCTGCTCTGAAACCTTTGTACTTGGATCCAGAGATATGTCACAATGCTCTAGGTTTATAACCGTATTTGGGCTTATAACCACTATCTTACCTGTGATTGTAAGCACAGATATGAGACTGAACATCTCTTAAAATGACTGGCTTTAGATAGGAGGGTCTTTAACTGCCTAAAAACTCAGTTTAGAAATTAGTAACCATGGGCTGGGCGTGGTGGTTCATGCCTGTAATGCCAGCTCTTTGGGAGGTCGAGGCAAGTGGATTGCCTGAGGTAAGGAGTTCGAGACCAGCCTGGCTGATATGATGGAACCCCATCTCCACTAAAAATATAAAAATTAGCCAGGTGTGGTGGCAGGCAGCTGTAATCCCAGCTACTGGTGAGGCTAAGGCAGGAAAATCCCTTGAACCTGGGAGGTGAAGGTTGCAGTGAGCCAAGATTGCGCCATTGCACTCCAGCCTGGGCGACAAGAGCGAAACTTTGTCTCAAAATAAAAAAAAGAAGAAAAAAAAAAAAGAAATGAGTAACCATTCCAACTGTGGCCAGATGTTCAGATGTTCACATATGTAATCACAAATCGAATTGTGGACTGCATCCATAAGTTGGATTGAGGATGTCACCATTGGGCTCTCTTCATGTGTCAAGGTGACAATGCTAATAGTTGGCTGGGTGTGCACATGAGAAGAAAAATCTCCCCTGTGTGCTGGGCCTGAATTTACACTCTCTGTATCACCCAAGGGCTTTATACCCTTAATACCTTTAATGTGGGAGAAAGTGGTAATTCTTTATGATAGTTATACAAAGAGGAGACTCAGCATCTTACCTCTTTCCCTCAGCATAGCTATAAGATAGAGTATTTATTTTTACTAACTAATTTGAGGAATGAGAGTCATCATCACACATAGAAGTTAGGCCAAGATATATGTCACAATGTCATTAGTTGGTAAGAATTGAGCAGGAGAGTCACATCAACTGGCGGCTGGGAGAGGAATATGTCACAATCTTCCATAAGGGCAGAATGCAGGCTGAAGAGGGGAGTTACATCTCCTTGGTGACAGATGCAGATATATATTACAAGGCCCTGTGTGTGACAATGCAGGTATTTATCACAAGGCAGTGCCCAGGCAAGAATTTCCCATTCTGAAAGTTTTGGACCCAGCAATATGTCACAATATCCAAAGTATATGGATTTGAGAAAAAAAGAGAGTCAAATCTCAGAGGTGTTTGGTCCACTGATGTGAGGCCCAGGAAGAAGAGGAGAGTTACGTCACCTAGGTGATGAATAAAAAAAAAGTGTCATAATACCCCTATGGCCAGATCCCATGCAGAAGAGTCTCATTGGACCAAGCCATATGTCACAATACATAATATATACAGCACCCAGGTAGAAGATGAAAGTCACATCACCTAGGTGCTAGGCCCAGTGGTACATCACAGTCCCTTTCAGGGCATAGCTCAAGCAATAGAAAAGAGTCACATAAACTAGGTGCTGAGTTTGGCAATTTGTCACAATACCCTTTGAGGGTAGGCCCCAAGAAAAAAACTCACATCGCCTAAATAAGGGGGGCATAGATATGCCGCAATGTCCCCTGTGGGTATGGCTCAGGAAGAAGTGAGTCACGTAAGTTTAGGGCTTGCCCAAACTAGATATTACAATCGCTCCAGTGGGCAGTGCTGAGAAATAAGAGGAGAATCATAAAAGGTAGGTGGTGGGCGGGCGCGGTGGCTCACGCCTATAATCCCAGCACTTTAGGAGGCCGAGGCAGGCGAATCACCTGAGGTCAGGAGTTTGAGACCAGCCTGACCAACATGGAGAAACCCCATCCCTACTAAAAATACAAAATTAACTGAGTGTGGTGGCGGGCGCCTGTAATCCCAGCTACTTGGGAGGCTGAGGCAGGAGAATCGCTTGAACCCAGGAGGCGGAGGTTGCAATGAGCCAAGATGACACCATTTTACTCCAGCCTAGAAATCAAGAGCAAAACTGCATCTCAAAAAAAAAAAAAAGAAAAAAAAAAAGGTAGGTGCTGGGCCAAGCCATATGTCACAATCCCTGCTGTGGACAGGTCCCAGAAAGAAGAGAAGAGTCTCACTATCCAGGTAATTGGCCCAGAGACTTGTCACAATAACTCCTGTGGGCAGGGATCCGGCAGAAGAATCACATCACCTGTGTGCTGAGCCCAGGAATAAGTCATTCTCTCTTCTGTGGAAATTGCCCAGACAAGAATAACAAGTCATATCACCTAGGTACTATGACCAGAGATATGTCACAATCTTTCCAATGGGCAAATCCCAGGAAAGAGAAGAGAGACATATTAAATAGTTGATTAGCCCAGAGATATGTCACAATGCCCCTGTGGGCAGGTTTCAGGCAGGAGACACATCACCTTGGTTCTGGGCTCAGCTATATGTCACAATGTCTTCTGACAGCAGGGCCAAGGCAAAAGAGTAATGTCACCTTGGTGCTGGGCACAGTGATATGTCACCATTTCCCTTACGGGCAGAACCTAGAAAAAAGAGGAGAGTCACATCAGCTGGATTCTGGGCATAGCAATATGTCACAATACCTGCTGTGAGCAAAGACAGGTAGAAGAAGAGTGTGACATCATGGAGCCTCCTGTAGGCGGGGTCATGGCAAGACAGTTACATTACCTGCATGCAAGGCCTAGTGATATGTAACAATGTCTACTTTGGGCAGTGCCAAAGCAGAAGAGAAGACTCATATCACCTGGGTGCAAGGCCCAGTGATATGTCACAATGCCCACTGTGGGCAGTACTGAGACAGAAGACTAGATCACATTACCTAGGTGCCGGGTCCAGCAGCATGGCACATTTTGAACTCTGAGCTAGACCCAGGCAAGAGAAATCACTTAAGACCTGGGTAGAGACTTATTTAACAATCACACCTATAGGAAGGTACAGGGATGATATATTAACAAGCCCACACATGTCTGGGTTCTAGGTATGAAAGTCAACACCTCTTGTATGTTGGGTTTAAGTATATGAGTCACCATCTCAGCAGTGGACTGGATCAGTGCATGGGAGCCTCAATCTTTTCTGCAGACTGTCTCACCTTAGTAGTCATAGTCTCACAGGTTTGCTGAATCTTAGCCTGAGAGTCACCAAAACACCTGTGGACATGATCCACCTATGAGAGTCAATTTTCCAACTTTTGACTGCCTCCAGGTGTGAGATTCAGAATCTCAATAGTGGGCTGTGTTCATGGGAAATAACAATCTTTACTGTCAGCAGGATATGCATATGAGTGTAGGGTCAATCCTCTTGGGAGAGATTGACCCAACATACAAGATATGTTGACACCCCCACCTAGAACTGGGACATGTGCGGGATTGTAATCTTATTCCTGGACCTTCCTGCAAGTGTGATTGTGACATACACCTCTACCCAGCATGTAAGTGGTTTGCCTCTGCTGCCTGGAGTGAACTCACAGATAAAATTGTGACATACTGCTTGACCCTGCACCTAAGTGGTATGACTCTATTCTCAAGCCTTGGCACTGCCCACATGAAGAATTGTGACATATTGCTGGGTCTTGCACCCAAGTTATGTGAGTCTTTTCTTCTGCCTTGGTGTTGTATACAGGGAGCATTATGACATATTGCTGCACCCTGTCTCAAGGATTTGTGGTTCTTCTGCCTGTGCCTTGCCCACATGGGCCAATGGGACATACTGCTGAGTCTAACACTTAGGTAATGTAACTCTCCTGCTTGGGCACTGCTTACAGGAAACATTGTGATATATTTGTGTACCTATCAACCAGGTTACATAAATCTCTTCTCCTTCCTGATTCCTGACACTTAGGTAATAAAACTTCCCTGCCTGGGAACTTCTTACGGAGGACATTGTGATACATGTGTGTATCCATCAACCATGTTACATAAATCTCTTCTCCTTCCTGATTCCCGCTAACAGAGGGGATTGTGGCTCTTCTATTCTTTTTAGGTTCTGTCTTCAGGGAAAATTGTGACATATCACTGGGCCCAACACTAACACAATGTTACTGTTTTGCTTTGGCCCTGACCTCGAAAGGCATTCAGCCCTATTGCTGGGCCTAGCACCAAAATGATGTGCCTCTTTCGCCTGGAGACACATTGTGACATATCTCAAAGCTTATCAACTATTTGATGTGAGCTCTATTCTTACTTGCACTTTGCTTATGAAAGATTGTGACATATCTCTGTCTCTGGGTCCCCTCCGTCTGGACAAACCCCCCCAGAAAAAAAAATATGACTTATTGCTGACCTCAGCACACAAGTGATGTAATTCTTCTGCCTGGTCCCTACCCATAGGGAGCATTGTGACATATTTTTTAATCTACAAATTTTTGATGCAACTTTTCTCTTTTACCTTAATCCTCCACATGGTCCCTGCCCACCCAGCACATTATGACATAGCTCTAGGCCCCTCATCTATTGGATGTGATGCTCTTTTCATACCTGGGCTTTGCCAAAAAGTGAGATTCTGATATATATCTGTGGGCTCAGCACCTAAATAATGTGACTCTCCTCCTTTGCCTGGGTCCTGTATTCATTGTGTGTTATGACATATGGCTGAGTCCAGTACCTACATGATGTGACTCTCCTGCCTGGGTTTTGCCCACAGGGTATTTTAAAATATCTTTTTCTTTATTACCTAGGTGATGTGACTCTCTTATTCCACCAGAGCCTTGCCAAATAGAAGGATTGTGACATATCACTGAACACAGCTCCTAGGTCATATGACTCTCTCCTTTTGCCTGGGCCTCACATATTTTGGGTATTGTAACAAATTGCTGGGCCCCACCACTAGAAGATGGGAGGCTTGTGCATGGAACCTGCCTACATGGGGGCCTTTTGATATTTATCTGTATCTGTCACTTAGAAGATGTGACTTTCCTACCTGCACCCTGCCCACAAGGAAGATTGGGAACTATCACTAGGCCATGTGCCCAGGTTATGTAACTCTGCTGCCTGTGTTCTACTTTCAGGAAGAAATTGTCACAACCTCTTCTACAGGCAATGCCCAGGTAAGAGTAGAGAATTACATCAAATAGTTGACAGACCCAGAGATATGTCACAATGTCCCCTGTGGACAGAGTTCAGGAAAGAGATTCACATCACATTGGTGCTGGGTCCAGCAATATGTCACAATGCCTTCTGAGGGCAAGGCCAAACCAAAGAGAAAAGGGTAATGTCACTTTGGTGCTTGGCCCAGTGATATTTTACAATCCCCCCCCATAAGCAGTGATCAGGCAGAATGAGAGTGTCATATCACCTGGGAGACGCACGTAGAGATATGTCACAATGCCCCCTATAGTCAGGGTCTAAGCAGGAGAGTTACATTACCTGGGTTTTGGACTAAATAATATGTTATAATGCCTTATGTGGGCAGAGCACAGGCAGGAGAATCACATACCTTGGGTGTGGAGCCTAGTGATATGTCACAGTGCCCCCTGTGGGCAGTACCTAGGCAGGAGAGGAAATTCACATCACCTGGTTACCAGCCCAAGCAATTGGTCACGATATTTGTGTGTGTGTGTGTGTGTGTGTGGCCAGGGTTCAGGCAGAATGAAGAGCTACATCTCCTAGGTGATAAACACAGAAACATGTCAAAAGGCCCCTTGTGGACAGGGCCCAAACAGAAGCCTCCCACCCCCTAGGTGTTGGGCTAAGAGATACATCACAGTACCCAGAATATGCTGAGCCCAGGAAAACAAGAAGAGTCATATTACCAAGGTGCTGGGTCCAGTTATATGTCACAATGCCCCCTTCTGGCAAAGCTCAGGCAGAAAAGGAGAGTCACATAACTTAGGCAATGAATAAAAAGATAATACCCCTAAGGGCAGGGCCCATCAAGGACAGTTGCATAACCTAAGTGTTGTACCTAACCCTATGTCTCAATACACAATGTATGAAGAACCCAGGTAGGAGGGGAGGGTCACATTGCCTAGGTGTTAAGCCCAGCAAAACAACAAAATCCTTTTTTTAGGCAGAGCCCTAGCAGCAGAAAAGAGTC
This sequence comes from Mandrillus leucophaeus, assembly GCF_000951045.1. NCBI lineage: Eukaryota > Metazoa > Chordata > Mammalia > Primates > Cercopithecidae > Mandrillus > Mandrillus leucophaeus. The sequence goes on along the minus strand of NW_012110574.1, from coordinate 405,298 downwards.
AGATCACCTAGGTACTAGGTCCAGCAATATGTCACAATATTCCTTGAGGAAAGAGCCGAGGTAAGATAGTAACATCATCTAGGTGAAAGGCCTAGTAATATTTCACAATCTTCTCTGGAGACAGAACCCAGAAATAAGAGGAGTCACATCAGCTAGGTGCTGGGCACAGTGAAATGTTATGTTGGGTATAACTACATGAGTCACAGTCTCAGTGGTGGACTGGATCCAAGCATGAGAGCCTCAATCCATCCTGTGGACTGTGTCTTCTTAGTAGAGAGATGGCCTCACAGGTTTGCTAAATGTTGGTTTGAGAGTCACAAACCCAAATGTGAACCCAATCTATATATGAGAGTCAATTTCCCCTCTTAACTGCCTTTGGGTGTGAGATTAAGAACCTCACCAGCAGACTGTGTTTATGTGGAAGGATAGAAGTTGATGCTATTGGCTGGGTATGCATGAGTGTCACAGTCTCAGCTGTGTGCAGTGCCCAGGCAGAAAAGAAGAGTCCAATTGCCTAGGTGTAGAATTAGAGATTTTAATCTCTTTTATTAATGTCTTCTGATACTTCTATGGGCAAAGTCCATTGAGGAGAGCCACATAATCTATGTTTTGGACCCAGCCATACGTCACAATGCACAATGTATTCAGGGCCCAGGCAGAAGAGGGGAGTCAAATAACCTAGGTACTGGGCCCAGTGATACTGCAAAATACCTCCTTGGACAGGGCCTAAGCAAAGGAGGAGAGTCACATCACATCAGTGTGTGTGCAAAAATATGTCACAATACCCTCTGAGTGAATGGCTCAGTCATGAAATCCATGCCACCTAGGTGAGGGGTTCGATAATATGTTGCAATTTTTTCCGTGTGTAAGGCTCAGTAAGAAAAAAAGAGTCACATAACCTAGGGGCTGGGCCCAGCTTCATGTCACAATCACTCTAGTTGGAAGAGCCAGAGAATGAGAGGAGTGTTACATCACACAGGTGCTGGGCTCAGCAATATGTCACAATTCCCGCTGTGGACAGGTCTCATGAAGAAAAGGAGAGTCACACCACCTAGCTGATAGGCCCAGAGATATGTCTTAATGACTCCTGTCAGCGAGAACCAGGCAGAAGAATCACATCACCTGTGTGCTGGTCAAAAGTTACTCTCACTTCTGTCGGCACAGCTAGGCAAGAGAGGAGAGTCATATCACCTAAGTGAGGGGTCCATATATGTGTTCTAATTTTTTATTTGTGTAGGGCTTAGAAAAAAAAAGGAGAGTCACAAAACCAAGGGTTTGGGCCCAGTTATATGTCACAATCACCACAGTGGGCATAACCCCAGTATGAGAAGAAAGTCACCTCATGTAGGTGCTGGGTCTACCAATATGTCACAATCTTCACTGTGGACAGATCCCAGGAAGAAAAGGAGTGTCATGTAATCTAGATGATGGGCCCAGAGATATGTCACAATATCTCCAGTGGGAAAAGCCCAGGCAAGAGAAGAGCACTCCATCAAATAGTTGATGGGTGTAGAGATACGTCACAGTGCTTCCTGCAGCCAGGATCCACATAGGAGACTCACAGCACCTTGGTTCTGGGTCCACAATATGTCCCAATGCTTTCTTTTGGTAGGGCCAAGGCAGAAAACTTACATCACCTTTGTGTTCAGCCCAGCAATACGGCAAAATCTCTCCTGTGGACAGAACCTTGAAAAAAGAGAAGAGTCACATCAGCTAGGTGCTAGGCTAGTGATATGTCACAATCCCCACTGTGAACAGGGATAAAATAGGAGAAGAGAGTCATAACACCTGGGTGATTGGCATGGAGATATGTCACAATGTCCCCTATAGGTGGGACTCAGGCAGGAGAGTTAAATTGCCTTGATGTTGGACCCAGCAATATGCCCCAGTAACCCATGTGCTTGATGTTAGATCCAGCAATATGTCCCAATGACCCATGTGGGCAAGGCACAGGCTGGAGAGTCACACAACCTGGATGTGGGGGCCAGCAATATGTCACAATGCTGCCAGTGGGCCCTGCTAAGAAAGGGGAGGAGACACACATCACCTGGGTGCAAGGTCAAGCAATGTGTCACAATACTCACTGTGGGCAATACCAAGGCAGGAAAATAAAGTCACATCTCCCAGGTGCTGGGTTCAGCAATATGTCATAATACTGTCTGTGAACTGGGCCAAGGCAGGAGAGTCGAATCACTCAGGTGCTGGGGAGAGGCATATTTCACAATCACACTTGCAGAAAGATCAAGGGATTAGATTAACAATTCAATCTAAGTGATGAAAGAAAATTTATGCAATAACACTTCTGTGGGAAGAGGCCATTCAAAAGAGTCAGATCACTTCAGTGTTGACCCACCCAAATGTCACCATACACAATGTATCCAGGGTCCAGAAAAGAGAAGAGAGTTACGTTACAAATTGCTGGGTCTAATGACAATTCTTTTTTCTTTTCTTTTCTATTTATTTATTTTTTTTTGCAGAACCAAGGCAGAGATTAATAGTCACATTGCATAGTTGACGGATGAAGAAACATGTCACAAGACCCCCTGTGGGCAGGACTCAGGCAGGAGCCTCCCATCCTTTAGGTGGTTTTCCCAGTAATATGTCACAATACATAAAATACAATAAACTGAGGCAAAAGAGGAGGGTCACATCACCTAGGTGCTGGGTCCAATGATATGTCACAATCTCCAATTTTTGGAGAGCAAGGGCAGAATTGTCATATCACCTAGGTGATGAATGAAAAGACACATCATAATACCCCTGTGAGCAGTGGCCATGCAAAAGAGTCGAATCACCTAGGTGTTGGACCTAGTAGTATGTCACGTTAACCAACAAATGTGGGTCCCAGGAAGGAGAGAACAGGTACATATCTGAGTGCTTCACTAGCAATAAATCACACTCTCTGCCTGGAAAAAGCTCTAGTAGTATAGGAGGGTTACATTGCCTAGGTGCTGGGTCAAGCTATATGTCACAATACCACCAGAGGTGATGGCCCAGGCAGGAGTCGCAATACCTAGGTGAGGGGTCCAGAAATATGTCCCAATTTTCCCCATGGGCAAGGTTTAGGGTAGAGGAGAGTAGCATAAACTATGAAATCAGGTCTTGGGCAAAGCAATATGTCACAACAACCACTGTGGACAGGTCCCAGGAAAAAGAGGAGTGTCACATTATCAAGGTGATAGCCCCAAGGTATACAATACCTACACCTATCATGATGACCTCTGTGGGCAGGGACCAGACAGAAGTATCATATCATCTGTGTGTTGGGCCTAGAGATAAGGTCACCCTCACTTCAGTGGGCGTGTCCCAGACAGGAGAGAACTAGGTGCTAAACCTAGAGATATGCCATAATCTTTCCTATGGGTAAATACCAGGTTAAAAAGGAGAGTCACACCAAATAGTAGATGGGCCCAGAGATATGTCACAATGCCTCATGTGACCAGGGTCAAGACAGAAGACTCATATCACCTTGGTGCTTGACCCAGCATTAGTTCACAATACTTTCTAAGGGCAAAGTAGAAGAGTAATGTCACTTTAGTGATGGGCCCAGCAATATGTCACAATCTCTTCTGAGGGCAGAAATTATGAAGAAGAGAAGAATCATCTCAACTAGTTGCTGAACCAAATAATATGGCACAATACTCCCCTGTGAGCTGAGATCAGGCAGAAAAGAAGTCACATAACCTGCATGATGAATGTAGAGATGTCACAATGCCCTCTCTAGGTAGAACCCAGGCAGGAGAGTTACATCACCTGAATGATGGACCCAGTCAAGTGTCACAATGGCCCGCGTGGGCAGAACACTGGCAAGACAGTCACATAAGCTGGCAGTGTGGCCCAGTAGTATGTCACAGTTCCCTCTGTGGGAAGCACCAAGGCAGGAGAGGCGAGTCGTCTTATCTAAGTGAAAGGCCCAGCAATATGTCACAATGCCTTCTGAAAGCAGGGCCAGTGCAGCAGAGTAATGTAACCTTGGTGCTGGGCAAAATGATATGTCACCATCTTCCCTGTAGGCAGAACCCAGTAAGATGCAAATAATAAAATCACCTCGGTGCTGGGCCCAGTGATAGGTCACAATTACCCCTGTGAGTGGAAACCAGACAGGAGGAGAGTCACATCACCTTGGTGATGGCTGCAGTGGTATATCACAATGTTCTATGTAGCCAGGAATCAGGCAGGAGAGTAACATCACCTGGGTTCTGAACCCAGAAATACATCACAATTGCCCACGTGGGTAGGGGACAGGCACAAGAGTCACATAAAATCCATAACAATCCCATTTGTTGGTTGGGGCAGGCAAGAGTATTAAGTCACTCAAATGCTGAGCAGAGGCATACATCACAATCACACCTGCAGGAAGCTCCAGGAATAAGATTAACAATCTATCTTGCACATGCCCTAGTTCTAGGTGTAAGAGGCACTGTCTCCTGAATGTTAAGTCTATGTGCATGAGCCACGGTCGCAATGGTGAACTGGATCTCTGCATGAGGGCCTCAATCCTTCCTATGGACTGTGTCTCTGTAGTGAAGTCACAGCCTTTATAGGTGTGCTGAACCTTGATTTGAGAGTCACCAGCCTACCTGTAGACCAGATCCACATATAAGTAAGAGTTCATTTTCCAACTTTTACCTGCCTCCTGGTGTGAGATTCAGAGCCTCCACAGTGGGCTATGTCTATGGGGAAGAATGACATCTTTTCTGTCAGCTGGGTATGAATACAAGTGTCACTGTCTCATATATGTGCTGTTCCCTGTTATGACACACTCTGTACCACCCAAGAGCTTTATACAGTATGCATGAGAGTCACAATTTACTCTAGAATCTTCGTGCTGGTATGGAAACATTATTCTACCTGTGGCCCTAAGCCCAAGTATTAGAGTCAACATCTCCTTAATTGGCTGGGTCCAGATAGGAGAGTTTTTACCTGCCTACAAGCTGGGTTGATAAATGAGTCACCATCCAAACTGTGGCCAGATGTTCACATATGGCTGTCAGAATTCCAACTATGAACTGCATTCACGTGTGAGATTTAGGAACTCACCAGGAGGCTCTATGTGTGAGAGTGACACGCCTAACAGTTGGAAGGGTGTCCATATGAGAAACAATATCTCTCTTGTGTCCTGGGCCCTGTAGTGACACTCCCTGTACCACTGCAGGGCTTTACACAATATGTGAGAAAGTGATGATTTTCTATGAGCTCTGTACAAAGAGGACTAAGCCTAGCTGTAAGGGACGGTGTCTCTCTCTCTTTTAAAAGAAATAAATAATAATTTTTTAAGTTCCTGGGTACACGTGCAGAGTGTGCAGTTTTGTTACATAGGTAAATGTTGTCATGGTGATTTGCTGCACTTATCGACCCATAACCTAGATATTAAGCCCAGCATCCATTAGCCATTTTTCCTGATTTTCTCCCTCCATCTGCTTCGCCAGACAGGTTCTAGTGTGTGTTGTTCCCTACTGGTGTCTATGTGCTCACATGGCTCATTTCCCAGTTATAAATGAGAACACGTGGTGTTTGGTTTACTGTGCCTGTATTAGTTTGCTGGGGATAAGAGCTTCCAGCTCCATTTATGTCTCTGCAAAGAAAATGACCCTGTTCTTTTTTACGGCTGCATAGTATTCCATGGTGTATATGTACATTTTCTTTATCCAGTCATTCATTGATAGGCATTTGGATTGATTCCATGTCTTTGCTATTGTGAATAGTGCTGCAATGAACATACACATGCATGTATCTTTATAATAAAATAATTTATACTCCTTTGGGTATATACCCAGTAATGGGATTGCGGGGTCAAATGGTATTTCTGGTTCTAGGTCTTTTAAGAAATTGTGAAAGTGTCTTCCACAATGATTGAACTAATTTACATTCCCACAGTGTAAAAACATTCCCATTTATCTGCAGCCTTGCTAACATCTGTTGTTTCTTGACTTTTTAATAACTGCCATTCTGACTGGTGTGAGATGGTATCTCATTGTGGTTTGATTTGCATTTCTCTAATGATCAGTGATGTTAAGCTTTTTAAAAAATGTTTTTTGGCCACATAAATGTCTTCTTCTGAGAAGTCTCTGTTCATGTCCTTTGCCTAATTATTGATGGAGTTTCTTTTTTTAAAAAAATGTGTTTAAGTTTCTTCTAGATTCTGGATATTAGACGGTCACATGGATAGATTATAAAACCCTTCTCCCATTCTGTAGGTTGCCTGTTCACCCTGACAATAGTTCATTTTTCTGTGCAGAAGCTCTTTAGTTTAATTAGATCCCATTTGTCATTGTTTGCTTTTGTTGAAATTGCTTTTGATGTTTTTGTCATAAAATCTTTGCCCATGTCTATGCCCTGAATGGTATTGCCTAGATTTAGGATTTTTATAGTTTTGGGTTTTACACTTAAGTCTTTAATCTATCTTGAGTTAATTTTCGTATAAGGTGTAAAGAAGGGGTCAAGTTTCAATTATATGCTTATGGCTAGCCAGTTCTCCCAGAACCACTTATTAAATAAGTAATCCTTTCCCCATTGCTTGTTTGTTTAAGTCTGTCAAAGATCAGATGGTTGTAATGTGCTGTCTTATTTCCGAGTTTTCTTTTCTGGTTTCATTGGCCTATGTATCTGTGTTTCTACCATTACCATGCTGTTTTGGTTATGAGAGACAGTGTCTCTTTTATTGGCTGGTTCAAGGTAACAGAGTCACCACCGCAGCTGTGAACTGGGCCAAGGTGTATTTCACAGTCTTACCTGTGAATCAGGAGCATGCAGAAGGGTCACATCAGCTGGGTGCTAGGCCAGGAATATTTCACAATGCTCCCTTTGGGCAAGAACCAAGCAAGAGAGTAACATCACTCAGTTTCTGGGCCCAGCAATATGTCACAATTTTCTCTGTGGGTAGAGTGCAGGCTGAAGAGAAGAGCCGTATCTCCTAGGTGATGGATGGAGAGATATGTCACAAGGTCCCCTGTGGTAAGGGCCCAGGCAATATCTTTCTATCTCCTAGGTTTTGGGCCCAGTGATATGTCACAAATACTCAAAATATGCAAGGCCAAGGCTAAAGAGGAAAGTCACATCACCTAAGTGCTGGGGCCAGCCACATATCACAATACATAATGTATTCAGGGCCCAGGCAGCAGGCAAGAATCACATCACCTAGGTGCTGGGCCCAGAAATACATCACAATTCTTTCTTAGGCAGACCCAAGTAGATGAGTAGGTTTATATCACCTATTGCTGGAACCAGCAATATGTCATAATACCTTTTGAGGAAGCGGCTTGGGCAGGAGAGTCACATTACCTTGGTGAGGGGCTCAGAGATATGTCACAATATTCCCTTTGGATAGGGCTTAGAAAAGTTACATAACCTAAAGATTATGCCCAGCTTTATGTCATCATCGGCCCAGAGGGCAGGGCTCATGCATGAGAGAAGAGTCACATCACATAGCTGCTGAGCAAAGCAATGTGTGACATTCCCCAATGTGGTCAGGTTTAAGAAAAAAGAGGATAGTCATATTATTTAGGTGATGAGCCTAGAGGTATATCACAATAATTCCTGTGGGCACAGGCCAGGCAGAAGAGTCACATCATGTGTTTGCTGGGCACAGTGATAAGTCACTTTCATTTCTGTAGGCATGGCACAGGCAGGAGAAGAGTGCCAACATCTCAGTGCTTGGCCTAGAGGTATATCACAACTTTTCTTATGGGCAAAGTTCAGGTAATAGAGGAGAGCCACATCAAATAGGCAATGGGTCCTTAGGTATGTTACAATAGCTCCGAAACAGCATCCAGGGAGAAGGCTCACATCACCTTGGTACTGGGTCCAGCAATATGTCACAGTGCTTTCTGAGGTCAAGGCCGAGACAAACGAGCAATGTCACTTTGATGTTGAGCCCAATGATATGTCACAATGTCCTCTGTAGGCAGAATCTAGGAAGAGGAGTCACATCAGTGAGGTGCTAGGCTCAGTGATATGTTACAATTCCACTTGTAAGTAGAAACCATGCAAATAAAGAGAGTCTCATTACCTGGGCCATGGGTGGCAAGATACGTCACAATGCCTTCTGTAGGCAGAGCACAGGCTGGGGGATTAAATCCCCCACAGGGGCCCGGTGGCCCCTGTGGGCAAGGCATAGAGAAGAGAGTCATATAACCTAAGTGTGAAGAACAGTCATATGTCAAAATTCTCCCTGTAGGCAAAACTAAGGCAAGAGAATAAATTCACATCGACTAAGTGCTGGGTGCAGCAATACATCACCATTCGATTTGTCGACTGAGCCCAAGCAGGAGAGTAAAATTGCTCAAGTGCTAAGCTGAAGTGTATGTCACAATCGCAGCTGCAGAAAGGTCCAGGCATGAAATTAAGAATCCTGCACATGTCCAGGTTCCAGGAATGACAGGCACTACCTCCTGTATGTTGGGTCTAAGTGTATGACCCACAGTCTCAACACTTTACTGAATCCATCCACAAGAGCTTCAATCCCTCCTGCAGACTATGTCCTTTTAATGGAGTCAAAGCCTCACAGATACGCTTGATCTTATTCTGAAGGTCACCTACCCACCTATGAACCAAAGCCATGTATGAGTTAATTTTTCAACTTCAACTTTTTTTAGATGTGAGATTCAGAATCTCAACAGTGGCCTGTGTTCATGTAGAAGAATGACAATTTTACTGTTGGCTGGGTGTATATATAAGTATCATAATCTCACCTGTATTCCATGCTTTGTTAGGACACCCTCTGTAACACCTGAGGGCTTTATACAATATACATTAAAGTCACAATCTGCTCTAAGACTTTTGTGTTTATATGAACCCATGATTCTACCTGTAGCCCAAAGCTCAAATAAGAGAGTAAACATCTCTCCAATTCAATGTGTCTACATAGAACAGATCTAACCTGCCAGAATTAGAAATGAGTTGCCATTTCAACTGTAGCTGGATGTTTACATGTGACAATCACAGTCCAAACTGTGAGCTGTGTCAACATGTGAGAATAAGGACCTCCCGAGTGGGCACTGTCTATGTGTGTGAGGGTGACAATATTAACAGTTTGTGAGGTGTACATATGAGAAACATAACCTCACTTATTTAGTGTGCCCTGTGATGACACTCTCTGTACCACTTGAGGGCTTTATATGATATGTAAGAGTGGTAACTTTTTATGACCTTCATACAAAGAGGAGACTTATCATCTTACTTTCTTTCCTAAGTCTAGCTATGTAAGACAGTATCTCTTCTATTGGCTGGTTTGAAGTATGAGAGTAATCAATACACCTGTGAGCTGGCTAAAATGTATGTCACAAACCCACTTGTGGGTTGTGAGAAGAATCATACCATGTAGGTTTTTGGCCAAGATATGTCACAGTCTTCCCTTAGGGCAGAAATCAAGCAGGAGAGTCATATCACCTAGGTGCTCAGCCACAGATATGTTACAATCCTCTCCTGAAAGCAGAGCACATGCAGCAGAGTCATAGTGAAGTGGCTTGATTGTCTGGGGAAACACCCGAAGTTTGTTGTCCTGCTCTGAGAAGAGTAATGACTCGAACACACACACGGAATGAGTTTAAGGAGCAGAAAGTTTAATACACAAAAGACAGGAGAGAGGGAGAGAGAGAGCTTCCTCCTGTGGAGAGAAGTGGGTCACCATAGCAGGTTTCCAGGTTTGGAGCAGAATGTGATCAATTTTATAGAGAGGCTTGAGGAGGTGGTGATTGATTTATATATGGCCCAGGAAATTGGTTTGACCAGGTGTGGCATTTACTTAGCACACGAGGAAACTGGCCCTCCCACACTAATCTTATTATGCAAATGTGGCCTCTACCTGGCCAGTACCATGACACCCACACACATAGTGACAAAGTAAAGGGAGAGGGAATCACCATTTTGAATGTACTTGGCTTTTAGTACAGCTGCCCGTATTTACATATGCAAACTTCCAGCTTGCTTATCTATGCTTGCAGTTTGACTTTTCAGGCTGCTTTCTTTTAGAAAAGAAATGGTTTTTTGGTTGCTTTTCATTGAAGGAAAATTCCACCGAGAACTCTTGTACCCTTGTTAACTGCCTAAAATAATTTTTTTTAACTCCTATATTCACCCCTCAGAAGATGGTATTCTAACTGCTATTGGGGGTGTTGGACAATGAATCTTTCTGGCTACTTCCTGCTGAAAAGGGGTGTCGTGTGGGGGAACAGCAGCTGAGACTCCTCCTGAGGTTTATTTAAGTGTTCTCAGAAGAATGACATGTCCACAGGTGGTTCTGTTTGCAGCGCCATTTGGAGTTTTCTTCTAGTAAAAAGAGATAAATTTTACAAGAAGTTTTAGAATATAGGGTTTTAACATGAGTATTAAGATTATTATTATTAGTGAGAGTATTATAGGTCATAACTATGACAGTAGAGTTTGATATCTGTTAGTTATTTCAATATATTTGTAATAGGGGTAGGCCTCCACTAGATGTTGCTATACATTACCAGAAACATTAATATAAAAGTAACATTTTTCTTTGAGAAACACATACATTTATCCCCTTGGCTTGCCATCAGGAGATAATTTTAGGTTCAGGCAATTTTTTATAACTTGCAATATGATTGAGAGAAATATGCTATTCAGTGGCTAAAGTAACTTGTGCTAATCTAGGCAATTTATCTCCTCTATTAAGTTCATTCATGACTTCCACAGATTATCTTACAACATTCTTAAACTTTCTGACTTGTCTTAAATATCCTTCCTTTTAAAACCAGACTTTTTAGGATAAGAATTTACCATACAAGCCTTGCCTATAAAATCTTATTTATAACCCTCTTTCCATAGCTTAGAGTGCATCATATTGCCAATCTTTAATAAAAAGTCCTATCAAGCTCAGTGATAGTACAACTTTCCTGCTTATTTCTTGTCTGTAACTATTACCCTTGCTATGAGGATAATAATTAAGCAAAGCAACCTTGACTAAATTTTTTCTACAATTATTCAATTATTATTCCTTTTATAAAAATGATAATTAGGCAAAGTATTATGGCAATTCAAATTTTACAAGTAGAATTCCACACTGTGAGTGCCATAGTGTATAGTTCTACTACAAATAGAGTGAGTTTAGCAGCTCCCACAAGAGTGATGTAGTAGATAATTTTTATTTATAAATTTTATTCGTCAAGATATAGAATTTCCCTTTGGGGTTCTATGAAGTTATGAATGCAATCCTATGAATACTTAAAATTTTCTTGTAAATATGTGTTAAAAGAGAAGTTTTAATAGTTGATGGCAATCTTGGAGAGGAAAAATAGAAATGACAAAAAGTATCTGATGAGGTAGCAGTGAGTAAGATGAGTAGCCCTCAGTTACTTATCTTTTATGATTTTCAGCTTAAGATTTTCTATTTCTTCACACTGATATTCAGGACATTCCTCTGGGCTTGTAAGGGGTTTCTCCCTCAGTTGTTCAGGCCTTGACTTGAGTGTGATGTATCCAAGAGTTGATATCTGTAATTTTTCTTTTTTTTTCTGAGATGGAGTCTTGCTCTGTCACTCAGGCTGAAGTGTAGTGGTGTGATCTTGGCTCACTGCAACCTCAGCCTCCTGGGTTCAAGTGTTTCTCCTGCCTCAGCCTCCCGAGTAGCTGAAATCACAGCCCCGCACCATGCAGCCCAGCTAATTTTTGTATTTTTAGTAGAGACGAGGTTTCACCATGTTGGCCAGGCTGGTCTTAAACTCCTGGCCTCAGGTTATTCGCCCACCTTGGCCTCCCAAAGTGCTGGGATTACAGTTATGAACCACCATGCCCAGCAGATGCCTGTAACTTTTATTGCCAAGGGAAGAGGGGGTTGAAAAAAGAACAGTGTAGGGCCCTTCCCAGCTTGGACTTAAGGAAAGAGAGAGAGAGGTATGAGATTTACTAATAGCAAATCTCCTGGGTTAAATAAAGGTGGTCCTATTTTTTGGGGTTAGGCTACTGCTAGTTGTGTTAATTTTTGTTGGAAGTGAGCTAGAGAGGTTACATACTTAACCAAATTAAGTTTTCTGTTTTAATAGAAAAATCATTGGTAAGAAAAGGCCATTTATAGAGCTTAGACCTAATTTTGTTTTTGTTTGTTTGTTTGAGACAGAGTCCCGCTCCGTCTCCCAGGCTGGAGTGCAGTGGCACGATCTCGGCTCACTGCAAGCTCCGCATCCTGGGTTCATGTCATTCTCCCACTTCAGCCTCCTGAGTAGCTGGAACTATAGGTGCTCACCACCATGCCCAGCTTATTTTGTTTCTGTATTTTTAATAGAGATGGGGTTTCAACGTATTAGCCAGGATGGTCTCGATCTCCTGACCTTGGGATCCACCTGCCTCGGGCTCCCAAAGTGCTAGGATTACAGGGCTGAGCCACCATGCCCGGCCTAGACCTAACTTGGAAGGCATATTTCTTACCCAAAGTAAGACCATGGGAAGAAGAATGACAAGTTTTTTTGTT
>NW_012110574.1:375744-392713 GCF_000951045.1 Mandrillus leucophaeus | reverse complement strand
CCAGGATGGTCTCGATCTCCTGACCTCGCGATCCGCCCGTCTTGGCCTCCCAAAGTGCTGCGATTACAGGCTTGAGCCACCACGCCCGGCCATGACAAGTTTTTTGAGGTGTCTCTTGATAATATTATTTGTTCTCTACCTTTACTGAGAATCGGGGTGTTTAAGCACAATGGAGACGATATTCTATGCCTAGCACCTTTGAGACCCCCATGTGACAGCTGCCTTAAATGAGGTGCCATTGTCACTTTGAAGGTATTTAGGTAGACCAAAGCAGGGAGTTTGTTTGTTTGTTTTATCTTTTTCTGAGACAGAGTCTCGCTTTGTCACCCAGGTTGGAGTGCAGTGGTGCAATCTCAGCTCACTGCAGCCTCTGCCTCCCAGGTTCAAGCAATTCTCCTGCCTCAGCCTCCTGAATAGCTACAGGTGTGCACCACCACGCCTAATTTTTTTGTATTTTTAGAAATGATGAGGTTTCACCATGTTGGCCAGGCTGGTCTCAAACTTCTGAACTCATGATCTGCTTGCCTCAGCCTCCCAAAGTGCTGGGACTACAGGCCTGAGCCACCGCGCCTGGCTGGAGTTATTTTATTAATTAACACTTTTGTTACCTTAGAGGCCTTTGGGCATGGAAATGCTTCCACCCAGTTAGCAAAAGTATATACCCATAACAGAAGGTATTGGATACCCTTTGTCTTTGGCATGTGGGTGAAGTCTATCTGCCAGTCCTCCCCTGGATAGCTTCCTATTTTGGGGGTTTTAGTAAGAAGGAGCCACCTGTTCAGGGAATTATTTTTAAGACAGACTTCATGGGAATTAGCAACCTGTTTGACTGTTTTTAGTAAGTTCTCTCCTGAAAACAATTAAAGGAAGGAAGGTAATCCAAACAGTCATTTAAAAATATGATTAGTATGGCTACTGTTCTTGAAGACTCAAATGTGAGGCTTACTGGGGAGAAGATGAACCCCCCGCAATACACACATTGGTCATGCTTTAAACCAGTTTTCTTTCATGGAGGACCTAGTCATTACATGGGGCTGAGAGAGGTTTTGGAGCAACTGAAAATTTCGGGCCAGGGCACACCCTAGTGTTATCCAAAGGCTTCTGGACTAAAGCCAGCCTCTGACCACCCATCCAGGTGTTAGCAAAGAGAATCTCCAGCTATCCTGTTGCAAAATTTCTCCTTTTCTATCTGCAGTCACCATGTCTTTTATCTTTTCTGTGTATGCAATGTGCGGGAATTTTTACAATTCAGGGAAACAGTTCTGTTAGGAAACATCGGCAAATACCATAGTAACCCAATAAACATCTCTCTCTACACATCCTCTGGTGAGCACATGGTATTTCTAAGCCAACAGCACCCCCTAGTGGAAATAGAAATTCTCTCCATGAGGCACATTGTCACTCTTCTGCAATTCACTGTAGCTTCCCAATTCTCTTTTTGCACCACTAAAAATCAGGCTCTATGCCCTTCTGTGAGTGAGAAAACGCTGCCTTTAACAATTAAGAGTAAAATGTCCTCCATAGCCAAATTTTAGTTTGAATACTGTCCTATCAGCAGAAAAATGCCATTAGGTCCCTACTGTTCTTTAAGGCACCTATTCTGTCTTTAACTAAAATAGTACTTAATTAGTAAGGGGACTTTACATCCAAAAGTTAACCAGAATCATTTTCTAAGGGTAAATGATTTAGCATGGGGCATAAGAGTAGAATACAGAGTTCCATCTAGCACAATCCCTCCATTAAATGAGCCTTACCCAAAGGCAACTATTACATACCCTTTCCCAAAATCCATTTTTTGGGGTGGCACACAGATCACACAAGTCTAGAAAGTCAAAGGGAAATCACAAGTGGACAAATAAGGCTATGTGGGTAATTGTGGCTAAAACCCATCACCTAGTTCATCTGGTTTCATGGCTTGGAGAGGTCACAGCCACAACCATGAGTGACAGATTTAACATGGTGCCAGGAACCAAGGAGAGAAAAGAGTAGAGGTGACACTCCAACTATTTTCCCCTTCACCCTTGGTCAGACTCAAAAAAAGGGAGACTAAAAGAACTCTTTTAGTCTCACTTTTTCTAGATGGGCAACAGACAACTTCAGCTTGCACCCTTCTAGAGTGCATTCTGTAACACTGGAACTTCTTTAACCTTGGGACTTTGAAGAATAAAGCAACTCATTTTCTTTCGCACAAGGGCATGGCATTTATACTAAACCTTTGCAAGCGTTGTAAGATCAACCCAGCTTTTTAAAAAGTCGTATCAGGCAGGCTTATAGAAAATTATTCACCAGAACTAGAAAAGCAAATTCCAGGGAAGCCATCTGAGAATCCCCCTTATTGAGAGCCACCTCAAGTTCTCTTATTACAAGACCTTAGCCAAATAAAGGAAGACATAGGCTGATTTTCTGATGACCCCCAATAAGCATATAGAAGCTTTCCAAAATTTAACTCAGGTGTTTCACCTCACATGGAAGGATGTTACGCTGCTCCTAAACCAAACCCTAACTGCAGCTGAAAAGCAGGCAGTTCTACAGGAAGCAGGGAATTTCAGAAATGAACAATATGTAGCCTACAATGCACTCAGGTATGAGAGGAGAATCACATCACATAGGAGCTGGACCAAGAAATATGTAGCAAATCTCCACTGCAGACAAGTCTGAAAAAATGAAGGGTCACATCAACTAGGTGATGAAATCAGAAATATAGCAAAATGATTCCTGTGGGCAAAGACCGAGCAGAAGAAATTACACCATGTATGTGATAAGCTTAGTAATACATCACTCTCCCTTCCTTAGGCATGATTCAAGCAAAAGAAAAGTCACATTACCTAGCTGTTAGGCCCAGAGTTATGTCACAATCTCTATTATAACAGAAGCCCAGGTAAGAGTCACATCAAATAGATGACGGTCCCAGAGGTATGTTACAATGTCTCTTGTTAGCAGGGTACAGGCATACCAACTCACATCACCTCGGTGCTGAGTTCAGCAATATGTCACAATGCTTTCTGAGAGCAAGGCCAAAGCAAAAGGGCAACATCACCTTGTTGTTGGGCCCAGTGATACGTCACAATGTTCCTTGTGGGCAAAACCTAGGAAGAGTCACATCAGCTAGGTGCTGGGCCTAGCAATGTTTTGATACACCCTGTAAGGAGAAACCAGGCAGAAACAGTCTTATTACCTGTGTGATGAGCAGAAAGATATGTCACAATGCTCTCTGTAAGCAGGGCCTAGGCAAGAGTTATATCACCTGGGTGTGGACCCAGCAATATGTCACAACAGCCCATGTGGGCACGGCACAGGCAGGAGAGCCACATAACCTGGGTGGTGGGTGCAGCAATATGTCACAGGGTTCCCTGTGGGCAGTGCCAAGGCAGGAGAATAGATTTACATTAGTTAGGTCCTGGGTTCAGCAATGTTTCAATCCAATCTGTGGACTGAGCCCAGGCAGAAGAGTTGAATCACTCAGGTGCTGGGCAGAGGCATATGTCACAATCACAGCTGCAGGAATGTTCATAAATGAGATTAACAATCCTGCACATGTCCAGATTCCAGGTATGAGAATCAACACCTCTTTTATGTTGGGCCTAAGTACATGATTCACAATCTCAACAGTGGACTAGATCCATGGGCAAGAGCCTCAATTCCTCTCACAGACTGTTTTCTTAGCGGAGTCACAGTCTTTCAGGTATAGTGAATCTTGGTCTGAGAGTCAATAACCCACCTGTGGACTGAAATAAACAATGTTCAACTTTTGGCACTTTTTTGATTGTGGGATTCAGAATCTCAACAATGGGTTGTGTTCATGTGGGAGGGTGACAATCATTACTGTTGGCTGGGTATGCTTATGAGTGTCACAATCTCACCTGTGTCCTGAGGTCTATTAGAACATTCTCTGTCCTACTTGAGGGCTATGTACTGGGAGTTACAATCTTGTCTGAGACCTTCATGCTGGTATGGACCCATAATTGTACCTGTGGCCCTAAGCCCAGGTATGAGAGTCAACATGTCTCCAACTGGCTGAGTACAGATAGAAGATGCCTTACCTGCCTGTGAGCTGGGTTTAGAAATGTTTCACCATTTCAACTCTGGCTGAATGTTCACATATGACAGTCACAATTTCAACTATGGACTGTGTTTGAGATTAAGAACCTCATCAGTGAGCTCCATCCTTGTGGGAGGGTGACAATACTAAGGGTTTTTAGGTGAGCATATGAGAAACACAACGTTACCTGTGTGCTAGGCTCTGCAATGACACTTTCTGTACCATTCAAGACTTTTACACAATATGCAAGAGTGGCATTTATAATTTTTATAAAGAGGAGGCCCGTGAACTCACCTATTTGCTTAAGCCTTGCTAAGAGACAGAGGATCTCTGCTATTGGCTGGTTCAAGGTATGAGACTTATTATGCCATCTGTGAGCTGGGCCAAGATAAATGTCACAATTACACCGGTGGATAGGGAATAAGTAGAGTCATATAACCTGTGTTTCTGGAGCCAGGAATATGCCATAATCTTCCTGGAGGCCAGGGACTAGGCATCACCTGTTTGCTGGGCCCGGGAATATATCACACTGCTTTCTGTCAGCCAGGCCCAGGCAGGAGAGACACATCACCTGGTTGCTAAGCCCAGTAATATGTCACAATTTTCTTTGTGGGCAAGGTGCAGGCAGAAGAGGAGAGACACATTTCCTAGGTGATGGATAAAGAGATATGTCACAAGGCCCCATGTGGGCAGGGCCCAGGTGGTACTCCCATTCCCTACATGTTGAGCCCAGCGATATGTCAGAATACCCAGAATACACAGGGTCCAGACAATAGAAAAATGTCACATTAGCTAGGTACTGGCCCAGCGATAAACCACAATTTTTTTTATTTTTTGCCAGAACCTAAGCAGTAGAGGAGAGTCACATCACCTAGTTTCTGGGTCCAGTGATATGTCACAGGACATGGCCCAGGCAAAAAAGTAAAATTATTTATGTGAAAGACCCAGAGATATGCTACATTGTCCTCTGTGTGTAGGGCTAACAGAGAAGAAAAGTATTACATAACCTAGGTGCTCATGCCACCTGTTTCACAATCACCCCAAGTGGCAGGGCCCAGTCATGACAGTCACATCACATAGGTTCTGGACCAAGTGATATGTCACAATATTCTCTCTGTACAGTTTACAGGAAGACAGTCACATAATCTAGCTAATGGGCTTAGAGACATGTCAAAATAACCCCTGTGGGCAGGGACCAGACAGAAGGATTACCTCACCTGTGTGCTGGGTTTGGCAATAAGCCATCTTTCTTCTGTGGGTATGACCCTGTCAGAAGAGAGTCACATCACCTAAGTTTTGGTGCCAGAACTATGTCACATTTCTTCTTATGGGCAAAGCCCAGGTAAGATGGGAGAGTCACATCAAAGAGTTGATGAAGTCAGAAATATGTCACAATGCCCTCTGTGAGCAAGGCTCAGGCAGGAGACTCACATCACCTGGGTGCTGGGCCCAGCAATATGTCACAATGTCTTCTGAAAGTAGGGCAAAGGCAACAGTAATGTCACCTTAGTGTAGCGCAAAGTGAAATGTCACATCTTCATGCGGGTGGGCCTTAGAAAGATGGGAAGAGTCCCATCAGCTAGGTGCTGTACCCAGCAATAGGCAAAAATATCCCATCTGAACAGAAACCAGACAGGAGTCATATTACCTGGGTGATGAGTGCAGAGACACATCACAATGCTCGTGTAGGCAAGGCCAAGGCTGAAGAGTTACATTACATGGGTGTTACACTAAGCAGTATGTCACAATGGCCCAGGTGGGCAGGGAAAAAATAGGAGAATCACATAAGCTGAGTTTTGAGCCCAGGGACACCCCAGTGTCCCCTATAGGCAGAGACATTAAAGAAATGGTGACTTACATCACTTGGATGCAAGGCCCAGGGATATTCCACCATCTCCCCTGTGGGCAGCACCAAGGCAGGAGTATGGAGTCACATGTGCTGGGTTCAGTGATATGTCACAATTGCACCTATGGACTGGGCCCAGACTTGAGAGTCAAATCACTCAAGTACTGAGCAGAGACATATGTCACAGTCACACCTGCAGGATGGTTTAGAGATTAGATTAACAATCTCACACATGTCCCAGTTCTAAATCTGAGAGTCAACACCTCCTGTATGTTGGATCTAATTACAAGAGTCACAATCTCAATGGGGCACTCAACTTGTTTATGAGAGTCTGAGGTTTTCCTTCAGACTATGTACCCTTACTGGAGTCACAAGACTCACAGATGTGCTAAATACTGTGAACTGAATCCACATATAAGAGTCAAGTTTCCAGGCTGGGGTGGTGCCTCATGTCTATAACCCTAGCACTTTGGGAGGTCAAGGCAGGACTTGAGGCCAGGAGTTTGAGAGCAGTCTGGGCAACATGGTGAAACCGTGTCTGTAGTAAATATACAAAAATTAGCTGGGCGTGGTGGCACATGCCTGTAATTCCAGCCACTCAGGAGGTTGAGGCACGAGAATTGCTTGAACCCAGAAAGTGGAGGTTGCAGGAGCTGAGAGTGCACCACAGCACTCCAGCCTGTGTGTCAGAGTGAGTGAAACTCTTTTAAAAAAAAAAAAAAAAAAGTCAAATTTCCAACTTTTGACTGTTTTCATGACAGAGACTCAGGGCCTCAACAGTGTGTTGTGTTCATGTGTAAAGACAACAATTTTTACTGTTGGCTGGGTATGTATATGTGTCACAATTTTGCCTGTGTTCTAGGCTCTCTCAGTACCACACGAGAGCTTTCTACAGTATTAACGAGAGTTGCAAACCACTCTATGACCTTCATGATGGTATACACCCATGACTGTACCTGTGTCTCTAAGCCCAGGTATGAGAGTCAGCATCTCTATCACTGGCTGGTTCCACATAAAAGAGGACAGGCATGGTGGCTCATGCCTGTAATCCCAGCACTTTGGGAGGCCGAGGCAGGTGGATCACTTGAGGTCGGGAGTCCGAGACCAGCCTGGCCAACATGGTGAAACCCCATCTCTACTAAAAATACAAAAATTAGCCCGGTGCGGTGGGGCACATCTGTAATCCCAGCTACCCAGGAAGCTGAGGCAGGAGAATCAAAGCCGGGAGGTGGAGGTTGCAGTGAGCCATTATTGAACTACTATACATCAGCCTGGTTGACAGAGTGAGATTTAGTCTCCAAAAAAATAAAATAAATAAAATAAAAATGAAAAATAAGAGTCCTCACCTGCCTCGGAGCTAGATTAGAAATGAATCACCACCCCAACTACAGCCAGATGTTCACAAATAACAGTCACAATTTCAACTCCATCCACATGTGAGATTCAAGACCTTACCAGTAGGCTCTGTCCATGTGTGAGGGCAAAATCCTAATGGCTGATAGAGTGTGCATATGAAAAACACAATCTCACCTGTGTCCTGGGTCCTGTGATGAGGCTGTCTGTACCACCTGAAAAAGTTATATATGTGAGAGACTGGTAATCCACTATGATATTCATACAGAGGAGATCCAGGATCTTACTCATTTCCCTAAGTCTAGCTTCAAGAAACAGTATCTCTCCTATTGGCTGGTTTGAGGCATGAGAGTTATCATCTCACCCATGAGCTGAACAAGGATATATTTTACAATCCCACCTGTTGATAGAGAGTAAGCAGGAGCGTGACATCACCTGGGCACTAGGCCAGGAATATGTCACAATTTTCCCTGATGGCAGGAACCAGTCAGAAGAGTAACATCAGCTGGGTGATCAGCCAGGGATATGTTACAATCCTGTTCTGAAAGCAGGGCACAGGCAGCAGAGTCACAGCATCTGGGTGCTGAGCCCAGAGACATGTCACAATGCTCCCTGGGAGCAAGGCCCAGGAAAAGGAAGCACATCACCCTGTTGCCGAGTCAATGTTATTGTCACATTCTCCCCTGTGGGCCAGATGCAGGCTGTACAGGAGTCACATCTCCTTGGTGAGGAATACAGAGATATGTCACCAGGGTCTTGAGAGTCATAGGGCTAGAGCCCTGTTTGCAGGGCATAGACAGGTACCTCCCAAATTCTACATGTTTGGCCCAGTGATATGTCACAGTACTCATATGTGGGACCCATGAAAGAGGAGAGTCACATCACCTAGGTGCTAGGTCCAGTGATACATCACCATCCTACATGTTGGCAGAGACCAGGCAGAAGGAGAAGGCTACATCACCTAAATTATGAATGTAAAAATATATCATAATACCCTTTGGGCAGGACCCATGCAGGAGAGTCACCTTGCTTAGGTATTGGACCGAGCCATATGTCACATGCAGTGTGACAGTAGGTAGCTAGTCTGGTATAAGCAGGGCAAGAAAGGGCACCCCACTCCACACACACCAGAAATGTCAGGTGGCAATCAGATAATGGCCAGGCAGTTAACTGTCTCGCTAAAGTAATAATTGGTGACAGCTGTTGCCAGGGAACAGCAGTCTCCTAATAGAAAACACCTAAAACTGGTCATCAGTAGCTTCCCAGTGAGATCTCAGGAGTTGGGTGGGTTAGGAGAACTAATGCAAGACCCCAGAAGTATGCCAACACATAAAATCCCAAGAGAAGAGAGTCACATCATGACAGTAATGGCAACAGAGATATGACACACAATGACCCTGTAGGCAGGGCCCAGGCAGGAGAGTTACATCAACTGGGTGCTGGACCAAGTAAAATGTTACAACGGCGCCTGTGGGCAGGGCACAGGCAGGAGAGTCACATAACCCGGGTGTGCTGCCCAGCAATGTGTCACAATGTCCCCTGTGGAAAGCACCAAGGCAGTAGAGGAGACTCACATCACTTGGGTGCAAGGTCCAGCAATCTGTCAAGATGCTCCTGTGGGAAGTACCAAGGAAAAAGAATAGAGTCACATCACCTAGGTTGGGGTTCAGCAGTATGTCACAATTTCCATCTGTGGGCTGGGTGCAGGCAAGAGTCTAATCATTCAGGTGCTGAGAAGAGGCATATGTCATAATCACACCTGCAAAAACGTCTAGGGATGAGATTAACAATCTTGCATATGTCCTAGTTCTTGGTAAGAGAGTCAACATCCCCTGTATTTTCTTTCTAAGTATACAAGTCACAATATTAACAGTGGAGAGATTCGTGCATGAGAGCCTTGATCTCCCCTGTGGACTGCGTACCTGTAGCAGAGTCACAGCCTCACAAATGTGCTAAATCTTGGTCCTGAGTCACTCATCATTCTGTGAATGGAATTTATGTAGGGGAGTCAATTTCCCAACTTTCCACCACCTTCAGATGTGATATTCAGAACCCGAGCAATGAACTGTGCTTATAAAAGATGACAATCTTTACAATTGGCTGGGTATGTATACAAGTAACACAATCTGACCTGTGTGCTGGGCCCTGTTAAAAACACACTGTGTACCACCCAAGGGCTTTAGAATGTGGCAATCTGTTGGCCAGGTGCGGTGGCTCACACCTGTAATCCCAGCACTTTGGGAGGCCAAGGCAGGTAGATCACGAGTTCAGGAGTTCAAGATCAGCCTGGCCAAGATGGTGAAAGTCCATCTTACTAAAAATACAAAAATTAGCCGGGTGTGGTGGTGCACGCCTGTAGTCCCAGCTACTCAGGAGGCTGAGGCAGAAGAATTGCTTGAACCCAGAAGGCAGTGGTTTCAGTGAGCTGAGATGACACCACTATACTCCAGCCTCTCGAGAGAGAGACTGTTTCGAAAAAATAGTAATAACAAAACAAAAAAATAAATTTGGTATGAGACCTTCATGCTGGTATGGACCCATGATTGTACCTGTGGACCTAAGAGCAAGTAAAAGAGTTAACATTTCTTCAATTGGCTGGGTTCAGATATGAGAGTTCTTACCTACCTATGAGCTGGGTTTATAAATGAATCATCGTCTCAACTGCAGCAGGACGTTGATATATGACAATCACAATTTCAACTGTAGACCTCATACATGTGTGTAGTTTAGAACCTCACAAGTGGGCTCTTTCCATGTGTGAGGGTGACAATCCTAACAGTTGGCAGGGTGTGCATAGAAAAAACAATCTCACCTGTGTGCTGGGCCCTGTAATTACACTATCTGTAACACTTGAGGGCTTTATAAGGTATGTGAGTGAGTGGTAATTCTTTATGACCTTCATACAAAGAGGAGACCCAGAATTTTACCTATTACCCTAAGCCTAGCTACAAGAGACAGTATCTCTCCTATTGGCTGACTCAAGTTACAATAGTTACTATTGCACCTTGATCTGGATCATAAAATATATCACAATATTCCCTGAGGGCAGGCACTAGGCAAGAGAGTCACATCACCTAGGTGCTCGGCCAGATATGCTACAATCCCTTCCTGAAAGCAGGGTACAAGCAGCAGAGTCAAATCATAAAAGTGCTGGGCCCAGCAATATGTCTCAATACCTTCTGTGGGCAGTGCCAAAGCAGGAGGATAGTCATATTACCAAGGTGCTGGGTCCAGTGATGTGTCACAATCTCATTTGCAAGCTGGACTCAGGCAGGAGAGTCAAATCACTCAGGTACTGAGCAGAGGTGTATGTTAAAATCACACCTGCAGGAGGTCCAGGGACGAGACTACCAATCTCACACCTTTCCTGGTTCTTAGTATGAGAGTCACTGCTCATTGTAGGTTGGGTACAAGTGAAGTAAGAAATTAAGAAAATAACAAAATAATAGCATAAGTAATAATGGTAAAGATTAGAGTCATAGACAAATAATAATAGCTCATAGAATGAATTGTTGTATTAACCAAGGCTGAAAAAAATTTACATAGCCCCCCACGAAGTTAAAGTTTAAAAAAAATATTAACTGCCTGTCCCAAAAAACATTAACCATATGTACGCTCCACATATTTTGTAGGGTCTATAAGCTTGTTCCTTTCTTAGCTGCAAGGTCACAAAACAAATAAGCATAAGCTACAAACCAAGTTTTCCCAAAGATGTAAGACATGCTGCAAAAATATCACAGCAGCCTTTGTTCTTGCTTCTGTAAGCCTGCTTCCTGCTTCACATAGTGCCCGCCTCAAAATACTTAAAAGCAACTGAGTTCTTTGTTCGGGGCTCAGACTTTCAGGACACATGTCCACTGAGCCAGTACACACCTTAAACACTTCCTGCCCTTCATTCGATCTCTCCGGTTCCTTAATTTCCCACAACATAAGTACACAAGTCACAATCTCAGTGGTGGACTAGATATGTGTTTGGGAGCCTAAATTTCTCCTGCAGACTTTGTCTCCTCCATGGATTCACAACATCACAGGTGTGCTAAATCTTGGTCTGAAAGTCAGCAACCCACCTGTGGACTAAATCCACGTATGAGATTCAGCCACGTATGCAGTCAATTTTCCAACTTTCGACTGACTTTGGGTGTGAGATTCAGAATCTCAACAGTGGACTGTGTTCATGTAGAATGACAACAATCTTTACTGTCTGTTGAATGTACATCTAAATGTCACAATGTCACCTGTGTGCTGAGCTCAGCACTCAGCACTATTCAAGTGTTTCATACAGTATGCATGAGTCACAGTCTTCTTTGCAACCTTTGTGATGATATAGACAAATGATCATACCAATGGTTCTAAGCCTGGATATGCAAGTAAATATGTCTCCAATTGGATAGATCTAGATTGGAGAGTCCTCACCTGCCTGTGTGCTGGGTTTAGAAATGAGTCACCATTGGCCGGGCGCCTGTAATCCCAGCACTTTGGGAGGGAGAGACAGGTGGATCACAAGGTCAGGAGTTCAAGACCAGCCTGGCCAACGTGGTGAAACGCCATCTCTACTAAAAATACAAAAATTAGCCAGGTGTGGTGACGCGCGCCTGTAGTCCCAGCTACTCGGGAGGCTGAGTCAGGAGAATGGCATGAACCCAGGAGGCAGTGCTTACAGTGAGCGGAGATCATGCCATTACACTCCAGCCTGGGCAACACAGCAAGACTCCATCTCAAAAAAAAAAAAGAAAAAGAAATGAGTCACCAACCCCAGCCAGGCGCGGTGGCTCACGCTGTAATCCCAGCACTTTGGGAGGCCGAGGTGGGTGGATCACGAGGTCAGGAGATGGAGACCATCTTGGCCAACATAGTGAAACCCCGTCTCTACTAAAACACAAAAAATTAGCTGCGGGTGGTGGCACATGCCTGTAATCCTAGCTACTTTGGAGGCTGAGGCAGGGGAATTGCTTGAACCCGGGAGGCGGAGGTTGTGGTGACTGAGATCGCACCACTGCACTCCAGCCTGGGTGACAGAGCAAGACTCTGTCTCAAAAGAAAAGAGAAAAGGAAGAAATGAGTCACCATCCCAACGCAGTCTTCAGTTAAAATTGTTACTGTCTTGTGGCTGGATGTTCACATGTGACACTCACATTTCCAACTCTGGACTGCATCTATATTTTAGATTTGGGACCTCTCCAGTGGGTTTCATCAATGTGTTAGGGTGAGAATCCCAGTGGTTGGTGTGCATGTGAAAAGCACAATTTCATCTGTGCTTTGCACCTTTTGATGACACTGTGTGGACTACCGGAGGGCTTTATATTATATGCAAGACAGTGGTAATCCTCTATGACCTTTGTGTGAAGAAGAGATTCAGAATGCTACCCAGTTTTTAAAGCCTACTTATGAAAGACAGTATCTCCTCTATTTGCCGGTTTGAGGTATGAGAGTCCTCATCACACCTGTCAAGTTTGCCAAGGTATATTCAAAATCCCAACTGTCCACGGAGAGCCAACAGAAGAGTCACATCACCTCAGTGATAGGCCAGGGATGTGTCACAATCTTTCCAGAGGGCAGGGGTGAGGCAGGAGGGGTCACATTACCTGGGTGCTCAACCAGGGATATGTTACAATTTCCTCCTGAAAGTAAGTCACATGAAGCAGAGTCCCATCACCAGTGTGATTGGCTCAGGAGTATGTCACAATGCTCTCTGTTGGCAAGTCACAAGCAGGAGTGACACATATCTGTTTGCTGAGCCCAGTGATATGTGAAAATTTTCCCTTTGGGCAAAGTGAAGGTAGAAAAGAAGAGTCACATCTCCCAGATGATTGATGCAAAATTATGTCACAGGGCAACTCTGAGCCAGGCCCAGGCAAGAGCCTCCAACTGCCTAGGTGTTAAGCTCAGCAGTACGTCACACTACCAAAAATTCTAAGTCCCAATCATAAGAGGAGAGTCACATCACCTAGGTGCTCGGTTCAGTGAAATGTCACAATCCCTTTTGGCAGGACAAAAGCAAAGAGTCACATCATGTAGGTGATGAATAGAAAGATATATTATAATCCTGAGGGCAAATGGGGCTGTGCTGGAGGGCAAAATCACCTAGGTGCTGGACCCAGAAATACGTCACAGTACACAATATATGCACGGCCCATGCAGAATAGGAGAGTCATATTACCTAGGTGCTAGATATAGGCATATATCATAATATACCCTGAGTGAAGGCCCAGAAAATAGAGTCACATCACCTAGGTGACGGGCCCAGAGATATGTCACAATGCCCACTGTGGATAGGGCTCAGAAAAAAAGAGGAGAGTCACATAACCTAAGGGCTGAGCCCACCTGTATTTCACAATCACCTCCGTGGGCAAGAGTCAGGAAAAAAAAAATTGTATCATTTAGGTGATGGGCTCAAAAATATGTCATAATTACTTCTTTGGGAACAAATCAGAATAATTACATTTGTGTGCTGGTTCAGGCAATGAGTCACTCTCCATCTCTGGTCATGGCTCAGGCAGGAGAAGAGTCAAATCACCTAGGTGCCGGGCCCAAAGATATGTCAAAATCTCTTTTATTAAAAAATCTCAGATAAGAGTACAGTCACATCAAATAGTTGATGGGCCCAGAGATAAGTCACGATGTCTTCTGTGGGTAGGTTTTAGTAGGAAGACTTAACATAACCTTGGTTCTGGGCCCAGCAGTATGTTATAATGTCTTCTGAGAGCAAGGCCAAATCAAAAAAGTAATGCCACCTTGAAGTTGGGCCCAGCATTATGTTACAATCTTTTCTACAGGCAGAACCTAAGAAGAGAAAACTTACATTAGCTAGGTGCTGGACTTAGCAATATATCAAAATCTCCCCTGTGAGCAGAGACCTGGCAAGAAGAGAGTCAAATCACCAGAATGATGAGTGCAGAAATATTTCACAATGCCCCCTGGACTTAAGGCAGGACTCAAGCAGGAGAGTTACATCACCTGGGTGTTGGACCCAGCAATATGTCACAATAATCCATGTGGGCAGGGCACAGACAGGAGAGTCACAGAACCTGAGTGCAGAGATTAGTGATATGTTACAATGTGTTTTGGGGGCAGCCCCAAGGCAGGGGAGTAGGCTCACATCACCTGGGTGCAATTCCCAGCAACATGTCACAATGCCCCCTATCGGCAGCACCAAGGCAGACAAATGGAGTCACATTACTTAAATGCTAGGTCCAGTGATGTCACAGTCCCATCTGTTGTCTGGTCCCAGGCAGAAGAGTCAAATCAGGTGATGGGCAGAGGCATATGTCACAGTTCCATCTGCACAAAGGTCCACAGATGAGATTAACACTCCCAGACACATCCCAGTTTTCAATACGAGAGTAAACACCACCTGTATGTTGAGACCAAGTACAGGAGTCACAGTGTCAGTAGTGAACTGTATCTGTGAATTAGTGCCTCAATTTTTTTGTGCAGACTGTTTTAGTGGACTCACAGGCTCACAAGTGTGCTGAATGTTGGTCTCAGGGACACCAACCCACCTATGGATGAAATCCATGCACGAGAGTCAATTTTCCAACTTCTGACTCTTTCTGGGTGTCAGATTCCAAACCTCAACAGGGGGCTGCATTCATGTGTGAGGATAACAATCTTTACCGTTGGCTGGGTGTACATACAAGTGTCACAATGTTGCCTCTGTGTGGGGCCATGTTAAGACACCCTCTGTATTATCTGAGGGTTTTATATGGTATGCATGAGAGTTGGAAATCCACTGAGACCTTCTTGCTGGTATAGACCCATGTTTGAACCTGTAGCACTAAGCCCAAGTATGACAGTCAACATCTCTCCAATTGGTTGGGTCCAGATATGAGAGGCCTTGCCTGCCTATGATCTAGAAATGAGTCACCATCCCAACTTTAGCCAGATGATTACATACGACAGTCACTATTCCAACTATGGACTGTGCCCAGATGTAAGATTAAGGACCTCACCAGTGGGTTCTTTCTATGTTTAAAGGGTGACAATCCTAGCACCTGGTGGAGAGTGCATACAAAAACCACAGTCTCATATTTTTGCTGGGCTCTGTGATAACATTCTCTGCACCAAATGAAGGTTTTATACAACATGCAAAAGAGTGGTAATCCTCTATGACCTTAGTATAGAGAGAAGACCCAGAATCTTACCCATTTCCTTAAGGTTACCTAACATACATGGTATCACTCTTATTGGCTGGCTCAAGATACGACAGTCCTCATTGCATATGTGAGCTGGGCTAAGATGTGTTTCACAATCCCATCCGTGAGCATGGAGCAAGCAGAGAGACACATCGACTGCCTCTCTGCCAGGGATATGTCACAATCTTCCATGAAAGCATGGACCCAGCTGGAGAGTCCCATCACCCAGGTGCCTGGCCAAAGATATGTTACGATACCCTTCTGAGAGCAGGGAACTGGCAAGAGTCAAATCCCCTGGGCACTGGGCCCAGCAATATATTCCAGTGCTCCCTGTGGGCAAGGCCAAATGAGAAGAGACACATCACCTGGTTTGCTGGGCCCTGTGATATATTGCAATTTTCCATTTGGGCAGGGTGCAAGAAAAAGAGGGAAATCACAGCCCCAAAGTGAAAGATGCAGACATATGTCACAAGGGCTACTGTAGACGGGGCCCAGAAAAGTCTCTCATCCCTTGGGTGTTGAGCTCAGCAGTATGTCACAATACCCAAAATATGCAGGCTCCAGGCAAAAAAAAAAAAAAAAAAAAAAAAAAAAAAAAAAAAAAACACACACACACACTTAGGTGTTGCATCTAGATGCATGTCACAATGTTACCAGTAGACAGGGTTTTTAAAAAAAAAAAAAAAAAAAAGGCCCACCTGGCAATGCCCACAGAGCAGGCAGAAGGCTTGCACAATGGCTTCCTGGAGCAGCTGCATAAGATATACAGGCAAGTTTGGGGCCCACATGCAGGTGCACATTCAGAATCCAGGGCCTGTGACCATAGACCTGGAATCATCAGCTCCCTGTGCTGCTACCTCTGACCCAAAGCAGCTGTCAAAGCTTGAAAAAGAGCAGCAGAGAAAAGAGCAGAGCTAAGGTACCTTCTGAATCAAGCCAGGAGAGAAACACACCCCAAAAAGAAAACTGCAGTGCCAGTAGCAGGGTTGAGGGCAGTCGGGCCTAGGGCAACATGTCCTCTGAACAAGAGCCATAGGCTTGGGAGGCAGAGTTCAGTGTGTTATCACTGGGCAGAACTGGATCTTGAAAAATTCAAGATGGTAAGTACCCACACTGCTTTAAGAATTTGGAACTGAAACATAAAGAGGAAGACAGAAATAAGAAGTTGGGAACCCGAATAGCTCTGCAAAAAGCAGCAAAAGACCATTTTACCATTTTCTGTTGTTGCTGTGGTGGAATAAGGCATGGACACTGCCAGTGTTGGGGAGTCCCTGTGGTAGACGGAGTACACTCATGCCTCCCCCACAGAAAGGCCGTATTGGTTTCTACTGCGTCTTGGCTTGCTTTTGGAACAGGCTGGCCCAACATCATTTGTCATCAAACCCATTGTAGTTTATTCTGCTTGTCCATGGGGTAGTCTCCAACAGACTCACGCTGTCCATGTTCTTTCTATCAGGGCCTGTGTTAAGGTGTCAAGATAGCAATCATCAATAGGCTGGGCTCTGTGGCTCACGCCTGTAATCCCAGCACTTTGGGAGGCCAAGGCGGGCAGATCACCTGAGGTCAGGAGTTTGAGACCAGCCTGGCCAACATGGTGAA
>NW_012110574.1:352673-370844 GCF_000951045.1 Mandrillus leucophaeus | reverse complement strand
AAAAAAAAAAAAAAAAAAGCACCAAGGTGCTGGATCCAGTGCTATGTCACAATTCTCTTTTTGGTTAGGGTTCAGGCAAATAAAGACAGTCACTTTGCCTAGGTAATAAATAAAAGGATATGTCATAACACCCCCTTTGGGCAGGGCCCATATAGAAGAATCTTATCACCTAGCTGCTAGACTCAGCAATACATCACAATTTCACTCTGAGCAGAGCACTAGCAATAGAGGAGAGACACACCACTTAGGTGGTAGGTCAAGAGCTATTTTACTATCTTTCTTTTGGGCAAAGCCCACATCAGAGAGGAGAGTTCTCATCAAATACTTGATGAACGCAGAGATATGTCACAAACCCCTAAGAATAAAACCCAGGCAGAAGAGCCACATCACCTGGGTGCTGGGTTCAGCAATATGTCACAACCAGGCAGGAACGTCACAATTACTTGGATGCTAGGTCCAGCAATATGTCACAATGTCCCTTGTGGACTAGGCCCAGGCAGGAGAAGAGTCACATCACCTAGGTACTGGACCAGGCAATTATGTCACAATCCTCCCAGAAAGCAGGGCAAAACAGGACAGTCAAATCACTTAGTTGCTGGGTCCAGTAATATATTGTAATATCTCCTGAGGGCAAGGCCCAGGCAGAAGAGGAGTTACATCATGTAGGTACTGGGTCCCACCATATGTCACATCTATTCTGTGGGCAGAATATAGGAAAAATGGAAGAGTCACATCAAAGGGGTGCTGGGCCAGTAATAGTTCCAAATCTCTTCTGTGAGCAAAACAAGGCAATAAAAGAGAATCACATCACCTGAGTGATAGGCATAGAGATAAGTCACAATGCCCCCTGTAGGCAGGTCTCAAAGAAGAGAGTTACATCCCCTGGGTGATAGACTTACCAATCTGTCACAATGCCTCTGTGGACAGGGTCCTTGAAGGAAAGTCGCATAACCTGAATGTTGAACCCAGCGATATATCCCAGGCAAGACAGGAGAGTTAAATCACTTTGGTTGGCCAGGCATGGTGGCTCACGCCTGTAATCCCAACACTTTGGGAGGCCGAGGCAGGGAGGCCTATCCCATCACTCTAAGATGGGAGTTCGAGATCAGCCTGGAAAACACGGCAAAACCCCATCTTTACTAAAAATACAAAACATTAGCCAGGCATGGTGATGGGCACCTGTAATCCCAGCTACTCAGGAGGCTGAGACAGGAGAATTACTTGAACTTGGGAGGCAAAGGTGGCAGTGAGTTGAGATTGCACCACTGCACTCCAGCCTGGGCAACAAAGGGACACTACATTAAAAAAAAAAAAAAAAAAAAAAAAAAAACACACACTTAGGTGTTGCATCTAGATGCATGTCACAATGTTACCAGTAGACAGGGTTTTTAGGCCCACCTGGCAATGCCCACAGAGCAGGCAGAAGGCTTGCACAATGGCTTCCTGGAGCAGCTGCATAAGATATACAGGCAAGTTTGGGGCCCACATGCAGGTGCACATTCAGAATCCAGGGCCTGTGACCATAGACCTGGAATCATCAGCTCCCTGTGCTGCTACCTCTGACCCAAAGCAGCTGTCAAAGCTTGAAAAAGAGCAGCAGAGAAAAGAGCAGAGCTAAGGTACCTTCTGAATCAAGCCAGGAGAGAAACACACCCCAAAAAGAAAACTGCAGTGCCAGTAGCAGGGTTGAGGGCAGTCGGGCCTAGGGCAACATGTCCTCTGAACAAGAGCCATAGGCTTGGGAGGCAGAGTTCAGTGTGTTATCACTGGGCAGAACTGGATCTTGAAAAATTCAAGATGGTAAGTACCCACACTGCTTTAAGAATTTGGAACTGAAACATAAAGAGGAAGACAGAAATAAGAAGTTGGGAACCCGAATAGCTCTGCAAAAAGCAGCAAAAGACCATTTTACCATTTTCTGTTGTTGCTGTGGTGGAATAAGGCATGGACACTGCCAGTGTTGGGGAGTCCCTGTGGTAGACGGAGTACACTCATGCCTCCCCCACAGAAAGGCCGTATTGGTTTCTACTGCGTCTTGGCTTGCTTTTGGAACAGGCTGGCCCAACATCATTTGTCATCAAACCCATTGTAGTTTATTCTGCTTGTCCATGGGGTAGTCTCCAACAGACTCACGCTGTCCATGTTCTTTCTATCAGGGCCTGTGTTAAGGTGTCAAGATAGCAATCATCAATAGGCTGGGCTCTGTGGCTCACGCCTGTAATCCCAGCACTTTGGGAGGCCAAGGCGGGCAGATCACCTGAGGTCAGGAGTTTGAGACCAGCCTGGCCAACATGGTGAAACTCTGTCTCTATTAAATACAAAAATTAGCCAGGCTGTGGTGGTGGGTGCCTGTAATCCCAGCTACTCAGAAGGCTGAGGTGTGAGAACTGCTTGAGCCCAGGAGGCGGAGGTTGCAGTGAGCTAAGATCCTGCACGGCACTCCAGCCTGGACGACAGAGGGAGACCCTGTCTCAAACAAACAAACAAAGAAAAAGACAGCAATCATCAGTGATAATGTATTGTGAGACCTTTGTATCTTGTAAATTCTTTTCTAAAAAATAAATAATAATTAGACCCTAAATCTCAACAAACCACAAAAAAAGGAAAAGTGACATTAATCTGATTGTCAGCTCAGCATTATGTCACAATGAGCTTACAAAATAAGATCCAGGCAGAAGAGTCACATCACGTAGGGGGCTGACATCAGCAATCTGTCACAATCATTCCTGTGGCCAGGGCCCATGCAGGAGAGTTGTATTACCTGCATGCTGGGCCCAGTGACAGATCACAATTCCTTCTGTGGAAAGAAGCCAAGCGGTAGAGGAGAGTGACATCACACAGGTATTGGGTCAAGCAAATTCTCACAATACTCCCTGAGGAGGTCCCAGGTAGGAGGGTCACCTCATCCAGGTGAGAAAAGCAGAGATATGTCACAATGCCTTCTGTTTATAGGGCTTAAATCAAGGCAGAGAGTCACATAACTTAGAAGCTGGGTTCAGCAATATGTTACATTTGCTTTATGGAGCAGGGTCCAGGCATGAGAAAAGGGTCACACCATTTAGGTGCTTGATCAAGCAGTATGTCACAATCCCCATCATGGACAGGGCCTAGGCAGAGAAGGAGAGTCACATCAACTAGGTGATGGTCCCAGAAACATGTCACAATGAGCCCTGTGAGCAGAGCCCAGGTCAGAGAAGAGTCATATCAAACAGTTAATGGGCCCAGAGATATGTTACAATGCCCTCTGTGGGTAGGATCCAGAGAGGATACTTACATTCCCTTGAAGCTGGGACCACCAACATATCACAATGCCTTCTGGGGGCAGTGCCAAGGCAAAAGAGTAATATCACCGTGGTGCTGCAACCAGCAATATGTCACAATCTTCTTTGCAGGCAGAATCTAGGAAGAAAAAAAGAGTCACATCAGCTAGGTGCTAAGCTCAGTGATATGTCACAATCACCTTTTAGAACACGGAATTGTCAGAAGAGAGTTACATCACCTTGGTGATGTTTGCAGAGGTGTGTCACAATGCCCTCTGCAAGCTGGGGCAAGGCAAAAGAGTTAAATCACCTGGGTTTTGGAGTCAGCAATATGTCACAATGGCCACTATGAGCAGGGCCCAGGAGTGGAGAGTTACATAATGTGGGTTATAGGTGTGGAGCCCAGTGATACGTCACAATGCCCCCTATAAGCAGTGCCAAGGCAGGAGGAGAGGGTGACATTACCTGAGTTTAAGGACAAGCAATATATCATATGCCCCCTTTAGACAGTGCCAAGGCAGGAGAAGAGAGTCACATTACCTAGTTGTGGGGTCTAGTGATATGTCACAATCCCATAGGTGGGCTGTCTGAGGCAGAAAAGTCAAATAAGTCAAAGGCTGGGCAGAGGTTTATTTCTCAGTCACACCTGCAGGGAAGTCCAGGGATAAAATGAACAATCCTGTACATTTCCCAGTTATAGGTATGAGAGGTAACATTTCCTGTATGTTGGGTCTCAGTATATGACTCACAATCTCAACAGTGGACTGGAACCAAGCATGACAGCCTCAGTCCCTCTTGCAGACTGTGTACCCTTAGTGAAGTCACAGCCTCACAGCTGTGCTGAATCTTGGTCTGAGAGTCACCAACCCACCTGTGGACCGGATTCACCTATGAGAGGCAATTTTCCAACTTTTGACAACTTCCTCATGTGAGATTCAGAGCCTCAGTGGTGGACTATGTTACTATTAAAGAATGACAATCTTTACTGTCATCTGGGTGTGCAACAGTCACAATATCACCTCTGTGCCATATTTCATTAGGTGTCAACATTTAGCAAAAATTATAAAACTATAAACCCAGCTCAAGGTAGAATAATCTTTTTGTGATTTTTAATAAATGAGACATTTAATATGGTGTATTAAAAAAGCTACACATTTTGAGTTATCAACAAAATGTCCATGTATTTAACTTAAAGGTTTTTACATAAACACCTAATGTTCTCAAGCTTTAAGATGGTTAACAAATAATGTTAAATTACCTTTGTGTAATATCTCAGCTTTCAGAAGTAGTCTAAATAAATGGCTAAAAATGAAAACATTGGGTACGTAGATAAGATACAAAGTAGTATTTTGAAAATCTATTTCGAAATTGTGGAATGGTCCTCATCTATGAAATGCTCACATCTGATGGGCAGTTCGAACATTTTTGCTCCATAGGTTTATATTAAATGTGCCAAAAACATGGGTTCTCATTGAAAAATGAATAATTTTGTCTAATTCAAGAGTTATCTAAAAGTTAACTCAAATTACGAATTTAAAAAGATTATTGTATTCATGCAATTCTCTGTATTGCCTGAAAAATCCTTGTGCTGTTAAGTTCCAGGGATTCAACTCTTGGGTCTAAAAAGTGCACATAATTGTTTTATTTCACATATATATATAAACCCATATGTATACATACATATATACATATACATGTATACACACACATATATACATATACAGACATACATACACATATATATATTTGCATATATATACATATTCACACATATATACACATTCATACATACACATATACATATTTATACATATGTACATCTGTGTGTGTGTATATATATAATTTGAGACAGTCTCGCTCTGTCACCCAGGCTGGAGTCCAGTGGCGCGATCTCAGCTCACTGCAACTTCTGCCTCCCTAGTAGCTGGGACTACAGGCATGTGCCACCATGCCCAGCTAATTTTTGCATTTTTAATAGAGACGGGGTTTCGCCATGTTGGCCAGACTCATCTCTAACTCCTGACATCAGGTAATCCACCCTCCTCGGCCTCCCAAAGTCCTGGGAATTACAGGCATGAGCCACCGAGCTCAGCCTAATTTTGTATTTTTAGTATAGATGGGGTTTCACCATGTTGGCCAGGCTGGTCTCGAACTCCTGACCTCAAGTGATCCGCCCACCTCAGCCTCTCAAAGTGCTGGAATTACAGGCACGAGCCACCACACCTGGCCAGTTCTATTTCTTTAAGCCTATACATTTGCACTTGTTGAAAGTATTCGAACATACAATTATACAGTTTCATGCTTTCACTGAGTCTTCATAATGTAGCACTTTAATGATGTAAGCAAGCCAGGAGCTTTGAGCTTTCTGTGCCAGGTAAGGATGCTAAGCCCAGAGAGAAAGAGGCCAAGGCTAGGGTTTGGGGACAGGCAGAACCTGGGTTCATCTGGGTCATGGAGGTTTGCTTGAAGCAGGAATAGGCAGGATTCAGTCAAAATGGTGACTATTAAAAAGTCAAGAAATAAAAAATGCTGGTGAGGCTGTAAAGAAATAGGAACGCTTTTACACTGTTGGTGGGAGTGTAAATTAGTTCAACCATTGTGGAAGACAGTGTGATGATTCCTCAAGGATCTAGAACCAGAAATACCATTTGACCCAGCAATCCCATTACTGGATATATACTCAAAAGGAATATAAATGATTCTAATATAAAGATACATGCACATGTATGTTTATTGCAGCACTATTTACAATAGCAAAGACATGGAACCAACCCAATGCCCATCAATGATAGACTGGATAAAGAAAATGATACATATACACCATAGAATACTATGTAGCCATAAAAATGAGATCATGTTTTTTGCAGGGACATGGATGAATCTGGAAGCCATCATCCTCAGCAAACAAAACACCGCATGTTCTCACTCATAAGTGGGAGTTGAATAGTGAGAACACATGGACACAGGGAGAACAACACACATCAGAGCCTGTCAGGGGAGTCAGGGGCAATGGGAGGAAGAGCATTAGGACAAATACCTAATGCATGTGGGGCTTAAAACCTAGTTGACGGGTTGATCGGTGCAACAAAGCACCATGGCACATGTATACCTATGTAACAAACCTGCACGTTCTGCACATGTATCCAGGAACTTAAAGTAAAATAAGATTTAAAACAAAAAGAAAATGCACTAAGGCCACGAGAAACATTTACTGCCAGGTCAAGGCTGACCACTCTAATTCTGGTGAACACAGAACTAAAGATAAAGTAGCTTCAGCTTAAAAGCTCTCCAACAAGCTTTTGACAACTTCCTCATGTGAGATTCAGAGCCTCAGTGGTGGGCTGTGTTACTGTTAAATTTGAAAGTGCCAGAAATTTTTCTTTACAGCTTTCATCAATTTATGCTATCTATTTTTTTGAAAATGTGACATAGGAATACCATATCATATTTATGTGGGATTTTTTGGCTGGAAAAGTGAACCTATGGGGTAAAAAAGAAAAGCCAAGAGCAGTTACTTTGACTATGATATTAAAAGCACATTTCAGTTTATTTTGGAAGTTTTACTCTACGGATTTAGATACAGTAATAAAAACGTAGATAGACTAAAAATACAAACACACAGGGTTATATAAAGCCTTGTAATAAAGCTTTGAAATAAAACTGAGTCAGATGTGAATTCTCTACTCATCCCAGCCACTCAGTACTTGTAAATCCAACCAGCTAATTAGCTCAGGTCAGTTGGTTTTTCTTTGAGTGGGGGTGGAGGACGGGGAAGAGAACGGAGTCTCCCTCTGTCTCGGAGGCTGGAGTGCAGTGGCGCGATCTCAGCTCACTATAACCTCCACCTCCTGGGTTCAAACAAACATGGGTTCTCATTGAAAAATGAATAATTTTGTCTAATTCAAGAGTTATCTAAAAGTTAACTCAAATTACGAATTTAAAAAGATTATTGTATTCATGCAATTCTCTGTATTGCCTGAAAAATTCTTGTGCTGTTAAGTTCCAGGGATTCAACTCTTGGGTCTAAAAAGTGCACATAATTGTTTTATTTCACATATATATATAAACCCATATGTATACATACATATATACATATACATGTATACACACACATATATACATATACAGACATACATACACATATATATTTGCATATATATACATATTCACACATATATACACATTCATACATACACATATACATATTTATACATATGTACATCTGTGTGTGTGTATATATATAATTTGAGACAGTCTCGCTCTGTCACCCAGGCTGGAGTCCAGTGGCGCGATCTCAGCTCACTGCAACTTCTGCCTCCCTAGTAGCTGGGACTACAGGCATGTGCCACCATGCCCAGCTAATTTTTGCATTTTTAATAGAGACGGGGTTTCGCCATGTTGGCCAGACTCATCTCTAACTCCTGACATCAGGTAATCCACCCTCCTCGGCCTCCCAAAGTCCTGGGAATTACAGGCATGAGCCACCGAGCTCAGCCTAATTTTGTATTTTTAGTATAGATGGGGTTTCACCATGTTGGCCAGGCTGGTCTCGAACTCCTGACCTCAAGTGATCCGCCCACATCAGCCTCTCAAAGTGCTGGAATTACAGGCACGAGCCACCACACCTGGCCAGTTCTATTTCTTTAAGCCTATACATTTGCACTTGTTGAAAGTATTCGAACATACAATTATACAGTTTCATGCTTTCACTGAGTCTTCATAATGTAGCACTTTAATGATGTAAGCAAGCCAGGAGCTTTGAGCTTTCTGTGCCAGGTAAGGATGCTAAGCCCAGAGAGAAAGAGGCCAAGGCTAGGGTTTGGGGACAGGCAGAACCTGGGTTCATCTGGGTCATGGAGGTTTGCTTGAAGCAGGAATAGGCAGGATTCAGTCAAAATGGTGACTATTAAAAAGTCAAGAAATAAAAAATGCTGGTGAGGCTGTAAAGAAATAGGAACGCTTTTACACTGTTGGTGGGAGTGTAAATTAGTTCAACCATTGTGGAAGACAGTGTGATGATTCCTCAAGGATCTAGAACCAGAAATACCATTTGACCCAGCAATCCCATTACTGGATATATACTCAAAAGGAATATAAATGATTCTAATATAAAGATACATGCACATGTATGTTTATTGCAGCACTATTTACAATAGCAAAGACATGGAACCAACCCAATGCCCATCAATGATAGACTGGATAAAGAAAATGATACATATACACCATAGAATACTATGTAGCCATAAAAATGAGATCATGTTTTTTGCAGGGACATGGATGAATCTGGAAGCCATCATCCTCAGCAAACAAAACACCGCATGTTCTCACTCATAAGTGGGAGTTGAATAGTGAGAACACATGGACACAGGGAGAACAACACACATCAGAGCCTGTCAGGGGAGTCAGGGGCAATGGGAGGAAGAGCATTAGGACAAATACCTAATGCATGTGGGGCTTAAAACCTAGTTGACGGGTTGATCGGTGCAACAAAGCACCATGGCACATGTATACCTATGTAACAAACCTGCACGTTCTGCACATGTATCCAGGAACTTAAAGTAAAATAAGATTTAAAACAAAAAGAAAATGCACTAAGGCCACGAGAAACATTTACTGCCAGGTCAAGGCTGACCACTCTAATTCTGGTGAACACAGAACTAAAGATAAAGTAGCTTCAGCTTAAAAGCTCTCCAACAAGCTTTTGACAACTTCCTCATGTGAGATTCAGAGCCTCAGTGGTGGGCTGTGTTACTGTTAAATTTGAAAGTGCCAGAAATTTTTCTTTACAGCTTTCATCAATTTATGCTATCTATTTTTTTGAAAATGTGACATAGGAATACCATATCATATTTATGTGGGATTTTTTGGCTGGAAAAGTGAACCTATGGGGTAAAAAAGAAAAGCCAAGAGCAGTTACTTTGACTATGATATTAAAAGCACATTTCAGTTTATTTTGGAAGTTTTACTCTACGGATTTAGATACAGTAATAAAAACGTAGATAGACTAAAAATACAAACACACAGGGTTATATAAAGCCTTGTAATAAAGCTTTGAAATAAAACTGAGTCAGATGTGAATTCTCTACTCATCCCAGCCACTCAGTACTTGTAAATCCAACCAGCTAATTAGCTCAGGTCAGTTGGTTTTTCTTTGAGTGGGGGTGGAGGACGGGGAAGGGAATGGAGTCTCCCTCTGTCTCGGAGGCTGGAGTGCAGTGGCCCGATCTCAGCTCACTATAACCTCCACCTCCTGGGTTCAAGCGATTCTCCTGCCTCAGCCCCCTGAGTAGCTGGGATTACAGGCATGGGCCACCACACCTGGCTAATTTTTGTATTTTTAGTAGAGATGGGGTTTCACCATGTTGGCCAGCTGGTCTCAAACTCCTGACTTCAGGTGATCTACCCGCCTAGGCCTCACAAAGCACTGGGATTACAGGAGTGAGCCACCTCGCCCGGCCAGGACAGTTTTTTTAAAATTAGCAAATTATCTCAGCCCAGGTAATTCCAATCAGCAAATTATAAAATTTAATTGTAAATTATAAATTATAATTTAATTATAAAAATTATAAATTATAAAAATAGGTTATTTCAGGCCGGGCGAGGTGGCTCATGCCTGTAATCCCAGCACTTTGGGAGGCCGAGATGGGCGGATCACGAGGTCGGGAGTTCAAGACCAGACTAGCCAAAGTGCACAACCCCGTCTCAACTAAAAAAAAAAAAAAAAAAAATTAGCTGGGTGTGGTGGCGGGCACCTGTAATCCCAGGGACTCAAGAGGCTGAGGCAGGAGAATAGCTTAAACCCAGGAAGCAGAGGTTGCAGTGAGCTGAAACCGCGCCATTGCCCTCCAGCCTGGGTGACAGAACGAGACTCAGTCTCAAAAAAAACCAAAAAATTAGGTTCTTCCCCCACCCCCTCACCCCCGCCAGAGCAGGAGTGGGCAAGAAGGAAAGTGCACTTGGGAGAAACCTAAGTAGGCACCTGACTTTTTTTTTTCCTTGAGACAGAGTCTGGCTCTGTCACCCAGGCTGGAGTGCAGTGGCCGGATCTTGGCTTCACTGCAAGCTCCGCCTCCCGGGTTCACGCCATTCTCCTGCCTCAGCCTCTCGGGTAGCTGAGACTACAGGCGCCCGCCACCTCGCCCGGCTAGTTTTTTGTATTTTTGTAGTAGAGACGGGGTTTCACCGTGTTAGCCAGGATGGTCTCGATCTCCTGACCTCGTGATCCGCGCGTCTCGGCCTCCCAAAGTGCTGGGATTACAGGCGTGAGCCACCGCGCCCGGCACCTGACTTTTAAAGGGAGTAAAATTAGGTGACTTCAACTAGCAAGTTACCTCAGCCCAGGTGTATCTATTAGCCAATTAGCTCACCTTAGATGATTTCTATCAGCCAATCAACTCAGCCTAGGTGGGTACATCCAGTCAATTATCTAAATAGGAACTGCAGATTCCTCAACTCAGACCCCAAATGCTAGATGTGAATAGCACATTCACACACCTAGAAAGAAAGCAGGACCCTGAAGTGTTAACCTGGACATAAAGCAATACATTTCTATGCTGGCAGCTTCCTTTCCAGACCTTGCCCTTGAAGGTGAACTTTGCTTATGTTTTATACAAACAACATTGTATGGCTGTGTTTCATTCTGGGATGCTATTGTGCCACAGAGTAGAACAGCAAGTGTACATCTGCATTTTTAGTATATAGTTGGGTATTGAAAATGTCTTTTGGAAACATGCTTTGTATACATAAATATTTATATAAACATACCCACATAATCCTGTTTGTGTTTATCTACCTAAATACGTCTATATGCAGATGTATTCGATGCAATTTTGTAACCATATTTATACAGAATAAAGATATAGGTGGTAGAAGTATTTGATAGGTATTGATACTGAAATTAATTTAAAAAACTTTCATGCAGGTATAAACTTCTATACCCTAAAAACTATATCTACAATAGTACAACATCCTGTTGCATTTAATATATATAAAGGAAGCATTGGTCCATTTTGCTCAATTATGTGAGACTAAAATTGAAAATAAAAGGTCGTGGGAATCATTCATTGCCAGGTCAAGGTTGACTCTTCTTTTTCTGGTAAAAATGGGCTCGCATATGAACCAGCCTGAGCATAAAGGCACTCACCCAAATTTGAGAATGCTTATTTCTTCTTATAGCTTCTGTCAAGATAGGAGCTAATTTGTTTCTATGAGTGTGGGATGTAAAAGTACACTTTTGTATTTACATCTTTGTGGCTAGAGTAGGGTCTTTATGGTAAAGAAAAGAAAGTCTAAGTCTGTTTTCAGAAGATACACTGTGTTACTAAAAGTAAAATTATGGTATATGGTATCTCACCACTTTTTTTTTTTCTGAAACACAGTCTCACTCTGTCACCCAGGCTAGAGTACAGTGGCATAGTCTCGACTCACTGCAACCTTCGCCTCCCAAGTTCAAGCGATTCTCCTGCCTCAGCCTCCCAAGTAGCTGGGATCACAGGTGTGCACCACCATGCTCAGCTAATTTTTATATTTTTAGTAGAGATGGGGTTTCACCATGTTGGCCAGGCTGGTCTCGAACTCCTGACCTGAGTTTATCCACCTGCCTCCACCTCTCAAAGTGCTGGGATTACAGGCGTGAGCCACGGTGCCCAGCCTACCTTACCACATTTCTACCAGGTAATAGTGAACATGTGCTGAAGTGTCAAAGGTGGATTTTATTAAGCAGGTCAGAGCTTGTTTGTGAGAAAGTCTAGGCCCACTGTTAGGCATCTCTGACTGTTTATAGATGAATGGTTAGAACCACAAGCGGGCTCATTTAATGAAAAACTAAATTTAAAACACCTGGAGCCAGTAACAAGGACATTTTCACATTAAAAAATGTGGTTTGGTGTTTGGCTTGGAATACATAAATCTTCACAAAGTGAATTGGCTGACTGGATTCACCTGGCCTGGAGGTAAAGGCTATGGAAAGAACCTCTGACCTAGTTATTCGTGGGGGATTTTTAAATTTACACTTAAATATAAGATTGTGGATAAACAGATACACACTGGCCGGGTGCTGGCTCACGCCTGTAATTCCAGCACTTTGGGAGGCCGAGGCGGGTGGATCACCTGAGGTCAGGGGTTCAAAACCAGCCCGACCAACATGGTG
The DNA here is from genome assembly GCF_000951045.1 of Mandrillus leucophaeus. Taxonomy (NCBI): domain Eukaryota; kingdom Metazoa; phylum Chordata; class Mammalia; order Primates; family Cercopithecidae; genus Mandrillus; species Mandrillus leucophaeus. Next base: position 358,436 of record NW_012110574.1, on the reverse strand, counting down.
AAACCTTGTCTCTATTTAAAATACAAAAATTGGCTAGGCGTGGTCGTGGGCGCCTATAATCCCAACTACTTGGGAGGCTGAGGCAGAAGAATCGCTTGAACCTGGGAGGTGGAGGTTGCAGTGAACCAAGATTGCGCCATTGCACTTCAGCCTGAGCAGCAAGAGCGAAACTCCGTCTCAAAAAAATAATAATAATAATAAATAAAGACATATACACACAAAATGTGTTTCATGGGTTTGTTTAGGTAATGCCCATATATGCATATGTTTGGTAATAAAGCCTCAGAAGTAGATCAGAGGTCATGTTTCTTCCCAAGCAAGGCAGAACAAGTGAATTCAATAAGCCAACTTTAGGACAAATTAAGACAACTGATTTTCATATTTTTTGCTGGCTCTTTAAAGTTTACAGAACAAACAAAAAGCAGCCATGTCTGAATAAATGTGCATTGGGAAAACAATATTTTCACATGTACTAATGCAATGTTTATTAAGCAGGTGCCATGTGCTGAAGAGATTGTTATAGGGCACATTGCTGGAAATTACACATTATGCGATTTAATCCTCATAACACCTTGGGAGCTGGTACTAAGTGTTCAAAAATTCCTAGAATTCAGATAAAGGGCCCAGTATTTTTATGTTTTCTTTTGTTTCTGTCATTGATTTTTAAAATAATGTATAAAAGGTAAATATAGAAAGAGGGATACACAAGAGGTTAATGTAGTTTAGAAAAAGTTTAATTGTGTTTATATTTACTTTTTTGTGACTTGTGAAGCAACTACAGGATCTGCAGAAATAGAAAACAGGTCGCTAAATGGAATGTCTGCAAGTACTGGTTTTAATAAAAAAAATTTTTTTTAATTATGACCCTAAAATAAATACTTTTTAAAAAATGTGTCTGCTTTTAGGTTTCAGGAAATTGTGAGCACTGGCTCTAGAAAGGCTGCAGGATTCATACTCTAATCTCTTCTAATGAGAGTTCTGTGAGGCATGACTCCAGGGTGGGGCCAGACCTAAATAAGGCCTCCAGAAAGAGTAAATTTGAACAGGGCTGGGGGCAGGTAGTGGACTCTATGTAGAATTCTGCTCTCTATGCCACAGAGGTATTTCCAGTTGTTTTCCCTAAGCGTACCTAAGAGAAACTTAAATCCCACAGTTTGTGTAATTTTAATGTTTTTAGGGTTTTCTAGGGTAATTTTATTAGAAGATAAATGTGTATTCTTAGCAAGGTAAAATAAATAGAAATAACTCTTGTGTCCATAAATATCTCTTCAGGTGACAACTTCAGAAGTCACAACAACATAAAGTGGCCCAAGTAAAGTTTTTTTGCACACATCTATTCATTGTGCCAACCATATGATGCTGAATTTACCCATTTATTTAGTAGCAAGTCTAGACGAACAGTTTTTGAATGGTAGGGACGATGACTGCTTAATCTATTTTTCTAATGACCATATGAAGCAGAAGCAATTAGTTAATCTGTTTGAGTCTCCAGGCCTCCTCCTTGTTTTTGACCCAAATACCAGGAAACTGAGAAACTCTCATCTGGATACCAACCAAAAACATCTCTTGTATGAGGAGAAAAACAAACACAGGATGATTCATTTCTCTTACACTGAAACAGAAGCATAATTAACCACTCTTGTCTGCCTGACACAGTTCTGCCCTGGCATCCTCAAACGTCTCGAAGATGTCTAGGTGACAGTGAGAGGATTCCTAGTGACCCTGGGCTGATGGCCCAATGATAAACCAGAGAGCAGAGACTCAAGGCTGATTTCTTTTTTTTTTTTTTTTTTTTTTTTTGAGACAGGGTTGGCGCGATCTCAGCTCACTGCAACCTCTGCCTCCCAGGTTCAAGTGATCTTCCTGTCTCAGCCTACTTGAGAAAAAGAAGTTAAAAGCATTCTTTAAAAAACTGAGATTAGATATAAGATTGACCAAGTTTACCAGAAAAGATTCCCCTAAATGAAATTTCTTTCTAAACACTCAAAGTGCATAGCTACTCTCAGCATGAGAAACATGAGCGTTATGAAGAAATGGGGCATATTCTCACCAGAATGTAATATGGTTTCTCTCCCATCTCTGGGGCTCTCATCTCCTAGCCATTGAATAGGGGATTTATATTGAAATACATCTGACCATTTCCATCAGCACTTTTTGATGAAGAATTGAAATATGACTGTTCATTTGGTAGCATATATTTGAGCTTGCAACATGGCTAACTAACAAGGTATTATGGTTTTTGGGTGCCCACATCACCCTTATTTGTCCTGTAACAGCAGCATTCCAATTTAGTGAAATGAAAGACACTAAAATCACACTTACCTATAATTATGCCTTTGGATAAATTAATAAGCATGTGAGACTAATATCTACTGTAACAATTTGGTAGTGAATTTTCTTTGGATATTAGATGTAAATCTCTAAGTATAAATAATTTGTATACTACCCATAATGTACATAAATATTTTTTAAGTTGTCTGTAACCATAATTCAATTAAAACCCTTTATATTTCAAAAGTATGAATAAAATATTAAAATGACTATTTAAGGGATCTATTCAAAGTAAATACTGTGGCTTTATATTTATACTATTATAGAAAATACTGTTTAATTTTTTTCTACAAACACTACACATAACTATTCTTACTGTTTTGAAGTAATACACAGAAACCAAAGTACAACTACAGACTTCACTTTTCATACACTGAACTTTTTGCAGCGTAAGTAAGTCAGCCTGCAAATATTACATAATTACTTTGGATAATCAGTATTTTTTGTCAAAGGAACTGAGTATATTAAAGTGTATCATTCTGTACTGCTAAATTTAATCCTATCTTTGTGCTCAATTTTTGTGTGCTCTTGAAACGAGCTTTAATCTAAACAAATCTGTCTACTTTAAAAGACTAAAAATTAAAAAAAAAAAAACCTTTGTCAAAACAAAAACAAATCTGAGGTCCTCGATAAAGACAATCCTGAGTCAAAAATAATAACAAAAGGTTTCTACAGTGGTTACTAAGATTTACATATCTTTCAAAACAACAAAGAAAAAAATCTACATATAATCTGAATGCTTTAAGAAAAGAGAAATTGGCAAAATATCCTCTCTTATTTTTACAAAGGAGAATAAAGCCTCGTTTCTTTTTTTTGCGACAGAGTCTTGCTCTGTAGCCCAGGAAGGAGTGCAGTGGCCCAATCTTGGCTCACTGCAACCTCTGCCTCCCGGGTTCAAGCAATTCCCCTGCCTCAGCTTCCCGAGTAGCTGGGACTACAGGCGCGCGCCACCACGCCCAGCTAATTTTTGTAATTTAGTAGAGACGGGGTTTCACCCATATTGGCCAGGCTGGTCTCAAACTCCTGACCTTGTCATCTGCCAGCCTCAGTCTCCCAAAGTGCTGGGATCACAGGCATGAGCCACCACGCCCAGCCAAAGCCTCTTGTTTCTGATTTATATTTTCTCCTACAATAGCCAGGTCTCTGGACATATTATTGACCTCCAGGACATCTGAATTTTGCACACTGAAAGAATGTTTGTGGGGAGAAAAGCAGAAGAGAGAACGGTGTTATTTTAAAATATATGGCTGCACATAACAAAGCAAGTTCTTTGAGATTTATGAAGAAACTTGGATTCTCACACAGTAACAAGGGACAACTAAAACACCCCAGAAACACTAATAGATCATTGAGGCAAGAATTTTACAAAGATATTAGGACCTAAACTCAACACTTGAACAAATAGTCCTAACAGATATCCACAAAACTCTGAACAAATAGTCCTAACAGACATCCACAAAACTCTCCTAAATAGACATCTACAGAAATATATCTAAAAACAACATAATATACATTATTCTCATCACCATGTGGCACATACTCTAAAATATTGACCACACAATCAGAAATAAAACAATCCTCAGCAAATCCAAACATCCCAAAATCGTACCAGCAGCAGGGCGGGCCACAGACAAAACCCCTCAGACATCGGGTTAAAGAAGGAAGAGGCTTTATTCAGCTGGAAGCGTCGGCAGACTTGCGGCTCAAGAACCGAGCTCCCCCCATGCAGTTCCTGGCCTTTTTTAAGGGCTTACAACTCTAAAGGGTCTATGTGAAAAGCTTGTGATAGATTAAGCAAGCATGGGGTACGTGACCAGGTGGGGGTGGTGAGCAGGAACAATGCTTCTTGAAGAATGTTTTTCTATACTATGTCTGAAATCTATAGATAACACATGTGGTTAGAGTGGGGGTTAATCTTTTTTTTTTTTTTTTGAGACGGAGTCTCACTCTGTCACCCAGGCTGGAGTGCAATGGCATGATCTCGGCACACTGCAACCTCTGCCTTCCAGGTTCAAGCGATTCTCCTGTCTCGGCCTAACCTAGTAGCTGGGATTAGAGACCCGTGTCATCACGCCCAGCTAACTTTTTGTATTTTAGTAGAGATGGGGTTTCACCATGTTGCCCAGGCTGGTCTTGAACTCCTGAGCTTAGACTGAGAATTCAAACTGCTTGGATTACAGATGTGAGTCACTGAAAGTCACTGTAATCCTAAATAGACATCTACAGAAATATATCTAAAAACAACGTAATATACATTATTCTCATAACCATGTGGCACATACTCAAATTCAAACATCCCAAAATCATACCAACCACACACTCAGATGACAGACTGATAAACATGTAATTCAATACAAAGATAACCACTTGAAACCATATAATTACATGGAAATTAAATAAGCTGCACCTGAATGACGTTTGGGTAAATAATGAAATTAAGGCAGAAATCAAAACGTTATTTGATACAAATGAGAACTAAATACAACATACTAGAATCTCTGCAACACAGCTAAGGCAGTGTTAAGAGGAAAATTTATAGCACTAAATGCTCACATCAAAATGTTAAAAAGCCCTCAACAATCTAACATAATAAAAGAATGAGAAGCAAGAGAAAACCAACCCCTAAGCCAGCAGAAGGCAAGAAATTACCAAAACTAGATCTGTACTAAAGGAGATTTAGACATTAAAAAAAACTATACCAAAAAAATTCAAGAATCCAGGAAGTAAATCTTTGAACAATTTAATAAGCTAGTAAACCACTAACTAGATTAATGAAGAAGGTTCAAATAAACATAATTAGAAATGACAAAAGGGACCTTATCACTGACCCCAATGAAATACAAATAACTATTGAAATCTACTATGAACATCTCTATGCACACAAACTAGAAAATATAAAAGAAACAAATAAATTTCTGAATATATCCTAACAAGACTGAACAACAACAAAAATTGAATCCCTGAATAGACCAATAACAAGCTCCAAAACTGAATTACTAATAACTAGCCAAGCAACCAAGAAAACCCCAGGACCAGAGAGTTTCACAGCTGAATTTTACCAGAGTACAAAAAAGAGCTGCTACCATTTTTTCTAAAACTATTCCAAAAAATTGAGAAGGCACTCCTCCCCCAACATATTATATACGAATAGCATTATTCTGATACCAAAACCTAGCAGAGCTAAAACAGAAAAAGAAAACTTCTGCCGGGCACGGTGCCTCACACCTGTAATTCCAGCACTTTGGGAGGCCGAGGCAGGTGGATCACAAGGTCAGGAGGTAGAGACTATCCTGGCTAACACAGTGAAACCCCATCTCTACTAAAAATACAAAAAAAATTGGCCGGGCATGGTGGCACGTGCTCGTAGTCCCAGCTACTTGGGAGGCTGAGGCAGAAGAATGGTATGAACCCAGGAGGCGGAGGTTGCAGTGA
>NW_012110574.1:350503-351864 GCF_000951045.1 Mandrillus leucophaeus | reverse complement strand
GCAAAATTTCAGGATACAAAACAAATGTACAGAAATCATTAGCATCCCTGTACATCAACAGCATCCAAGCCAAAAGCCAAAAAAAAAAAAAAAAAAAATCCCATTCACAATAGCCGCAAAAAGAATAAAATATCTAGGAATATAGCTACACAGGGAGGTGAAAGATCACTACCACAAAGACTGCAAAACACTGCTTAAAGAAGTCAGAAATGGGCTGGGCACAATGGCTCATGTCTATAATCCCAGCACTTTGGGAGGCCAAAGCAGGAAGATCACTTGAGATCAGGAGTTTAAGACCAGCGTTGCCAACATGGCAAAATCCCATCTCTACTAAAAATACAAAAATCAGCTGGGTGTGGTGGTGGGCACCTGTAATCCCAGCTACTCTGGAGGCTGAGGCAGAAGAATCACTTGAACCTGGGAAGCAGAGGTTGCAGTGGGCCGAGATCACACCACTGCACTCTGGCTTGGGAGACAAAGTGGAAATCCTTCTAAAAAAAAAAAGAAAAAAAAAAAGAAAAGAAAAAGAAAAACAAAGAAGTCAGAAATGACAAAAATAAAAAGTTATTTTGTACTCATGGATATAAAAGATTAACATAATTAAAATGGCCATACTGCCCAAAGAAATGTACAGAGCTAACGTTATTGTTACCAAACTACCAAAAACATGCTCAACAACAACAACAAAAACTAGTTAAAAATTCACATGGAACCAACAAAGAGCCCAAATAGCCAAGGCACTTCTAAGCAAAAAGAACAAAGCTAGAGGCATTATCCGATTTCAAACTATACTACAGAACTATAGTAATTAAAGCAGCATGGCACTGGTGCAAAAACAGACTCATAGGCCAATGCAACAGTATAGAGCCCAGAAATAATGCCACACATCTACAACCATCTGATCTTCAACAAAGCTGACAAGGGGAATGTGGGAAGAATTCCCTATTTAATAAATAGTGCTGGAATAATTAGCTAACACTATGTAGAAAATTGAAACCAAATGCCTTTATTACACTATGTACCAAAATCAACTCAAGATAAATTAAGGACTTAAATGTGAAACTTACAATTATAAAATACCCAGCCAGGCGCAATGGCTCATGCCTGTAATCCCAGCACTTTGGGAGGCCGGGGCGGGTGGATCGCAAGGTCAGGAGATTGAGACCATCCTGACTAACACGGTGAAACCCTGTCTCTACTAAAAATACAAAAATTAGCAGGTCATGGTGACGTACACCTGTGGTCCCAGCTGCTGGGGAGGCTGAGGCAGGAAAATGGCGTGAACCCGGGAGGAGGAGCTTGCAGTGAGCCGAGATCACACCACTGCACTCCAGCCTGGGCGACAGAGCGAGACTCTGTCT
>NW_012110574.1:344464-345064 GCF_000951045.1 Mandrillus leucophaeus | reverse complement strand
AAAAGAAAACTTCAGGCCAATATTCTTGATGACCACTGATGCAAAAATCTTCAACAAAATACTGGCAAATTGAATCCAGCAGCACATCAAAAAGCTAATCCACTATAATCAATCAGACTTTATCCCTGAGATATGAGGTTGATTCAACATTCACAAATTAATAAATATGATTCATCACATAAACAAAAATAAAGACAAAAACCACAAGAGTATCCCAGTAGATGCAGAAAAAGCTTTTAATAAAATTTAACATTCTCTTAGAAACCCTCAACAAACTAGGCACTGAAGGTACATACTTCAAAATAATGAGTTATCTATGATAAACCCAGAGCCAACATAATGAATGGACATAAGCCAGAAGCATTCCTCCATTAAAACTGGCACAAGACAAGAATGCCTTTCCTCACCACTCCTATGCCGAGGCAGGCAGATCACGAGGTTAGGAGTTCAAGACCAGCCTGGCCAATATGGTGAAACCCCATCTCTACTAACAATACAAAAACCATCCAGGTGTGGTAGCATGTCCCTGTAGTCCCAGACACTCAGGAGGCTGAGGTGGGAAAATCGTGTGAACCCAGGAGGCACAGGTTGCAGTGAGCT
>NW_012110574.1:340712-341563 GCF_000951045.1 Mandrillus leucophaeus | reverse complement strand
AAAATAAAAAAAAAGAAAAAACAGCCTTGTTAAAAAATAGGCAAAAGACATGAACAGATGCTTTTCAAAAAAGACATACATGTGGCTAACAAGCATATGAAAAAAATGCACATCACTAGTTATCAGAGAAATGCAGAGAAAAACTACAATGAGATACCATCTCGCATCAGTCAGAATTGCTATTATTAAAATCAAAAAATCACAGATGCTGGCAAGGTTGGAGAAGGGAATGGTTATACACTATTAGTGGGAGTATAAATTAGTTCAACCACTGTGAAAAGCAGTGTGACAATTTGTCACAAAACTAAAAAGAGAATTACCATTTGACAAAGCAACCTCATAATTGGATATATACCCAAAGTAATATATTTTATCGTAAAGACAATGCACATGCATGTTCACTGCAGCCCTATTCACAATAACAAAAACATGGAATCACCTGGTATGCCTATCAATGACAGACCGGATAAAGAAAATATAATATGGTAGGGTATGTCGGCTCATGCCTGTTTGGGAGGCCAAGGGATTTGGATTGCCTGAGCTCAAAAGTTCGAGACCAGTCTGGGAAATGTGGAAAAACCCCATCTCTACAAAAAATACAAAATGAAAAATTAGGCCGGGTGCGGTGGCTCACGCCTGTAATCCCAGCACTTTGGGGGGCTGAGGCAGGCAGATCATAAGGTCAGGAGTTCAAGATCAGCCTGGCCAACATGGTGAAATCCTGTCTCTACTAAAAATACAAAAATTAGCTGGGTGTCGTGTGGTGTGTCTGTAATCCCAGCTACTCAGGAGGCTGAGGCACAAGAATCACCTGAACCCAGAAGGCGGAGGTTGCAGTAAGCCAAGATTGC
>NW_012110574.1:338309-340072 GCF_000951045.1 Mandrillus leucophaeus | reverse complement strand
AAGGAAAGGAAGGAAAGGAAGGAAAGGAAGGAAGATTAGCCAGGCATAATGGTGCATGCCTGTAGTCCCAAGTACCTGGGGGGCTGAGGTAGGAGGATTTCTTGAGCCCAGAAGGTTGAGGCTGCAGCGAGCCAAGATTACACCACTGCACTCCAATCTGGGGTACAGCATGAGACTCTGCCTCTAAAAATAAATAAAACAAAAGACTTAATAAAAACAAAATATGGTACATAAACATCATGGAATACTGTGTGGCCATAAAAAACACCAAGATTATTTTCTTTTGCAGCAACATGGATAGAGTTGCAGACCACTATCTTTAGAAAATTAATACAGAAATAGAAAACCAAATGCATTTTCTCATTTATAAGAGCTAAATAAGAAGAACACATGGACACAAAGAGAGGAACAACAGACACTGAGGCCTAGTTTAGGGTGGAGGATGAAAGGACAAAAAGGATCAAATCAATACCTGTTTAGCGCTATGCTTAGTACCTCAGTGACAAACTAATCTGCACACCAAAACCCCGTGATACAATCTTACCTATATAATAATCCTGCACGTGTACCCCTGAATCAAAAATGAAAGTTAAAAGAAAAAAAAAAATCAGCCAGGCATGGTGGCTCACACCTGTAATCCCAGAGCACTTTGGGAGGCCAAGGTGGGCAGATCACCTGAGGTCAGGAGTTCGAGACCAGCCTGGCCAACACGGTGAAACCCATCTCTACTAAAAACACAAAATTAGCCGGGTGTGGTGGCGCACGCCTGTAATCCCAGTTACTCGAGAGGCTGAGGCAGGAGAATCACTTGAACCCGGGAGGTGAAGGTTGCAGTGAGCTGAGATTGTATCATTGCACTCCAGCCTGGACAAAAAGAGCAAAACTCCATCTTAAAAAAAAAAAAGACAAGAAAAGAAAAAGAAAAAACAAAATCCATGGGTTGGGGAGAGTACAATGTAGGTGGAAGGACTGGTCTGTGCTACAGACAGTGGCCCAGGTAGGGCTGTCTCTGATTTGTGTCCATGCAGGCAGACGAGATTATGAACTGATGGTCCAGAATCCTAGGCTGGTGGAGAAAACAGGTTCGGGTTCATACTGCAGATTCAGTGTCTTGGTACAGGAATATGTCAGGAGTCTTGTAGACACTTTTGTGGGTTTTGGCAAGAAATACCAGGATAAAATATGCTGTGGCGAAATTCCTGCAGGTGGTGCCTAGTCCTGGGAGGGGTGTGAGCACGTCAATGTCTAGTATCTTTTCTTTTAGAAAATCAAAGTTGGTGATTTATTTTTATTTTTTATTATGTTAAAGGTGACAGATCTTGGCTTAAGGAAAACCAGATTTGTGACTAAAGGAAACATTTTCTTGGAGCTTTTCATTGTTCTGGCTTATATTTTCTTTTAAAAAGTAACTTTCCATAAGTTAAAGTTAGCACTTTCACAAATACTAGCAGAGTCACTAAATGAACTATTAACATCAAAACAAAAAACATGATTAAGAAGTATTTTATTATTTTGCTGCAAAGCTGTTGCTTCACTGTATAAAAATACCATCAGCAAATGCAGTGTATTGCAAAATTAAGATAGTGTTGTTCCTCATCTGACACTGTACAAGCAACAGAAACCTCTTCACTCTCAGTTATTTTCAGTAGAAAGATCATTATTTCAGCCCAAATTTACAATATTATATAAGGCTTAAGAATAATAACGTTATCTTTGAATTATGTAATTTTTATAGCCAGTTTTTACCATGGATAATTTCATGA
>NW_012110574.1:336180-337017 GCF_000951045.1 Mandrillus leucophaeus | reverse complement strand
AAATCCTGTGGTGGCAGCTGTGGGGAAAAGGGAATCTGTTATCAGCGCTCCTTTCCTCTAAGTTTTCAGTCCTCTCTCACCCTGGGAGGTGACCTGGAATCACAGGACACTGGGCAGTGTGACAGCCTGTGTACAGGAGAGCAGAGCCTCCCATTCCCAGACCTAGAGTTCCATTCCAGGCTAGGCCTCTGAGATATCTTTCTTCTGGCACCAAATCCGTAGTTTGCTAAATATCAAGTAATTCTCCAACACCAATGCACTGTCTAAAACTTGAATTCTGTTAGTCCAAGCTGCACCATTTTGTAAGCCCCATCATTTCGCAGACAGTGGTCAGAATGAAACATTCCACAGGGGTTCGGGCCGTGACAAACATCCTGCCCAACCACCGGACTTTCTTATCACACCCGTCTGTGTAAAAGTCCAAGCAACCTCCTTATTACATCTTGCTGGAAAAACGGCCAAACTGCCTGATCACAAGAACATCTTATCAACATCCATCCAGGCAGCAAGCCATACTGCCCCGATGCCTCCCACCAGTCTGAGCCAACATACAATTCCATTTTATGCCCTTCCTAAAAACATGCTGACTTCAGGGTACAACACTTTCTAATCCAAAATCTGATATTTTCTCACTCCATTTGCCATTCCCCTTCCACCTTCTTTCTAATCTTGTTTGCTCCTCCCTATGAAAGCCTTTGTCTGCCTAAGTTTTGCAATCCTTAAAGATTTTATAGTTGGTACTTCCTTCTGTTGCAATACTCTTTTAAAATTCAAATGTTTTAACATAAACCTAATTTTGTTTTATTTTACAAAATCTAGAAACTGCCTCAAAATAAC
>NW_012110574.1:335357-336130 GCF_000951045.1 Mandrillus leucophaeus | reverse complement strand
TGGGATTACAGGCGCCCGCCACCATGCCCAACTAATTTTGTATTTTTAGTAGAGACGGGGTTTCACCATGTTGGTCAGGTTGGTCTCGAACCCCTGACCTCGTGATCCACCCGCCTCGGCCTCCCAAAGTGCTGGGATTACAGCCAGGCGTGAGCCACCGCGCCTGGCAATAGTAGTCAGATTTTAAGAAGACAGAAGCAACAGGTGGAATAAATGGCAACCATTTAATTAACCCAATATATCCAAAATATTATCATTTTAATGTGTGAGCAATGTATAATTATTAATGAAGTATATTTAATTTTCACTCTAACTTCCTAGCACATCGCAGTTCAGACCAGCCACATTCCAAGCACCCAGTAGCTACATATACCTAATAATTGTCACATTGAAGTGCAGCTGTGATGTCAGGGTGGGTGAAGGGCCTGAAAATCCCTTTTCTGCCAGAGGTGAAGGAAGAGCCTCTTCCTACCAGCATCTCTCTTTAGTTCCGAGGGTGCAACAGATAATGACCATAGAAAGAGCAGAAGGTGGCCGGGCACGGTGGCTCACACCTATAATCCCAGCACTTTGGGAGGCCAAGGCGGGCAGATCACTTGAGGTCAGGAGTTCAAGACCAGCCTGGCTATCACGGCAAAAACCCATCTCTACTAAAAATATTAAAATTAGATGGGTGTGGTGGCTGGTGCCTGTAATCCCAATTCCTTGGGAGGTTGAGGCAGGAGAATGGCTTGAGCCCCAGAGGCGGAGGTTGCAGTGAGCGAGATCATGCC
>NW_012110574.1:334548-335307 GCF_000951045.1 Mandrillus leucophaeus | reverse complement strand
ACTACAGGCGCCCGCCACCTCGCCCGGCTAATTTTTTGTATTTTTTTGGTAGAGACGGGGTTTCACCGTGTTAGCCAGGATGGTCTCGATCTCCTCACCTCGTGATCCGCCCGTCTCGGCCTCCCAAAGTGCTGGGATTACAGACTTGAGCCACTGCGCCCGGCCTCAGGGCATTTTCTTTTATTAGTAGTGTTAACAGTTTTTTATCCCCATTGGTAATGCTAAAAGTTGCTATTCTAAATCTTCCATCCACTACTAATTCAGGACAACTCTGCTGGGTTGCGTTATTTCACACTAGTTTATTTAGGGGTTCCATTTTCACTGCTCAATAGATTTTATGTATCTCTCATATGCTTCTTCACTCATAAGTTCTTCTAGTTCTGAAGGGTTACTCAGTGTCATCTTGATCAGCCAACCATCTTCATAACAAGATTTGTTTACAAGTCCTGGATTTTCCCCAAGAGTTTCATTAATTTCAGTTACTTCTCCTGATAAAGGAGAATAGAGTTCACTTGCAGCTTTCACACTTTCCAAAGCACCGAACTCATCTTGTTTGTTCACTTTTGTCCCAACTTCAGGCAGACTACAGTAAACATCTCCCAACGCTTCCTGTGCAAAATTGCTGATTCCCAGTGTTCCAATACCATTTTCTGTTGTTACCATGTTTCTCTGTGAATTTACACAGCGAGAGCAGAGCGGGTCCCGTGCGCAGCTTCCGGACGGCGCCCACCCCCAGCTGCCAGGGCCTAGGCGGGCAGG
>NW_012110574.1:330947-333333 GCF_000951045.1 Mandrillus leucophaeus | reverse complement strand
TTTTATAGTTGGTACTTCCTTCTGTTGCAATACTCTTTTAAAATTCAAATGTTTTAACATAAACCTAATTTTGTTTTATTTTACAAAATCTAGAAACTGCCTCAAAATAACAACTTTATTTTCAGTAAGACCCTCCCATTCCTTTTCCATTTTAACCTTAACTGCATCTGCATGTGGGTCCCCAGCTTTCCAGGGCTCTGTAGCTTCTCTCAGTATAAAGCCTTCTTCCATGCCTGGGGTGAGCAAGCTGGGACATCTGCAGGGGCGGCTCCCCAGAAAGAACTAACTGGGCCTTTAATAACCTCCTTTTGCAGACTCAATATTAGCCTTAGCTTGAAGTCACTGGGCTCAAGCCTTTATTCCATGTCAGTTATTCATTTGGTTTTTGAAACTGTTTGAAAAAATCCAGCAAAATTACTCAAACATGGTGTTAATATAAGAATTTTTTTTTTTTTTTTTGAGACAGAGTCTTGCTCTGTCGCCTAGGCTGGAGCACAGTAGCACAATCTCAGTTCACTGCAATCTCTGCCTCCCAGGTTCAAGCGATTCTCCTCCCTCAGGCTCCTGAGTAGCTGAGATTACAGGCACCCACCACCACGCCTAATTTTTGTATATTTAGTAGAGACAGGGTTTCACCATGTTGGCCAGGCTGGTCTTGAACTCCTGACCTCAGGTGATCCGCCTGCTTTGGACTCCCAAAGTGCTGGAATTACAGGCATGAGCCACCACACCCGGCCAACAGTTATATTTTATACCTCAATAAGAAATGCAAAAGTATATATTCCTCTCAGAAAATAAACCCATTATTATTTCTATTAAAAATTATGTAGTAGGCCAGGCACGGTGGCTCACACCTGTGATCCTAACACTTTGGGAGGCTGAGACAGGTGGATCACAAGGTTAGGAGATCGAGACCATCCTGGATAACACGGTGAAAACCCGTCACTACTAAAAATACAAAAAAAAGAAAAAATTAGCCGGGCGTGGTGGCACTCTCCTGTAGTCCCAGCTACTCGGGAGGTTGAGGCAGGAGAATTACTTCAACCTGGGAGGCAGAGATTGCAGTGAGTCCAGCTTGTGCCACTGCACTCCAGCCTAGGCAACAGAGCGAGACTGTCTCAAAATAAAATAAAATAAAAATTATGTAGTAAACAACTAATTATATGGCAACACTTCTAGGAGTACCAAGTTTCAGCTCATAAAATTTAGCATAAATCTCAGAAATCAAGATGATAGGATATAAAACATAGTCAGTGTCACAAATTTACTCTGCCAAAAGAGGAAGTGATGTTTAAATAAATCTATGAAACTCACCAATTATTTACCACATTTTCTTGTGCAAATGTATTTATTTTCTGCAGTCAAAATGAAAGACATTTTTTCTATTCTTTTCCTTGGTAGCATTCTAAAAGCTAAGTCTTGGAATTCTGTTTGTAATCACCCAGCCATTTAAAAAAGACACACACACCTGAGAAAATTCCAGAACTCACTCTGGGCAAGAAAAAGGTAAATGAGAATTGTTAACAAATGGAGTATGAAATTAGATATTAATTTACTCTGAAACCCACCTCTTTGATGCCCTTTGTGAACATTTTCTTACCTTTTAAGTCCTACTAATAAAATGCCAATTACAGTTTAAAAGCTGATGTCAAAATAAGTGAATAAATTTTCTCAAGGTAACAAACCTAACGAGCGGCAGTACTAATAAGGAAACAAATGTGTCTGACTCACGTGTCAAATCAGGCCATCTAATCACTTGATTCTCCCACTCCATCTTGCTTAAGTTCTCAAAGACCACCCTCTCAGGAGACACTGCCCTGTGCCTCAGTGAGTGCCCCAGGTGCTTTTTACTTTGCAAGTTCTTGTACCATTTCACTGGGGTCGTGTTTGGGTTTTTTGTCTTTGGGGATACTATTTTTTCTTTCACAAATCTTAGAGAATACAGAGGGCAGAAATTATTTCTGTGCTTTACCCTCAATGGCAGCATCTGATTGGCTAACCAGCAATGTGTCTCCAAGAAATAAGCTGGGTTGGGTGAAGACAATCAGTATCTAAAAAAGCCTGGGCATGGTAGCTCACACCTGTAATCCCAGCACTTTGGGAGACAGAGATGGGCAGAATACCTATGGTCAGGAGTTTGGGACCAGCCTAGCCAACATGACAAAACCCCGTCTCTACTAAAAACACAAAAATTAGGCCGGGCACACGCCTGTAATCCCAGCACTTTGGGAGGCCGAGGCAGGCGGATCACGAGGTCAGGAGATCAAGTCTATCCTGGCTAACACAGTGTAACCCCGTCTCTACCAAAAAAACAAAAAATTAGCGGGGGGTGGTGGTGGGCGCCTGTAGTCCCAGCTACTCAGGAGGCTGAGGCAGGAGAATGGCG
>NW_012110574.1:328245-329280 GCF_000951045.1 Mandrillus leucophaeus | reverse complement strand
ACTCCACACTCCGAGTCACGATTTTCCCTTGACTACCGTCCAGTGGTTCCGGCACAATAGGGAAGAGATGCGGCGCTGCGGGTGCAGAGCTGCCCAGAGAGGGCTCCAGGCCATGGCACAGTCACTGCGCAAGGAGGAGACACGACGCCCGGGGTCCCGGCTGTCAGCCCAGCCGCCATCTTATGGCTGAAGGGGACTGAGGGCCGAGCTGCGCCAAGGACAACTCTGGCCAAGGAGAACTCGGGACACGGATTTTGGAGCCGACAGCGGGGAGGCAAGAGTCCAGCCACAGCCTCTTCAGACTGGTTCCAACCGGCCCCTCCCCGTCTCCCGGTGCGTCGGACCCGGCCGACTCACCATTTCTAGGCTTCCTGGGGGGTCCTGGCATCTTAAGCTGTGGATCTCCCAATACCTACAGGTTACAGGGACACAGAGGCTAGGCCTGTAGGACCAGAAAACACAGAACAGAGAAGACAAGACCTGGAGCTGCGGCTGCAGCCGAAGACCGCGCCAAATCCCGAAAGCCGTCCTGTCCTCTCCAGCTGCGTTTCCTGATTGGATGGATCGCAGCCCAGCGTCCCTGATTGGATAACGTTTAACATCCCACCCCCTCAGGCCCTGAGTGACAGAAGACGTGCTCAGGGGCTGGGCTGAATGAAAATAGAGTGAAACCTAAGCTGCAGCTTTTTCAGGCAGGGCTTCCTCCCTGAGCTGAGCCAGGCCTGCCCCAGAGGGTATTTGCATTTAACCATGTGTATAAGATCATATGCATTTATAAATAATATATGGCTATTCACAAGCGAAGATAATGTAATAACAATTATTTTGAAATTCCAGATTTTATTAACT
The DNA here is from genome assembly GCF_000951045.1 of Mandrillus leucophaeus. Classification (NCBI taxonomy): domain Eukaryota; kingdom Metazoa; phylum Chordata; class Mammalia; order Primates; family Cercopithecidae; genus Mandrillus; species Mandrillus leucophaeus. The sequence goes on along the minus strand of NW_012110574.1, from coordinate 328,431 downwards.
TACCAGCTTCTGGTCCTTTGAGTAGGCAGCCTGAGATTTTAAAAAGAAGGCAATTCTCTGAAATAAAATGTGGGCCACATGTGAATTCTAAATTTTCTAGCAGTCAATTTTTTTTTTTTTTTTTTTTGAAACAGGGTCTGGCTCTTGTGCCAAGGCTGGAGTGCAGTGGTGCGATCTTGGCTTACT
>NW_012110574.1:322556-327471 GCF_000951045.1 Mandrillus leucophaeus | reverse complement strand
CTACACTTCAGCCCAGGCAACAGAGCAAGACTCTGCCTCAAAAAAAAAAGAAAGAAAAGAAAAAAAAGAAAGAACAGAGGGCAGCAGAAATAAAATAACCCCAGGTAGACCACTGCTGGCCACCTGTTTCCCATTTTTGTTGCAGAGATCAAGCAGTGAACAAAGGATGATGGGTCCACAGCAGAAAAAAACTCTGTGTCTTCAGATATGTTCACAGTCTTGACCTCTAATGTATAAATATAGAGAAAACAGATGAAAGGTAAACTTATTTTGCCATTTGGCCTTGGCCCTAATGGTCAGGCTGTGGTTATCTGTTTTCTCCTGTGGTTTGTGGGAATGTGTGAGTATAAGCACCAATCACATGCACACATGTCTACATGTATTTATTTATTTCTCAATATTACAAAACATCCAACTTTAAATCAAGAAAAAAAGTCAGCACTTTTAGGGTACCCACTGTTAGAAGGTAACTAGTAATCAACCTGCCATTAAATTTTAGCATCCTATCTGCACTGGATACCTGTATTAGTTAGCTCTTACAGCATAACAAACCATCCAAAACTTCTTAGATCATAATCGTGATGGTCAGCCATTTAGGCAGGGCTTGTTGGGGCCATTCTTCTGGCCTCAACTGAGCTCCTTCAGACATGTATCATCAGCTGCCTGTCAACTAGGCAGCTGTGCTTCTGGGCATGAGCTTCTGCTTCTGGGATTGTCAACAAGGGGCACCTTGCTTCTCCTCCCCATTGTATCTTATCCTCTAGCTGGCGAACGTGGGCTTTTTTCATGGAGATGGTAGCATTCTGAAAAACAATTAGAAGCATTTAAAACCATTTGAGCCTAGGCCTCAAACTAGCACACTGTCATGTTCACAGGTTTCTACAACCTTGAACAAATAAGGCCAGCCAGATCTGGAGTTTGGAAAACAGATTCTGGATCTCGATGGGAACGCCTGTAAAAGTACCTGGCAATGGGCATAGAACAGGGAGAATAAAAAATTGCTACCACTTGCGCAATCAGAATCATTCTGTTTTTTGGTTTTTTGTTTTGTTTTGTTTTTGAGTATATGTGGCTTATAGAACTCTTCCACATCAACAAATTGCCCAAACACCCACAGCTATTAAGTGACTGGGCTGAGACTCACTCCCCAGGGCTCTAAATCCTGGAGAGTAACACTTCTAAAATAGAAGCCAGATTCCTTTTAGATTTGTGCCCAATAGTACTGTTTATTATTGGAAATAATCTCAATAAATTGCATAAGCACATGGTGGCTCATACCTGTAATTGTAGCACTTTGGCAGGCTGAGATGAGAGAATCATTTGATATCAGGAGTTAAAGTACAGCCTTGGTAACATAGTAAGATCCTGTCTCCATGAAAAATACATTATCCAGGAATGATAATGCATGCCTTTATTCCCAGCTACTCGGGTGGCGGGGGCAGGAGGATTGCTTGAGCCTGGAAAGTTAAGGCTGCAGTGAGCCATGATTGGTTACACCACTGCACGTTAACCTTTTGAGACCTTGTCTCAAAAAAAAATTAAAATAGCCGCGTATGGTGGCTCAGGACCGTAATCCCAGAACTTTTGGAGGCTGAGGCAGGCAGATCACCTGAGGTTGGGAGTTTGAGACCAGCCTGACCAACATGGAGAAACTCCCTCTCTACTAAAAATAGAAAATTAGTCAGGCGTGGTGGCACATGCTTGTAATCCCAGCTACTCTGGAGGCTGGGGCAGGAGAATCACTTGAACCCGGGAGGTAGAGGTTGCAGTGAGCCGAGATCGCGGCATTGCACTCCAGCCTGGGCAGCAAGAGCGAAACTCCATCTCAAAATTAATTAAGTAAATTAAAAAGAAAATTACAGAAGATTTTTGTTTGTTTGTTTTTTTGTTTTTTTTTCCAGATGTAGTCTTGCTTTGTCACCAGGCTGGAATGCAGTGGCACGATCTCGGCTCATTGCCACCTGCGCCTCCCGGGTTCAAGCGATTCTCCTGCCTCAGCCTCCCAAGTAGCTGGGATTAGAGGTGCGCACCACCACACCCAGCTAATTTTTGTATTTTTAGCAGAGATGAGGTTTCACCATGTTGGCGTGATCCCAGCACTTTGGGAGGCTGAACTTTTGACCTCAGGTGATCTGCCGACCTTGACCTCCCAAAGTGCTGAGATTACAGACCTGAGCCACCACGCCTGGCCAAGTTTCTAAAAACTTCAAAAACATGCACAATCCTAGAGTATTATGTTTCTTTTTGATTGTGTGTGTGTGTGTGATGGAGTCGCACTCTGTTGCCCAGGCTGGAGTGCAATGGTGCAATCTTGGCTCACTGCAACCACTGCCTCCCGGGTTCAAGCGATTCTCCTGCCTCAGCCTCCTGAGCAGTTGGGATTACAGGCATCCGCCACCATCCCCAGCTAATTTTTGTATTTTTATAGAGATGGGTTTCACCATGTTGGTCAGGCTGGTCTCGAACTCGTGACCTTGTGATCCACCCACCTCAACTTCCCAAAGTGCTGCAATTACAGGCGTGAGCCACTGTGTCTGGCCAAGTATTGTGTCCTTAAGAAGGTTTATGAAAAGATGGAAAAAGTCCAGACAAGGTGAGTACAGGTTTCTGATAATTTTAGGATTGTATTGTTTGGACCGGGTAGGGATCGTAAGAATTCTAAAGAAGAGATGGACTTATAAAACTACTAATTTAGGCAAAACAAAAATTAATTAAACATCAGGAAAATAGTCTGCCACAATTTTATGCTACAACTGAAATTTTTTAGATATACTATTTGAATAAACTCTGTCACTCAAGCCAAATTACCTGTGAGAATCCCTCAGTTATCAGTGCTATGGACCTAAATTGGAGAAATAAGTCTGGTATTAAACAGGACATAAATTCAATGTTAAGTGTGGATTCATGGAGAATCTAGACAATCAATAGCCACTGTTCATTAATGAGTTCTTAATGTTTCCATTATTGAAAACTCTGTATTCCATTAATCATCACAAAAGAGATAAAATAATATAAATTAAATAAAAATTAAAGGCTGGGCATGGGAAGCTGAGGCAGGAGAATAGCTTGAACCCGGGAGGCAGAGGTTGCAGTGAGCCAATATCACACCATTGCACTCCAGCCTGGGTAACAAGTTATATATAAATTAGATGAGTGTGTGCGTGTGTGTGGTGACTATTCTAAATTACTAAAATACATTGACTAATTTTTTTTGGTCGAACATAGTATCCTGAGAAGACAATCAAAACTTCATGTACTGCTGAAGTACATTCTACTACCTGATGGGCCATTTAAACATTTACAGAGAAATTTTATTCAATTATCATTTATAATGCATATTTTATGGTAATATAATAGTTTTCTCACACAAGAAGGCTGATGTTATAATACTAGCTAAAAGGATATGAGGAAATATGTATTCCTCATGGGACATTTCTAAAAAAGTCTTCAATAATAAAAATACTTATTTCACTAGACAAGCTGTAAATCTGTTAAATAAGGTATTACAGATACAATAGTATTGAGCAAAGCTAACTAAATTGACTGGATTGCTCTTGTAATTGCAGGTTGATGACAATCAGATCCACTTAGAGTGCGAAAAATGTGTTGACCCTTATAAAATAGTAATTGGAAGGCCTATGCACCCCATGATAGAACCTCATGCATCTTCTGCTACTGAAGTCTAATATGACTAAATGCAGCAAGGTTTTAATGCATTATGGCAAAATATATTGTCATAAGGTAACGAAAGCTTTTAATACTCTAACGACTAAGAACAGTGTAATCCTTTATAATCTAGAACCTAAAGATTGAGTCTACTTGCCATCTACACTGCGGAAAAACTTTAGGATCTTGAACCTTGGGATCATAATCTTACAACTCAGAAGGGCCCCACCAAACTGGAGATCTTAAGGTAAAGCTAACCAGCGAAGTTTCTCTTTAAAAGCAGACAGCAATCATGATGTAGGTAGCTTTTTTTTCACAAGATCAAAAATAAAGCCATCTCTGCCATCATGACACTCTTAGTTCGAAGTGCTTTTCTCATGGCTGTACAAACAACAGATATAAAAAAGGGTTCTTCACCAGGTCCCCTCCCTGGCAACCAAGACGAAGTGCTGGGCGCCCTTAGGCACGCAGCTGGCCAGCGGGGAGACCCAGGACATGGTGGAGCAGGTGAGGGCCCAGCTTGAAGAGAAAGAAAAGAAGTTCCCTGTGTTTAAGGCTGTGTCGTTCAAGAGGGTTGTGGGGACAAACTGCTTCATCAAGATGTACATTGGTGATGGGGACTTCATACATTTGGGAGTATTCAGAAGTCTCCCTCACAAAAACAAACCCTTGATCTTGTCTAACTACCAGACCAACAAAGTCAAGCTGACCTATTTCTTTTCTTTCTTTCTTTCTTTCTTTTTTTTTATTTGAGGCGGAGTCCTTCTGTCTCTCAGGCTGGAGTGCAGTGACAGGATCTCAGCTCACTGCAACCTCCGCCTCCTGGGTTCTCCTGCCTCAGCTTTCTGTGTAGCTGGGATTACAGGCACGCGCCACCTCGCCCCCGGTTAATTTTTGTATTTTTAGTGGAGACGGGGTTTCACCATGTTAGTCAGTGTGGTCCCGAATTCTGACCTCGTGATCCACCTGCCTTGGCCTCCCAAAGTGCTGAGATTACAGACGTGAGTCACCGCACCGGGCTAATTTTTGTATTTTTAGTAGAGCACAGGTTTCACCATGTCGACCAAGTTGGTCTCAAACCCTCGGCCTTAAGTGATCCGCCTGCCTTGGGCTCCGAAAGGGCTGGGATTACAGGAATGAGCCACCGCGTCCCGCCCAGCTGACCTATTTCTAATCCTGATTTTGGACAGGGCCCTTCAGCCAGAAAACTGATACTTAAAATCATTCTTTTTTTTTTTTTTTTGAGATG
>NW_012110574.1:316902-317526 GCF_000951045.1 Mandrillus leucophaeus | reverse complement strand
AAAAAAAAAAAAAAAAGGAGTTCGAGACCAGCCTGAGCAACATGGAGAAACCCTGTCTCTACTAAAAATACACAAAAAAATTATTCGGGTGTGGTGGTGCATGCCTGTAATCCAAGTTACTTGGGAGGCTGAGGCAGGAGAATCAGTTGAACCCAGTAGGTGGAGGTTGTAGTGGGCTGAGATTACGCCATTGCACTTCAGCCTGGGCAACACGAGTGAAACTCAGTCTCAAAACAAAACAAAGCAAAAATCCACTAATTGAGAATTAGGATATTGAACTTGGACAAGAGAGAGAATACAATATACACCTGTGATTGAGCAACATAAATTAGAAGGTGATTGCCAGAAATTGGGTCTGGAAAAGACTGGGAGTGAGTGCAAAGATGGCCCTGATGTAAAAGGGAAGACTCCACCTAATCTGAAGCATGCTAAGATTACAGAAGCAGGAGATGGACGGCCATAAGTTAAAAAGAAGACAAAGTGGTTGGTCACAGTGGCTCACGCCTGTAATCCCACCACTTTGGGAGGCCAAGGCAGGTGGATTACAAGGTCAAGAGTTCAAGACCAGCCTGGTCAAGATGGTGAAACCCAGTCTCTACTAAAAATACAAAAATTAGCCTGGCA
>NW_012110574.1:310599-311942 GCF_000951045.1 Mandrillus leucophaeus | reverse complement strand
AATGGGGTGAACCCGGAAGGCCGAGCTTGCAGTGAGCGGAGATGGCGCTCACTGGGCGACAGAGCAAGACTCCCTCTCAAGAAAAAAAAAAAAAGAAAAAAAAAAGGGACATAGAATAATGTGGAGAAAATAGCTGAGAGATGAGTTTAGAAATCAAAGTCCAAAACACAGTACTTATTTTTTTATAGAAAAAAATTTGAATACTTTTCAATAGAGAAATTGAATTTTACAGAGTTTAATTGAGCAAAGTATTATTTGCAAATCAGGCAATCTGTGGGCCCAGAGTAGGCTCTGAGACTTTAACACAGCCACACAGCCACATAGTACAAGAAGATTTATAGACAGAGCAAAGTAACATACAGAAAATGAAAGTGAGGTACAGAAACAGCCAGATTGATTACAGCTTGAGATATGTCTTATTTGAACATAGCTTGAAAAGTTGATGTCCTTTTATTGGCATAAACACAGTAGTTGGTACACGAATCACGAATGGGTTACAGTCTATTTACATATCCAGTTAAGTTTCAGTTTACTATGTACAGTTTACTATGGTACTATGTACTATGGCAATTAGCAATTGCCATAACAGAATTAAATAAATATTTCTTATGGTCATCTGCTACAAGCTAATTAATTAGAAAAATTGGATAATGACTTTATGCTTTATGACATGTTAAGTGTAAATGGTTCCAATCAGTATAAACATACTAAAGTATTTTCAACTTTGAAAGATCCAAGAATGATTAAATCCTTCTGAACAAGTGTTTATAATAACTAAGATTATAGCCCTGTAGTTACAAAAATAATAGAAAAAATGAAGTTGTAATTTATGAGAACAACGTTCTTCAAATTATTTGAAGTTTAAAGGCACTGGGAAAAGGGATTACTAGAGATGTCATTTCACTATGTTTCCCAATAATGTATTATTACCATTTATTACCTGCAACCTTGATTAAGGTGGGATAGGTTACGGATGGTGGCAGGATATACTTCATTCAATGCACAACTATTTAAACACACTAAAGCCACTTTTGTTTGATTTAAAAAATTATGTTCATACGGACTAGATGTGGCTTGCATTCCAATGGTTGGGACTCTTTCACCTGAGACTGAGACTTGGTGGTCTTCAGTTCACCATCTTCTAGTTGCAGTGATAAGTGCACGAGTAAGATCAAGATTCAGAGGAAGAGGAGATGGTCAAGAGGAATCTGATTTGGTTGCATTCATGACTTCTCAGAAGCACCATCAATCTCAATAAAAGAAACCACTGCCGGGCGCGGTTGCTCACGCCTGTAATCCCAGCACTTCGGCAGGCCGAGGTGGACAGATCACCTGAGGTAAGG
>NW_012110574.1:304140-306179 GCF_000951045.1 Mandrillus leucophaeus | reverse complement strand
AAAAAAAAAAGAGGCTGGGTGCGGTGACTCAGATCTGCAATCCCAGCACTTTGGAAGGCCGAGGCAGGTGGATCACCCGAAGTCAGGAGTTCAAGACCAGCCTAGCCAACATGGTGAAACCCAATCTGTACTGAAAATATAAAAATTAGCTGGGCATGGTAGTGTGCGCTTGTGGCCCCCAGCTACTGGGGATGCTGAGGCAGGAGAATTGCTTGAACCAGGGAGACAGAGGTTGCAGTGAGTCTAGAACACTCTGCTGCACTCCAGCCTGGGTGACTGAGCAAGACTCCATCTCATAAATAAATAAATAAAGCAAATCTAACAAAGAACTTTTCATAGTTTTAATGCAGCCAACAATTGATCAAATGTTTTTTTATAATGCCACAAATGACGGCATAGCATCAAGTGATTTGAGAGTTAAATTACCTCAACATTCATATTTTAAAAATTTAAAATGCTTTTAACGCAAAACAAGAAAAGTCAAATATAACTATAGCGCCTCAAAAGATCAAACTCTTGCTTCTTTTAGTCTTACATAAAATTAAATGATATATTTTAACTTTGGATTACTCTGTATAATAAACACTGTTTAGAGTAATGTCTGAAAATGTTAGTGCCTTAGTGCTTTCTACTGAGAATTATCTGATGATTACTTCTACTTGATTTCTAATTTTTTTTACATTTACTGAATTTGAAGAATATTATTTAATGTGAACACTCTGGTGTTTTCTAAGGTATGCTTCTCAGAACAAATGGTTTTTCTCTATTTATTAAATTATTCATAGGGTCTATCTAAAATACAAATTTCCTAAAGTTGAAGAAAGTGTCAACAACTGTTTGAGGGTTTCTCTCCAGTATAGATTCTCCTGTGTACAATAAGATATAAGTGAAGACATTAAACTCAACTTTTCAAAATCAGGAAATGTAACCTTAAAAAATGAGATGAATCTTAACAACATAAATAAAGTATACAATCACAAAAAACAGATACTGTCTGAATCCACTTATATGAGATAGCTAGAAACAGAAACCAAAATGATATTTTGAAAAAGATAAATAATATGAAATTGGGCAGTTGTTTCAGGGGCATTGAATTTGGTTTAGAAGATAAAAATGTTCGCCAGGCGCGGTGGCTCACGCCTGTAATCCCAGCACTTTGGGAGGCCAAGGCGGGCAGAGCACCTGAGGTCAGGAGTTCGAGACCAGCCTCAACATGGGAAAATCCCGTCTCTACTAAAAATACAAAATTAGCCAGGCATGGTGGCGGGCGCCTGTAATCCCAGCTACTCGGGGAGCCTGAGGCAGGAGAATCGCTTGAACCCGGGAGGCGGAGGTTGCAGTGAGCCGAGATTGTGTCATTGCACTCCAGCCTGGGCAACAAGTGCGAAACTCCGTTTCAAAAAAAAAAAAAAAAAATGTGGTATGAAACACTGATATATTAAAGGAACAACTGGGGCCTGGGCACGCTTGCTTATGCCTGTAATCCCAGCACTTTGGGAGGCTGAGGCAGGCGAATCACAAGGTCAGGAGTTCCAGACCAGCCTGACCTGTATGGTTAAACCCCGTCTCTACAAAAAATACAAAAATTAGCTGGGTGTGGTGGCGGGTACCTGTAGCCCCAGCTACTTGGGAGGCTGAGGCGGAAGAATTGCTTGAACAGGGGAGGCGGAGGTTGCAGTGAACTGAGACTGGGCTGCTGCATTCAAGCCTGAGTGACAGAGTGAGACTCCATCTAAAAAAACAAACATAAAAAACTTTCTTATTTTATGACCCCTAACTTTTGGATGTTACAGAGAGCCAATGCAGCATCCAAAAGAGTGATAAACGGGATTATATGCTATGTTAAATTAATAGGAAGCATTGTCAGATTAAAAACGATGTTTGGGCCGGGCGCGGCGGCTCATGCCTGTAATCCCAGCACTTTGGGAAGCTGAGGTGGGCGGATCATGATGTCAGGAGTTCAAGACCAGCCTGGGCAACATGGTGAAACCCCAGCTCTACAAACAATACAAAAAAAAAAATTAGCCAGGCATGGTGGT
>NW_012110574.1:300258-304005 GCF_000951045.1 Mandrillus leucophaeus | reverse complement strand
TTGTCTCTACTAAAAATACAAAAAATTAGCCGGGCGTGGCAGCATGCACCTGTCATCCCAGCTACTTGGGAGGCTGAGGCAGGAGAATCACTTGAACCTGGGAGGTGGAGGTTGCAGTGAGCCAAGATTGTGCCACTGTACTCCAGCCTGGGTGACAAGAGCGAAACTCCATCTCAAAAATAAATAAATGAATAAATAAAATAATGTTTGATCTTCTTTATCTTGTATTTTAATAAATGTTATTAATAATTATTCCAAAATTGTATGAAATGTCTGCAAATGTAATATATCTGAGTGTATGTTATTAATCATAATTATGGTTAGTATGATAAATTATTGTAGGCCCCAGATATAATCAATTTCTTTTCATTTGTTCGTTTATCATCATTTAAAGCCATTCCCATAGCCAATGGTTTGATTATAATGTAGTTTGTTTGTTTGAGACAGAGTTTTGCTCTTGTTGCCCAAGAGTGCAGTGACATAATCTTGTCTCACTGCAACCTCTGCCTCCTGGGTTCAAGCGATTCTCCTGTCTCAGCCTCTTGAGTAGCTGGGACTACAGGTGCGTGCCACCACGCCCAGCTAATTTTTGTATTTTTAGTAGAGATGGGGATTCACCATGTTGTCCAGGATGGTCTCAATCTCTTGACCTTGTGATCTGCCCGCCTCGGCCTCCCAAAGTGCTGGGATTACAGGTGTGAGGCACCGTGCCCGGCCTTAAAATCATTCTTAGTCGACCAGAAGCATGTACTTGGGATCACAAAATAAATCGCATCTCTGTGCTGTGCCACTTGGGGTGGAAGGGACAGGATTAAGCAGCTTCTCTTGCATTTTTGTTCCTAAATTTTATTGTATTCATTTTTTTTCTTCCCAGTGATCTTACTTTCAAAATATTTTTGAAATATATATATTTAAAATTTTTTTTAAAAGGGGGTTTCTTGTGTGCATTCATATAGTTTTACATGCAGAGGATTTTGCAGCCAAGCTTATATATATGAACAAATTTATGCCTTGATAGGCAAAAGATGAAGGGCCAATGTGGGTGAGAAATTTTTATGAAATATTTGTTTTCTCATAATATCAGAAACAGAATATTCATCCACTGCTCTTACCTTACTTCACAAGTTAAAGAGAATTTATTCAGAATAGGTTAAAGAGCATTGTCAGGAGGCCATTACTCTTCTGAATGGGCATCATTTTATTATGGTTTAGAATAAATGAGGAAATGGTGAAAAATTTATCCCCCATAATAGACTCTATAGCAGATTCTACTGTAAAGGCTATGGTTACACAATAGACTTTAAATTTTCTTACTAAAGTTGTGCCAAATAGTAGAATTTCTCTAGATTACTTACTGGATAAACAGAAAAGCATTAGCAGTTGCTAATACTTGTAGTTGCACATGGAGAAATATATCAGATGTTACAGAGATTCCGTTGTAGGGGATTACTTAACAGGCTGCTTGGTTAAAATGAGTAGACCGTTTATCTAGCTAATTATTTTGTCTATTTAATTTTAGTTGGTTGGTTCATGGAGACACTGGCTTTTTAAAAAGCATACTTCAAACTCCTGTTATTATCCTCCCTGATAGTCAAAATAGGAGTCTCCCTACTACACTGTATTCTCTCAAAAGTTTTAAATGTTTGCATGTGGTCTCCTGTAGAATGTCAAATAGTCTCTCCTTAACTGGAATGACAAAAACTAAAAGACATATGTGACCATGAGGACATCATAACCTATGAATGACATGATAAGGAAAAAAACCAAAATAATAAAAACTTAAAGTTGCACTAAGGCCCTGAGTTTTGGTCACACTCTGACCTATATGAGAACTTAACCGAAAAGGGGATATTTTTTAACCAAAATTATTAGAGTCCACCATTCTGGATTGCACTTGTGCAATAGGTCCAAACAGACCAAATCAAACTAAAGTGGAGTCACTTATGCTAAAGTGACTCCATAATGAAGTAACATAATCAAAGTAAAAATTTAAATAAATAGATAGATCCTAAAACAGACCAGATTTTTTTTTTCTGTAAACAGCAGATTTCAACTTGAAGAGCTCCCCTTTACTGTAAGCCTTTTATTTTTTATTTTTTTATTTATTTTTATTTTTTGAGACGGAGTCTCGCTTTGTCGTCCAGGCTAGAGTGCGGTGGCACGATCTCGGCTCACTGCAAGCTCCACTTCCCGGGTTCACGCCATTCTCCTGGCTCTGCCTCCCGAGTAGCTGGGACTACAAGTGCCCGCCACCGCGCCTGACTAATTTTTTTGTATTTTTAGTAGAGACGGGGTTTCACCGCGTTAGCCAGGATGGTCTCGATCTCCTGAACTCATGATCCGCCCGCCTCGGCCTCCCAAAGTGCTGGGATTACAGGCGTGAGCCACCGCGCCTGGCCTACTGTAAGCCTTTTAAAAAAATAAGAACTTGACGTCTTTGTTTCCTTCCACTTTACAAACCCACAGTTCTGCTATTTTACAGTGGAATTTGAGACTAATTAAGTAATTTTTTTTTTTTTTTTTGAGATGGAGTTTCACTCTCGTCACCCAAGCTGTAGTGCAGTGGCACGATTTCAAGACAAGGTTTCACCACGTTGACCAGGCTGGGCTCAAACTCCTGACCTCAGATGATCCACCTGCCTTGGCCTCCCTAAGTACTGAGATTACGGGCATGAACCACCACACCTGGGCAATAAGTACATTTTTGATGGTGCTAGATTGGTATCAATGTCTAAAATTTTGGTCTAACTTTCAAAATCGAGAAGATGAACAAATGAGAGAAATTGTTTAATTATAGCCTAAAGCTGCCCACTTCCATGGTTAATTTTGGTCAGTAGGGCTTTTTGTACATAGTAAACTGAAACCTAACTAGATATATGTAATTAGGCTGTAACCCATTCTTGTACCAACCACTGTGTTTTTGACAATAAAATAACATAAACTGTTCCAATCATGTTCAAATTAGGCAAATTCAAAGCTGTAATCAATCTGGCTGTTTCTGTATCTCACTTTCATTTTCTGTGCGTCACTTTGATTTTTCTGTCTATAAATCTTTTTCCAGCATGTGGCTGTACTGGAGTCTCTCTGAACCTACTCTGGATCCACAAATCATTCTTTGCTCAATTAAACTTTGTTAAATTTAATTTCTCTAACTTTTTTTTAAGTTTTAGATTTGTTTTTGTGATGAAAAATAAAGATGTGTTGTTGGGCATTGATTTTGAGAAGCAAGGTGTGCTTCAGCCCTACAAGTAGAAGAGCCCCCTAAGAATCACAGCTGCCCAGTCAACAAGCAGCTGATGACACATGTCTGAAGGAGCTCAGCTGAAAACAGAAGAATGGCCCACTGAACCTAGTCTAAATTGGTGATCATCTCAATTATGAGCTAAGAAGTTTTGGCTGGTTTGTTATGCTGCAATAGCTAATTAATACATGCACCCGGTGCAGACAGGATGCCAGGATTTAATGACAAGGTTGATTTCTAGTTACCTTCCAACAGTGGGCCCCATAAAGGTACTGATTTTTCTCCTTATTCAAAGTTGGATGTCTTGTAAGAGAGTATTGCATAATGCAGAAATACATGTAGACACGTATGCATGTGATTGGTGCTTATACTCACACAGTTCCCCACACCACAGGAGAAAACAGGTAACCACAGCTTGACAATTAGGGTCAAGGGCAAATAGCAAAATTAGTCTGTTTTTAATTCGAGGTAAAGACTAGGGACATGGCCTAGCATGGTGGTTCACA
>NW_012110574.1:295759-299353 GCF_000951045.1 Mandrillus leucophaeus | reverse complement strand
AACAGGTGGTCTTCCTGTTGTGATTTTATTCCTGCCGTCCTCTGCTCTTTCTATGGCCACTATCTGTTCTACCCTTGGAACTGAAGAGAGATGTTGGTAGGGAGAGACTTTCTCCTTATTTATGGCAGGAAAAGGATGTTCAATCCTGGTGTGGTGGCTCATGCCTGTAATCCCAGCACTTTGGGAGGCTGAGACAGAAGGATTACTTAAGGTCAGGGGTTCAGCCTGGCTGACAAGGGAAAATTCCATCTCTACTAAAAATACAAAAATAAGCCAGGCATGGTGGCACATGCCTGTAATCACAGCTATTCCGGGGAGGATGAGGCAGGAGAATCGCTTGAATTCAGAAGGTGGAGATTGCAGTGAGCTGAGATTGCACCACTGCACTCCAGCCTGGGCCTAAGAGCGAGACTCTGAAAAGAAAAGAAGAGAAGAGAAAGGAAAAGAAAGAAAAAAAGAGAAGAGAAAGGAAATAAAAAGAAAAGAAAACAGCAAAGGGATGTTCAGGATTTCATCTTCTGCTGTCAGAGCTGCACTTCAATGTGGCAGCTATTGGCCACGTGTGGCTTCTGGGTGCATGGAATGTGGCTGGTCCGAACTACGATGTGGTAAGAAAGGTAAAATACATAGTTTTAATGTTTTTCCCAAAATATATATAGTTTATTAATAATTACATACTGGTCACATATTAAAATAATATTTTGGATATATTGGGTTAAATTCCTACAATGAATTCCTTCTGTTTATTTTTTCTTTTTAAAATTTTCCTTCTAGAAAATTTAGAATTCACATGTGGCTCACATTCAATTTCAGAGGATTGCCTTTTTTAAAAAAATGTCAGGCTACCCGCTCAAAGGACAAGAAGCCAGGGAGCTCATAAAATTGGAAAATTTTAAACAATTGTTATTGCATTATTTTTATGTGTGAATAGCCACATAATATATTATTTATAAAGGCAAACGACCTTATACGCAAGGTTATATGCAAATACCCTCTGGGGTGGGCCTGGCTCCACTCAGGGAGGAAGCCCTGCATGAGAACGCTGCAGCTTGAATTTCACTCTTTCTTCGTTCAGCCCAGCAGCTGAGCACATATTCTGTCACTCAGGGCATTAGGGGGTGGGGCCCTAAACATTATCCAATCAGGGACGCTGGAATGGGACCCGTCCAATCAGGCACGCAGCTGGAGCGGACAGGACGGCTTCCGGGATTTGGCGGGGCCTTTGTCTCTAGCTGCGGCGGGAGCTCCAGGTCTAGTCTTCACTGCTCTGTGTCTTCTGCTCCTAGAGGCCCAGGCTCTGTGGCCCCGTTACCTGCAGGTATTGGGAGATGCACAGCTAAGATGCCAGGACCACCTGGAAGCCTAGAAATGGTGAGAGTGCCGGGTCCGACACCCAGAGAGAGGGGGAGGGGCTGGTTGGAACCGGTCGGAAGTGACTGTGGCAGGACTCCAGCCTCCCAGCACTGGGCTCCAAAATCCGCGGCCCTAGTTGTCCTTGGCGCAGCTCGGCCCTCGGTCCCCTTCAGCCATAAGATGGCGGCTGGGCTGACAGCCGGACCCCGGGCGTCCTGTCTCCTCCCTGTGCAGTGACTGTGCCTTGGCCTGGAGCCCTCGCTGGGCAGCTCTGCAGCCGCAGTGCCGCATCTCTGCCTGATAACTCGCAGTACCGGGTTCATGAATGGGAAGAGCTTTGGTCCGTGGAGTCCCAGTCCCTCCTTTTTTCTATTAAAAATTCATGGAAGTCACCGCAAAAATATTTAAAAATGTAATAGAAGAGTGGTTCAAAAATCGTAGAGCACCCAGCTATGATTTGTAATTTGTGGTCCATGGGAGGGGCTTGAAGGAAAGACTTTTAAGTGGTATGTGATAAATAAAACCAAATTCAATAATCGGTTAGGTACAGTTACATAGCTGCTTAATTTGTAAGATCAAGGTGGAAATTTTCTGGTTATGTAATCGGAGGGTACTTGGCAGTTTACAGTTGGTTAAGCATAAATTTTATTTCCCCCAATGTAACAATTTACAAAAAAAAATGTATTTGAGTTAGATTTTTTTTTTTTTTTTTGAGGTGGAGTCTCACTCTGTCGCCCAGGCTAGAGTGCAGTGGCGCGATCTCGGCTCACTGCAAACTCCGCCTCCCAGGTTCACGCCATTTCCTGCCTTAGCCTCCCGAGTAGTTGGGACTGCAGGCGCCCGCCACCACGCCCGGCCAGTTTTTTGTATTTTTTTTAGTAGAGACGAGGTTTCACCGTGTTAGCCAGGATGGTCTCAATCTCCTGACCTCGTGATCCGCCCGCTTCGTCCTCCCAAAGTGTTGGGATTACAGGCGTCAGCCACCGCGCCCGGCCCTAGTGTACATTTTTGGTACTGTATTTTAATTAATCATTGTTTGAGAAATCATTGGATGATACTTTTTAAAAGGTTTGTTTTCTGTTTGTAAAAATTTTCTATAAGAAGAAAGCAAAGAGTAATCCCCGGACACTACTGTAAAAAATCTCTGTGCCTCTTTTCCTTTTATCTTCCCTAGTCACAGAGATCTTATCAGAATTTTGGGGGGTCAGGGTTTCCCTTTGGAAACTTTATGGGGTGATGTGTCCTCGGCCACCCTTCAGATTTTTCCTTGTCCTGGGTTTCAGTACTGTCTGGGGATAAACCATAATACCCACTGTGGCTATGTCTGCCGGAGTGCCTAATGAATATCAGCTGGTGGGTCATTTTCTCCCGTAGGACTGCCTGAGGTACAAAGTGTAGCCTCTCCAGGGAGCAGGTGGACGCCCTGGGGCTGAGAGAAATCTCCTGGTGTACACTTCCTTGGAAAAGCTGACCCCTTGAGACATTACGATTGTCTTCACCCAACTCAGCTTCTGTTTCTTTGGGACACATTGCTGGTCAATCAGATGCTGGTATTAAGGGAAAAACATAGAAATAATTTCAGCCTTTGGGATTCTCTAAGGGGGCAGAAAAATAGTGAAAAAAAATGATGAAAAAAGAGTGAAAGACAAATAGTGAAACATTTGTAGAGGAAATTAAAAAGTAAGAAAATATTTACAAATGGTATAGAAGAGGTGAGTTTCAGAAAAAAATTAATATCTACGTATATTCCATTTGTTAAAAATTCTCATGTACTATTTTGTTTTCCAGACCGAGTTTAGTAATTGTCACAGGTAGTTTTTTTTATGGCTGGGTAATTTTTTTTTTTTTTTTTTTTTTTTTTTTTTTTTTTTTTTTTTTGGAGACAGTCTCATTCTGTCACCCAGGCTGGATGGAGTGCAGTTGCACGATCTTGGCTTACTACAACCTCTGTCTCTCGGGTTCAAGCGATTCTCCTCCCTCAGCCTCCTGAGTAGCTGAGACTACAGGCGCCAGCCACCACCCTCAGTTAATTTTTGTATTTTTAGTAGAGATGGGGGGTTTCACCATGTTGGCCCGTCTGGTCTCAAACTCCTAGTCCTATTCAAGGTGCTCTACCCACCTTGGCCTCCCAAAGTGTTGGGTTCAAAGGCGTGCCGCATCCAGCCTAGCTGGGTAATTTCAAACAGAATTCCAGGCCTTAACTTTTAGAATGCTAGCTATCTAGGAAAAAAAATAGAGAAT
>NW_012110574.1:286561-295394 GCF_000951045.1 Mandrillus leucophaeus | reverse complement strand
TAAAAGGAATACTTTTGCTTTTCCTATTGAGATGTAAAATGTAAGCATCTTCAGAAAAGTCCTCCCTGACCAGGCACAGTGGCTCAAGCCTGTAATCCCAGCACTTTGGGAGGCTGAGGTGGGTGGATCACCTGAGGTCAGGAGTTCAAGACCATCCTGGCCAACATGGCAAAACCCTGTCTCTACTAAAAAATACAAAAATTGGCCAGGCGCGGTCGCTCACACCTGTAATCCCAGCACTTTGGGAGACTGAGGCGGGCGGATCATGAGGTCAGGAGACCGAGACTATCCTGGCCAACATGGTGAAACCCCATCTCTACTAAAAAAAAATACAAAAAAATTAGCCGGGCATGGTGGCAGGCGCCTGTAGTCCCAGCTACTGGGGAGGCTGAGGCAAAATGGTGTGAACCCGTGAGGCAGAGTTTGCAGTGAGCGGAGATTGCGCCACTGCGCCTCAGCCTGGGGGACAGAGTGAGACTCTGTCTCAAAAAAAAAAAAAAAGAAGAAAAAGAAAAAAATACAAAAATTAGCTGGGTATGGTGGCAGGCGCCTGTAATCCCAGCTCTACTAGGGAGGCTGAAGCAGGGAGATTGCTTGAACCCAGGAGGTGGAGGTTTCAGTGAGCTGAGATCTCGCTACTGCACTCCAGCCTGGGTGAGAGTGTGAGACTTCGTCTCAAAAAAGAAAAACAAAAAATTCCTTCCCTTACTTGAGCACTGTGTTCAAGTAATTTTGCTGAATGTTCAAACTGTTAGTTTCAAAAGCGAAATGAATAACTCAGACATGAAAATTAAAGCTTGAGCCCAGTGACTCCAAGCTAAGGCTAATATTGACCCTGCAAAAGGCCTAGCTCTTTTTGGGGAGCCTCCCCTGCAGATGTCTCAGGCTGCTCACCCCAGCCACGGAAGAAGCCTTTATACTGAGAAAAGCTACAGAGCCCTGGAAAGCTGAGGACGCACAGGCAGATGCAGTTAAGGTTAAGATGGAAGGGGATTGGGAGGGTCTTACTGAAGATGAAGTTGTTTTTTTGAGGCAGTTTCTGGACTTTGTAAAATAAAACGCAGATTTATGTAAAAAAAATTTAGAATTTCAAAGGAGGAAGCACCAACTATAAATCTTTAAAGATTGCAAAGTTTAGGCAGACTAGAGCTTGCTTGCTTTTTTCTTTTTTTTTTTTTTTCAGTCAATTTTGAGATTTATTTTGGTAATGTTGAGGACACACTGGGGAGAAAGAGAGACAAGTCACAATAGGATCTGTGTCCTGTGCTTTTTCCAAAGAGTGTTTTGGGAACTTCAGTATTTAAAGAGGAAAGAGCAAGTGGGAGGGCCGTGAGGCTCTGATTAGCACTCAGTGAATCTATATTTTACATGTGCAAAGAAAGGGTTCAGGGGAAGTCAATCATGCATTCCCCTTTCTCTCTCTCCCTCAGTAAATCTACATTTTATACAAGATAAAGTAAGCATGTGAAATTACAGCTATCTGTTTGGTAATAAAAGGAAGCCAATCTTTGCATGACCCAGTCCCCAGCTTAACTTTTGGACTAGTGAGTTCAGCGTCCCAAGAGTTTATTTTCCTTGCACATGTATCTATAATTTTTGATGTTACCAAAGTCAAGGGCAAAGTTTTCATTAGGAAGTTGGCAACTTCTAGAACAGGCTTTATTCATTTGCGGGGCTGTAAGGTACATGGATGTGCTTTGGTCAGGAATAGGCCAAGGCAGACATCCGGGCCAGAGTGACTCAGCAAGTTTGGAGCACAGGCATATAAATCCACTTGGTTTTTTTGTTTGTTTAGATTTTTGTTGTTGTTTTTGAGACGGAGTCTTGCCCTGTCGCCCAGGCTGGAATGCAGTGGTGCGATCTCAGCTCACTGCAACCTCCACTTCCTGGGTTCAAGCAATTCTGCCTCAGCCTCGTGAGTAGCTGGGATTACAGGCGCCCACTACCACACCTGGCTAATTTTTTATATTTCTGGTAGAGGCAGGGTTTCACCATGTTGTCCAGGCTGGTCTCAAACTCCTGACCTCAAGTGATCCACCCACCTTGGCCTCCCAAAGTGCTGGGATTATGGACTTGAGCCACTGTGCCCAGCCAGGGAGGACTTATTATATAGTCACAGTTATGTAACCATAACATGGGAAGGTTCATCACCTGACTCAGAGCCACTGTTGTTTGTAAAAGGTATAACTGCCCTGGTGATACTGTGCATACGCCTGACGTCCAAAGAGAGAGTGAAGTTTTTGACCCTGTAAGGGAGAGCCAGCCTTGCAGGCCAGGGAATGCAGCTGCAGGCATGGGAGCGGCAGGAGTCCCAGAGCCCGAGCAGGCAGAGACAGACGGTTTAAGAGAGCTGCTGAATAAAACCATATTTCATCTGCCTATGGCCCTCTGTCCTTTCAGCTATCTGCCACCCATCCACCCACACTCCCTTGGGACCTCAGCATGGGCTGGAATCTGACTCTTGGCATGACAGGGGCTGGTGTTAGAGTGGGCATGCTTGCTCACTTTGATCCATCTCAGGTTGCAAAAGTACTTTTGTTTTTTCATTCAGCTTGATACATAATATGTTTAATCAAAAAGGCAGGCAGGCAAGGTGTCCACTGATTTTTCCGCAGACACCAAAACTACTGCATCATTTAAATGTGGGCTCAAGTCCTCAAAAGTCTCTTGTTTTCCAGGCTCTGTGCTCTCATGCTTCTGAGCCTTTTAGAGACCCTGAGGTTTTATTGTATCCTGGCATGACTGACTTAGTCCCTGCTTCTCTGCTGCATGTCACTTGGGCTTAGCGAAGAGAGGTCACAGAGACCTGCAGCCCTGGGAAACCAGTGTTTGGTGGGGGAGGCAGAAAATTCCAGTTTGATATGGGCGGCATCCTTGCACAAGATCATGTCAATTCCTTCCTGGAAACCATCCTACTGATTGAAGAATACAATTAACCTGCCTGCTGGCCCCAGCCTCCAGTACCCACACAGTCTGGTTCCTGCCTCTCTGTCCAAATTCATTTCCCAACCCTCTCCCTCCACCTGCTAAGTCCCTGCCACAATGGTCTTTTTTTCTTCAAACTTGACAAGCTCATTCCCACCTTAGAGCCTTTCTACTGGGTGTTCCTTTTACCTGGAATGTGCATTCCCAGATTTTCTCCCCACTTAAAAATCAGCTGAAATGTCCCCTTCTCAGGCAGGGCTTCCCTGACCACTCAAACAAATCACCGCCACTTTGCATGTTACTACCATGTTTTGTTTCCTTGTAATTATCCAAGCTTTGTTTGTTGTCTCCTCTCTCTGGAACATATGCTTCTTTAGGTTGGGAGCTCTGTCTGGTTTATCACTGTAGCTCTAGTGTACTTTTTGGCACATAGGAGATGCCCAGTGAATAACTGCTGAATGAAACAGTCACTGAGATGAGGGAGTGTGTCAGGAGAATGGTGCAGATGGCAGAACTGTCTCAGACTGTTTTCTGTGGGGAAGCAGGCCCCAGCCAGAGGCTGCTGGGTATAGGGAGCAGGGATAAAGCTGGAGAGATCCAGGCTTAGGTCAAGGATTTGACCCACTGCCTGGGGCTGGAAATGGTGTCTACATAGCACTGTCCTGTAGGACTTTCTGTGATAATGGCAATGTTCTGTGTCTGCACTGTCCAATAAAGTACTTCTGGCTTCTGACCCACACTTGAATGTAGCTAGTGCAACTAGGGAACTGATTTAAATTAGATTTATGGGAAATTGAATTTATTTAACAAATGCACATTTAAACAGCCACATGAGACTAGGGGCTACTGTTGAACAATGCAGCACTAGAGACGCTCACCTGGGACCCCTAAAGCCCTTTCATTCTGAGTCGTCAGCGTCTAAGTGCTGGAAGCTGGGTGGAACTCAAGAAGCAGCAAGTGGAGGCTCCATCCGGAAGGCCCTGGCTGCTCTGAGTGTCCTGAGAGGCAGCCCTGGTGTGCTGATCAGAATGGCCACTCCAGCCGCTTCAGCAGCAGCCCCCGTTACCTTCTAGGGCCTCAGGACAAGGACTTTCTTTCATAGGGAGGAGGAAACAAGATTAAAAACAAGGTGGGAGGGGAATGGCAAATTGAAGGACAAAAAATTCAATTCTAGATGAGAGAATTGTTTTACCCTGAAGTCAGCATGTTCTTAGGAGGGACATAAAATGGGGTTCTGTGTTGGCTCAGACTGAAGGTAGCTCAATGTTCAGGAGCCTGTGGGAAGGAGAGAAACTTAAGTTTGATTAAAAAGTATTTTATTTTGAAAACTGAAGGCAAATTCAGCTAATTTTTTATAACGAAAATAATGTGCGGAGTCTGCTTCTGGCTACGTGTCAGGTAAGAAAAGAGAGCACCCACCATCTAAGTCATAATGGGAAGGGTGTTTCTTTTCTTAAACTGTTCCTGGAGAACTCAAAGAATAAAAGAATTTTATTAATCACAACTTTTTACCAGGATTATCTATGTGCTTCATCCTTCCTCACCTTTATTCTTTGTCATCCTGTACCTTTTTCCATTGACTTTTTTGGGCCTTTTGGTATCTTTTATAATAAACTGGTCAACATAACTACAGTGTTTTGTTTAGTTTTGTGAGTAGTTCTATCAAATTATGTAATTGGAGGGAGTTTATAAGAGTTTCCAATTTTTAAACAGTAGGTCAGAAGCATAGATGGACCCGTGAGGTTTGTGACTGGCCTCTGGAGTGAGGATAGTGTTGTGAGACTGAGCCCTGAATCAGGGTCTGTGCTGACTCTGGATGGTGTCAGAATTCAAATGTTAGACAATTAGTTGGTGTTGGAGAATTGCTTTGTGTTCAGCAAATACAGATTTGGTGCCAGAAGGAAAATATCACAGAGGCCTGGCCTGGAATGGAACTCTGGGTGTCTGGAAATGAGAAGCTCTGCTCTCCTGTACACAGGCTGTCACACTACGCCATTGTCCTGGAATTCCAGGTCTCTTCTCAGGGTGAGAGAGGACTGAAAACTTAGAGGAAATTAGCTGTGATAACAGGCCCCCTTTTCCCACAGCTGCCACCCCAGGATTCCTACCCACTCACAAACATACCAACTGGAAATTGATGTGTCCACACTCCTCCCAGGACTAGGCACCACCATCAGGAATTTCACCACAGCATTTTTGATCCTAGTGTTTTTTTTGCCAAAAATCCACAAAAGTGTTTACAGTCTCCTGCATATCCCCACCCCCAGACACTGAATCTGCAGCAGCAACCTGCTTCCTCCACGACCAACGGTTCTGTACCACCTGTTCATAATCTCATCTCTGCCTGCCCAGACACAGAAATAAACGAGTACAGCTCCACGTGGGCCGCTATCTGTAGGACAAAC
This sequence comes from Mandrillus leucophaeus, assembly GCF_000951045.1. NCBI lineage: Eukaryota > Metazoa > Chordata > Mammalia > Primates > Cercopithecidae > Mandrillus > Mandrillus leucophaeus. The sequence goes on along the minus strand of NW_012110574.1, from coordinate 290,064 downwards.
CAGTCCTTCCACCTACATTGCACTCTCCCCCACCCATGGATTTTATTCCTTTTAACTTTTATTTTTGTTTCAGGGTCGGGGTAAACGTGCGAGTAGTTATATAAGCAAAATTGTGGCATGGGGGTTTGGCGTAGATTATTTTGTTACTGAGGTACTATGCATAGCATAAACAGGTATTTTTTTCTAGTCCTTTCTATCCTCCCACCCACCACCCTCAACTCAGCTTGTGTCTGTTTTTCCTCTTCTTGTCCTCCGCCTCCTGGGTTCAAGCCATTCTCCTACCTCAGCCTCCTATACTACAGGTGCATGCAACCATGGCCGGCTAATTTTTGTATTCTTAGTAGACATGGGTTTCACCATGTTGGCCAGGCTGGTCTCAAACTCCTGACCTCAAGTGATCTGCCTGCCTCGGCCTCCCAAAGTGCTGGGATTACAGGCATGAACCACCATGCCCGGCCTTGGGGTAAATTTTTTTTTTTTTTTTTTTTTCTGAGACTGAGTCTTGTTCTATCGCCCAGGCTGGAGTGCAGTGGCGTGGTCTTGGCTCACTGCAACCTCCACCTCCTGGATTGAAGTGATTCTCCTGCCTTAGCCTCCCAAGTAGCTGGGATTACAGGCATGCGCCACCATGCCCGGCTAATTTTTGTATTTTTAGTAGAGACGGAGTTTCACCATGTTGGCCAGGCTGGTCTTGACCTCCTGACCTCGTGATCTGCCCGCCTCGGCCTCCCAAAGTGCTGAGATTACAGACATGAGCCACCACACCTGGACAATTTTTATATTTTTAGTAGAGACAGGATTTCACCATGTTTGCCAGGATGGTCTCAATCTCCTGATCTCGTGATCCGCCCACCTTGGCCTCCCAAAGTTCTGGGATTACAGGTGTGAGCCACCGTGCCCGGACTGCCTTATGGTAAAATTTTTAAAATTCCTTACAAATTTTGAGTAGTAGACCTTTGTCAGAAGCATATTTTGCAAATATTTTCTTTTTATTGTGTAGGTAGGTTGTTTACTCTATTGATAATTTGCTTTGCTATGAAGAAGCTCTTTAGTTTCTTTAGGTCTTATTAAGTTTTGCTTTTGTTGCAATTGCTTTTGGTATCTTCATCATAAACTCTTTGCCAGTTCCTATGTCAATAATATTTTCTTTATCCAATTGACATAGGTATTTTAGATTTTTCTTTCAGAATTTTTTTACCATTTTATGTTCTACATTTAGGTCTTTAATCACCTGGAGTCGATTTTTTTTTTTTTATATGGTGTAAGGAAGGCATCCAGTTTCAGTCTTTTACATAGTGCTAGCTGGTTTTTCCAGCACCATTTATTAAATAGGGAATTCTTCCTGCATTGCTCTTGTGAGATTTGTAGAAGATCAGATGGTTGTAGGTGTGTGGCATTATTTCTGGGCTGTCTATTCTGTTTCGTTGTTCTATGAGTCTGTGTTTGTACCAGTATCATGCTGCTTTGGTTACTGTACCTCTGTTGTATAGTTTGAAGTCAGGTAACGTAATGCCACCTGCTGTGTTTTTTTTGCTTGTAATTGCCTTGGCTATTCAGGGTTTTTTTTCGGTTTCATATAAATTTTAAAATACCTTTTTTTTTTTTTTTTTAGTTCCATGAAGAATGGTTTTGGTAGTTTGATAGAAATAGCATTAATTCTGTAAATTTCATTTGGCCGTATGGCTATTTTAATGATACCAGTTTTTTCTATCTATGAGCATTAAATGGCTGCCCATTGGCTTGTGTCATCTCTGACTTCTTTAAGAAGCATTTTGTAATTTTTGTCATAGAGATTTTTCACCTCCCTGGTTAGCTGTATTCCTAAACATTTTATTATTTTTGTAGTTATTATGAATGGGATTTTTTTGATTTGGCCTTTGGTTGAATGTTGTTGATGTTCAGGGATGTTACTGATTTTTGTACACTTATTTCGTATCCTGAAACTTCTACTTTCTAGTTTGTGTGCGTAGATTTTCTAGTTCATGTTCATAGAAGTGTTCATAGTCAATAGTTATTTGTATTTCTGTGGGGTCAGTGGTAGTGTCTTTTTTTGTCATTTGTAATTGTGTTTATTTGGACCTTATTTCTTTATTATTGCAGCTAGTGGTTTATCTTATTTTTTTTTTTTTACAAAGATTTAACTCCTGGATTTTTTGGTCTTGTATATTTTTTTCTGTTTAAATTTTCAGTTCAGATCTGATTTTGGTTATTTCTTGTCTTCTAGCTTAGGGGTTGGTTTGCTCTTGCTTTCTCTCCTTTTATTCATGGTGTTAGGTTGTTAAATTGAGATCTTTCTAACTTTTGGGTGTGAGCTTTTAGTGCTATAAATTTCTCCTTACCACTGCCTTAGCTGTGTTGCAGAGATTCTGGTATGTTGTATCTTTGTTCTTATTTTTTGCAATGAACTTGATTTCTGCTTTAATTTCATTATTTACTCAAAAGTCATTCAGGCTCAGGTGGCATAATTTCCATATACTTATATCATTTCAAGTGTTTTTTTTTTGTACTGAATTATATTTTTATCAAGCTGTGCTCTGTGTGTGTGGTTGGTGTAATTTTTGGAATTTGCTGAAGGTTGTTTTATTTCTGATTGCGTGGTCAATGTTAGAGTGTGTGTCACATGGTAATGAGAAGAATGTATAGTATGTTGTTTTTAGATTAAGAGTTCTGTAGGACTATTTGTCCAAGTGTTGAGTTTAGGTCCTGAGATCTTTGTAAAGTTTCTGCCCTAAGAATCTAAGAGTGTCTGTGGGGTGTTGTAGTCTCCCACTATTATTGTGTCAGAATCTAAGTCTCTTCATAGGTCTCTGAGAACTTGCTTTATTCATGGGCATCCATAGATTTTTTTTATGACACCTTTCTGTATTCTGCTTTTTCTCTCTGTAAACTTTCAAGGGCACACAGTGTGCCCAGGGCCACTCCTTAGATGCCTGAATCCAGTGTCTACTGAAATTCAGATACTCAAGAGCATGTCTAAAGACTTGGCTGTTATAGGAGAAAATAAAAATAAGAGGCTTTATTTTCCTGCCTGAAAATAAGGAAGGCTATTATCCTCATCTCTCTTTTCTTAAAGCATTTGGATTATATGTACTTTTTTCCTCTGCTTTATTGAAATATATGTAAATCATATAAATCATATTAACCTAGGTGTAGCTAAATAAACGGTTCAGTATATAACAGTGGAGTTGGAATTAGCCTTGGTTTCTATTTATTACTTCAGAACAATTAGCATTGTCAGGTGAAGCATTTGTAGACAACCTATAATCATATACTTTTTTTTTTTGAGATAGAGTGTTACTTTATCGCCCAGGCTGGAGTGCAGTGGCAAACTCAGCTCACTGCAACTCCATCTCCCAGGTTCAAGCAGTTCTTCTGCCTCGTCCTCCCGAGTAGCTGGGACTACCAGCATGTGCTACCACGCCTGGCTAATTTTTATATTTTTAGTAGAGACAGGATTTTGCGATGTTGGCCAGGCTGGTCTCGAACTCCTGACCTCAGGTAAT
>NW_012110574.1:282910-285941 GCF_000951045.1 Mandrillus leucophaeus | reverse complement strand
CTCGGCCTCCCAAAGTGCTGGGATTATAGGCGTGAGCCACTGCGCCCGGCCGTTTTTGTGTCTTTCATTTCAGTAAGTTAGAATGCTGCTATTAAAGAACAAATAAACACAAACGATCTGACCACCAAAAAACTATAATATAATAGCTCTCCTCTTAACTGTGTTGCAAGCTCAAATATATTTACTATATAAACAAAATCAGATTCTAATTTTTCATCAAAAAGTGCTGGTGGTGACCGGGCACAATGGCTCATGCCTGTAATCACAGCACTTAGGGAGACCAACACGGGTGGATCACTTACGGTCAGGAGTCCGAGACCAGAATGGCCAACATAGTGAAATCCTGTCTCTACTAAAAATACAAAAATTAGCCAGGTGTGGTGGCAGGTGCCTGTAATTCCACCTACTCTGGAGGCTGAGGCAGTAGAATTGCTTTAACCTGGGAGGCGGAGGTTGCAGTGAGCTGAGATCATGCCACTGCACTCTAACCTGAGTGACAGAATGAGACTCTATCTCAGAAAAAAAAAAGTGCTGGTGGATGTAGTCAGATGTATTCCGATAGAATCCCCCTTTCAATGGCTAAAAGATGAGAGAGCAGCAGAGATGGAGGAATCTTATAAAATTCTACTGAGAATATGCTCCCTTCTTCATAATGCTCATGTTTCTCATGCTGAGAGTAGCTGTGTAATTTGGGTGTTTAGAGATAAATATTTTATAGTGAAATATTTTCTGGCTGACTTCATCAATCTTACATATAATCTGAGTGTTTTCTCAAGATACATTTAACTTATTTTTTTCTCTCAATATAATCTTGCTGAGACTGAGAGCTGTTTTTTTCTCCAGTGCTTTGAGTGTCTGTTTCAGAAGCCATTTTAGCATTTCACAGTGTCCATGAATGAGGTGGGCTGTCATAGTGGAACTCTTGGAGCTATCTTTTTCCAGACTCATGCTGGAAATCCAGCAGAACGTTTTCCATGTCACCATTATAAATAGAAACAGCCTAAAACACTGTTCCCTTTCTCCTTATTGTGAAGGTGCAATCCTACCCAGGAAGCCTGCAGGCTCTCCTCCTGCAGCTCAGGCTTCATTCTTTGATGTGGTGCTGGAGTGCTGCTGTGGCAATTGGGGTTCATGTGAGATGTGACCTGCCAGCTGTTCCCCCTGTATTGTGGGTTGTACCTCAGTGGCAGAGGGTAGGGGTCAAGAGAAAACTCCAGCCACCAGGAGAGGGCATGCAGAAGTTCTGTAGTCCAACGCTCGGGGAGTAGAGAACCATTGCTTGAAAATGTAAATAGCCAAAATGATAGCACCCTTTTCAAATGTTTCTGTAGGAGACTGAGAGCCTACCTTCAGCAGGCACCTGGTTTTATATTGCAAAACTACCCTCTGTCATGAAGATCTTAAAAGTTTATTTTGTAATTATATGTAACAAATTGACATACACAGATGGCCTCCCCAATTACCAGGTGAATTCAGAATGAACTATGCATGACATGGTGCTGTAAGTTTTTCTACTCTTGGGCTAATTATGGTGACCATCTTTCTGTCTTTGCAATCTGTTAAGCAGATTGACCTTGACGCATGTCAAATTCTGGATTAATTGTGTAATGTAACAGTTTTATTTCTGTTCAGTCATTGTGGAGTTGCTCTAAGGCTGGAGAAAATTTGTCTTTTAACTATATTTCCCAAGAACTGTCTAGAATTACCAGGCATGACATAAACATATAAGGTGCCAACCAAGCTTTACTCTAGAGGGTCCTTTCCCTCTCAGGCTTCCAGTCCATTCACAGTTATGCTGCAGAATGCATGCTCTCCCCTAAATATGCAGGCAGAATTGTTTCTCTGCCTGTTTGATAATCTGTAGTCCTCTATAGTCACTTTTAAAGAGGTTAGACCAAATTTCACAGGGCAGCAATCAACCATTTTACCTCTTTCAGTGACTCTTGTATCTTCAGACCTGAAACTGATTCAGAGACCAAGAGGCTCACAAACTTAGTAACATGTGTGCAGTGAGTAGAAATGAGAATCTCCGCTTTCTCTTTCCTCGTGTTGCTAAAATGTCCATAAATCTGCAGGTAACACCAGCTACTACTCCATTTATTCAGGACCTAAATCTGAACTCCAAATTCTGAATCTGGATCTTGAGATTTTGGGAAAAAATAAAACATTTTATCTGAAAAATGCATGTCCATTTACTTATAAGACTCAGAGACATTTAAATGAGACCACAATTATGTCTTTCTTGCTTCTTTTAGCAAGAAAGATTTACCTCTTAAAACTGCTTACTATAGCCATAAGTAGCTATAAATTAAACTAATAATTCCACGCTGGATACTATAACCCACACCCTATAGCTTAACAACGTATAGCCAATTAGTAATCAATTTTATTTTTGTAAATAAGAATTTCTAACAACTTTATATCAGTCCAGTCTCTATCCCTCTATTTTTGCCTGTACAAATCTACTTGTAACTGCTGCTAATCAAAGTGTAAATTTTTGACAATTTGAATCTTTGCTCTCAAGTTACAGTCTTCAAGCTTGACCCAAATAAACTGTCTACTTATGTTCATGTTGCCTCGGTTTTTTTTTTTTTTGTGACGGACTCTTGTTCTTATTGCCCAGGCTGGAGTGCAATGGTGCAATCCCTGCTCACTGCACCCTCTGCCTCCCAGGCTCAACCAATTCTCCTGCCTTAGCCTCACAAGTATCTGGGATTACAGGCATGTGCCACCACGCCCAGCTATTTTTTTTTTTTTTTGCATTTTAAGTAGAGACGGGGTTTCACTTTGTTGGCCAGGCTGTTCTTGAACTCCTGACCTCAGGTGATCTACCTGCCTTGGCCTCCCAAAGTGCTGGGATTACAGATGTGAGCCACCATGTCCCGTGTCTCAGTTTTTTTTTTTTTTTTTAATTAAAAAAAAATTTTTTTTTAGGTAGACATACCATTTAGAATGTGCTAAAACAGCCTCTGTGAGGGGAAGTCTCCTTTGGTTGTACCCCATTTGCTGTAACACCCAAGAACGCAGAGCT
>NW_012110574.1:276293-282385 GCF_000951045.1 Mandrillus leucophaeus | reverse complement strand
AGTCTCACTCCATTGCCCAGGCTGGAGTGCAGTGACATGATCTCAGCTCACTGCAGCCTCTGCCTCTCAGGTTCAAGCGATTCTCCTCCCTCAGCCTCCCGAGTAGCTGGGATTACAGGCACATGCCACCATGCCACACTAATTTTTGTATTTTTAGTAGAGACGGGGTTTCACCATGTTGGCCAGTCTGGTCTCAAACTCCTGACCTTGTGATCCGCCCACCTCAGCCTCCTAAAGTGCTTGAATTACAGGCATGATGAGCCACCGTGCCCGGCTAGTTTCGTTTTTCACATAGGATCACCCTGAGTCTCTCCTGCCTGGCACATCATCGGGTCATCAGCCCAGGGTCATTGGGAACCCTCTTACAATCACCTAGGCATCTTTGAGACATTTGAGGTTGTCCAGAGCAGAACTGTGTCAGGCTGACAAGAGTGGTTAATTATGCTTCTGTCTCAGTGTAAGAGAAATGAGTCATTCTGTGTTTGTTCCTCCCCTCATACAAGAGATGTCTTGGTTGGTACCCAGATGAGAGTTTCTCAAGTTTCCTGGTACTTGGGTGAAAAAAAAAGAAAGGGTCTGGAGACTCAAATAGATAAATTAATTGCTTCCATTTTATATGGCCATTCGAAAATAGTTGAAGCAATCATTGTTCCTACCATGCAGGAACTTTAAGTCTAGACTAGTAACTGGATAAATGGTTGAATGAAGCATTATATGGTTGGTACAATGTATAGCATTATATGGTTGGTACAATGTGTGGAAAAAAAAAAAACTTGGCCTTTGGCCACTTTCTTTATATTGTTGTGACTTCTGATGTCATCACCTGAAGGGATATTTATGAACAGAAGACTTGTTATTGTTTGTATTCTTTTTTACTTTCCTGTTAATACATATTTATGTTCTAATAAAATTACCCTAGAAAACCTTAAGGAATTTGTTTAAATTACTTATTGACATGGCAGTGGCTAAAAGAAATTAGAGTTACACAAACTCTATAATGTAAATTTCTCTTAGGTAAGCTAAAAAAAAATCAGAACTGGAAATATCTCAATGGCGTAGAGAGCAGAATTCTACATAGGGTCCACTCCCTCCCCCAGTTCTAAGATTCACTCTTTTTGGAGGCCTTATTTAGGTCTGGCCCCACTGTGGAGTCTTGCCTCACCAAACTGATTAGAAGAAATTAGTTTTGGCTGGTGAGTCCTGCAGCCTTTTTAGAACTGGTGCCCATAACTCTTTGAAACCCAGAAGCAGATAAATGGCAAAAATAAAGTATTTATTTTGGGGCCTTAATTTTTTATTTTTAATTTTTTTTTTATCAAAACCAGGACTTGCTGAGATGTTCCATGTAGCAACTTGTTTTCTGTTACTGCAGATTTAGTAGTTGCTCCATAAGCCATAAAAAAGTAAATATAAACACAATAAAAAATTTTTCTAAACTACATTAAGCTTTTCTGTATCCCTCTCATCTGTCTATATTTAGCTTTTATTTTATACATCTTCAAAAAAAAAAATCAATGACAGAAACAGAAGAAATAAAAATCCTGGGCTCTTTATCCTGAGATTTATTGAACACCTCGTACCAACTCCCAGGGTGTTATGAGGATTAAATCAAATAATTTATTTTTCCCAGCACAATGCTCTGTAACACTTGAGGACATAGCACTTGCTTAATAAACGTTACGCTAGTGCATGTGTACATGTTGTTTTCCGAATGCAGACTCATTCAAACGTTGCTCCCTTTTGTTTCCTCTGTAAACTTTAAAGGACCAGCAAAGAATATGATACTTGAGGATGGAGATTGGTTGTCTTTGTGTTGTGATGAGAGTGCTGAGTTTAAGGGAGTCTGTGCTGTGCCTGCTTTCTCCAGCTAATGCTGATAATGAGCCCAGGAAGAGCAATATCAGCATTGACAGGGGATTTGTTTAAAACACCCATTCATGGACCCTTTCCAAACCTGCAGAATCACATTACATAGAGTGGGACCAAAACTATCAAGTGATTTATAAGCTCATTAAAGCTTGAGAGGCAATGCTTAGCTAAGTGGTTATCAGCCCAGGCTTCTAATTAGGATTACATGGCTAATTTAAAAAATCTTACTTGTGCCCTTTCCACAGGTTCTGTTAATTGTTCTTGGTGGAAGCATCCATATTGTTCTAAGTAAGGGCCTCATGTGAGTCTTAAAATGAGGACAGAGTCAAGTATGAGGGGTTCAGGATACATTCATGAGAGATAAGTTCCACCTTTGCATTCAGGGTTGGTCACAGGGCCTGTTCTGTTCAGGTTTGGTAGAGACAGGTCAGTGTGGCCCATATTGCCATTATTGTAGCAGAAATTGGTGGTGTCTGTGCCAGGGGAGGGCACCTGAGAACAGGAAAAGGAAAAGGAAAATATATATATTTAAGAGACGGAGTCTCACTCTGTCACCCAGGCTGGAGTGCAGTGGCACTATCTCAGCTCACCGCAACCTCTGCCTTCCGGGTTCTAGCAATTCTCCTGCCTCAGCCTCCTGAATAGCTGGGATTACAGGCTCATGCTGCCATGCCCGCCTTATTTTTTTGTGTTTTAGTAGAGATGGGGTTTCACCATGTCGCCCAGGCTGGTCTCGAACTCCTGAGCTCAGGCAATCCACCAGCCTTGGCCTCCCAGTGTGCTAGGATTACTGGCCTGAGCCACTGTGCCTGGCCGAGAAACTTATATTTTTATCTTCATGGAGTGTCTCATTGTTCCTGAATCCCTTCTTGTATAAAGGACAGAAGTGGGTGGACTTTTTCTCCAGGTTTTGGTTTTTCTGCCTGTGGGTGTGGCGGTAGCAGGTAAACAGGGGATGCTGATACCTTTAGAGGCATGTTCTCAAGATACGAGTGTAATTTGTCCAGAGAATCTCATCTGAGAAGGAATTCCAAAAAAGGAGAAAGAGGAAGAATTGGTGCGTTTTTTTACTTAAACCTGTCTCAGATCAAGAGCTGTGTCCACTCTTCCTCCTGGAATACCATGTGTTTAGTACTTGCAAACCTTTACTTCTCTGCTTGATCTTTTCCTCCCTAATGAGCTAGTTTCAATTACTTTAAAAATTCATTATAATAGTCAAGGGTCTCTGAAAAATATTTTTCCTATGTACCAGAGCCGCCTTTATATTCTCTGCATCGTGACTTCTTATGTGCCACGCAGAATTCTCATTATGAATTTATAATCTGCAATATTAAAAATATTTCCTTTGTAGCTGTTGAATTATGGGAATGTGTGGATACTCAAGATTTCTACTGGGGAAAAGCTGGGGTCCTTAGTAAAGAAAAAACATGTAATGTTGAGGATCCACCTGTGTTCTCCATTAGCTCTATACAGAAAAGGACCAAGAAAATGCTTATTTAAACAGAATGGCATTTATCACCCAGGAAGTTCTGAAAAAATTTTTAGGAGATTCCTGCTCTCTAGGGTGCTGAAGAAAGACTACTTAAAATCACTAACAGTACAGTAAATAGGAGACATCTGTATTTTGAACTTTGCATAAAATTGATGTTTCTTTATGGTTAAATTTAGATTATAATTTACTTTTCGGGAGCAGTATTCCAGCAGTGATGCTGTGTTCTTTGTGCATCAGCACATCATAAAAATTTGTTCCTAGTGCAGTTGATGTTAATGATTCACTTGGCTAAAGAGCTCTCTGACAAGTGTTTTTTTTTATAGAGTTAATTACTTTTCATTAGTAAGTATCTTCATACAGCTGATGTGCATAAATTATCACATTTGATTGGGCAGCTGCCTTTTTTTCTTAGGTTTTATTTGCATATATGTCTTTGGAAGATGAAGGCTCTCATCTTTATTTACAAGCCAGAAAAACTGGGAAAAACACAGGTTCTTTTTTGTTTGTTTGTTTGTTTTAGATGGAGTCTCGCTCTGTTGCCCAGGCTGGAATGCACTGGTGCAATCTCAGCTCATTGCAACCTCCGCCTCCTGGGTTCAAGCGATTCTCCTGCCTCAGCCTCCCAAGTAGCTGGAATTACAGATGCACACCATCGTGCCCGGCTAATTTTTACATATTTTTTAGTAGAGATGGGGTTTCACTATGTTGGGCAGGCTGGTTTCGAACTCGTGACCTCAGGTGATCTGTCTGGCTCAGCCTCCCAAAGTGCTGGGATTACAGGCGTGAGCCACTGTGCCCGGCAACACAGACTCTTGTACTTAGTGGATGTTTGACAAAATATTCTTCTTGGGCCAAAAACATTGGCATTACTGGTGAGCTTGTTGGAAATTCAGAAATTCAAACTTTATTCTAGATCCTTAAAAAAAATCGGCATAATAAGATCTTCAGTTTATTGTACACATTAAAATTTGAGATGTACCTTCTAACTCAACGTGTCTTTTCCATCTGAAAAATATATACAACTCGTTGTGTATGATGTAAATATAGCATTCAAAAATTTACACGTTTGTATTCATGTCTTTTTATACTTTTTCGTTCAAAAAAGTATATATACACTGATGTTGTGGATCTTGTGCTGTTCTGTTATCTGAGTTAAAGAATACATTAGATAATATTTCTGCATTTAAATTTATTTTATTGTATAATTTTAGTCACTCCTTTAAGTCAGAATCAGTTTTCTATATTGTCTTACTTTGCCTTGAGCCAAAATAAAAATTCTGCCCATGGTTATTTAGTAAATATATATGTGTGTGTTTGTGTTTTTCAGGGACCATTGACATTTAGGGATGTGGCCATAGAATTCTCTCTGGAGGAGTGGCAATGCCTGGACACTGCACAACGGAATTTATACAGGAAAGTGATGTTTGAGAACTACCGAAACCTGGTCTTCCTGGGTGAGGATAACTTTAACACACAATTCCTAATATGCCTTAAAGGTTTTATTTCTCTGTTTTTGTATAACTTGTGGTAATTTGTGCTTTGCATAAATGAGTTTCAGATCCCTGTTTTCAAGAAAACCTTTGAGATTTGTCTGTGTAGAAAGAAAATTTCTTTATTATGTTTCATCTTGACCTGAACTTTACACATTCCTGAGCTGATCTGTATCCTTCACTTTAGATTAGTGGTAATTACAGAAATGTGATGGCATAAAATGTTGTTGCCCACACCTTAAAATTTAATTGCCACCACCAATTTTTGATTCAGTAGTACTGGGTAGTGAAATTAAAGACCTACAAATTTTAAGTATTTTCTCACTATTTAGAAATGTCTTATAAATTAGTAATTTGGGATTAATTTACTAGAATATGCTATGACATTCTCTTTACTGAGCACATTAGTAGGTCAGTAATTGGAGGAGATGAGCAAGATTCATGTTATTTATTTTTAATAAAACAGGTATTGCTGTCTCTAAGCCTCACCTGATAACCTGTTTGGAGCAAGGAAAAGAGCCGTGGAATAGGAAGAGACAGGAGATGGTAGCCAAACCCCCAGGTAGGTGAGAATGATAGCGAATACAACAGATGACACAGATGAGAGGTCCAAAGGTCAAAGAGAAAGTCAGTTCTTGACATGGAATTTGGGAAGCTATGTTCCAGAGAAAGTAGTTTCTGGGAAGCTCAGTTTCTTTTCTCTTGTTCTCACATAGGGGCATCTTCTTTCTTATGCTCTTAAATTCTCTAAAAATTCTACTTCCCCATCAGTGATCTTCCTTCAAGTTTACTGTGAGCCAGAATCCTCTTTGTGGCTTATAAGAGACTGCACAATCTGACTGATGTTCCATTGTTTTAGGGACACACAAATATCTGCAAAATTTTGAGAAACTGTTATTTTTTAAGTTCTCTTTTTACATCATGTCTGAAATATGTGTGATTAGTGGTTTCTTTTCCAATTTTTTGATTCATTTTTCTGCACACTTTGTCTTGTTTTTATTTAGTCTTTTTTTGATAGTCTTGAAATATAGTTTGAAATTATAAAGTATAATGTCCTTCTTTGTTCTTTTTCCTCAAGATTGCTTTGACTATTCAAAGTTTATTGTAGTTTCATATAAATTTTAGGATTTTATTTTTCATTGCTGTAAAAAAATGCCACTGGAGTTTCGATAGGGAGTTCATTGAATCCATAGATTATTTTGGATAATATGGCACTTTAACAGTATTTATGCTTTCAATCC
>NW_012110574.1:272180-276243 GCF_000951045.1 Mandrillus leucophaeus | reverse complement strand
TTTTTTAGTAGAGATGGGGTTTCACTATGTTGGGCAGGCTGGTTTCGAACTCGTGACCTCAGGTGATCTGTCTGGCTCAGCCTCCCAAAGTGCTGGGATTACAGGCGTGAGCCACTGTGCCCGGCAACACAGACTCTTGTACTTAGTGGATGTTTGACAAAATATTCTTCTTGGGCCAAAAACATTGGCATTACTGGTGAGCTTGTTGGAAATTCAGAAATTCAAACTTTATTCTAGATTCTTAAAAAAAATCGGCATAATAAGATCTTCAGTTTATTGTACACATTAAAATTTGAGATGTACCTTCTAACTCAACGTGTCTTTTCCATCTGAAAAATATATACAACTCGTTGTGTATGATGTAAATATAGCATTCAAAAATTTACACGTTTGTATTCATGTCTTTTTATACTTTTTCGTTCAAAAAAGTATATATACACTGATGTTGTGGATCTTGTGCTGTTCTGTTATCTGAGTTAAAGAATACATTAGATAATATTTCTGCATTTAAATTTATTTTATTGTATAATTTTAGTCACTCCTTTAAGTCAGAATCAGTTTTCTATATTGTCTTACTTTGCCTTGAGCCAAAATAAAAATTCTGCCCATGGTTATTTAGTAAATATATATGTGTGTGTTTGTGTTTTTCAGGGACCATTGACATTTAGGGATGTGGCCATAGAATTCTCTCTGGAGGAGTGGCAATGCCTGGACACTGCACAACGGAATTTATACAGGAAAGTGATGTTTGAGAACTACCGAAACCTGGTCTTCCTGGGTGAGGATAACTTTAACACACAATTCCTAATATGCCTTAAAGGTTTTATTTCTCTGTTTTTGTATAACTTGTGGTAATTTGTGCTTTGCATAAATGAGTTTCAGATCCCTGTTTTCAAGAAAACCTTTGAGATTTGTCTGTGTAGAAAGAAAATTTCTTTATTATGTTTCATCTTGACCTGAACTTTACACATTCCTGAGCTGATCTGTATCCTTCACTTTAGATTAGTGGTAATTACAGAAATGTGATGGCATAAAATGTTGTTGCCCACACCTTAAAATTTAATTGCCACCACCAATTTTTGATTCAGTAGTACTGGGTAGTGAAATTAAAGACCTACAAATTTTAAGTATTTTCTCACTATTTAGAAATGTCTTATAAATTAGTAATTTGGGATTAATTTACTAGAATATGCTATGACATTCTCTTTACTGAGCACATTAGTAGGTCAGTAATTGGAGGAGATGAGCAAGATTCATGTTATTTATTTTTAATAAAACAGGTATTGCTGTCTCTAAGCCTCACCTGATAACCTGTTTGGAGCAAGGAAAAGAGCCGTGGAATAGGAAGAGACAGGAGATGGTAGCCAAACCCCCAGGTAGGTGAGAATGATAGCGAATACAACAGATGACACAGATGAGAGGTCCAAAGGTCAAAGAGAAAGTCAGTTCTTGACATGGAATTTGGGAAGCTATGTTCCAGAGAAAGTAGTTTCTGGGAAGCTCAGTTTCTTTTCTCTTGTTCTCACATAGGGGCATCTTCTTTCTTATGCTCTTAAATTCTCTAAAAATTCTACTTCCCCATCAGTGATCTTCCTTCAAGTTTACTGTGAGCCAGAATCCTCTTTGTGGCTTATAAGAGACTGCACAATCTGACTGATGTTCCATTGTTTTAGGGACACACAAATATCTGCAAAATTTTGAGAAACTGTTATTTTTTAAGTTCTCTTTTTACATCATGTCTGAAATATGTGTGATTAGTGGTTTCTTTTCCAATTTTTTGATTCATTTTTCTGCACACTTTGTCTTGTTTTTATTTAGTCTTTTTTTGATAGTCTTGAAATATAGTTTGAAATTATAAAGTATAATGTCCTTCTTTGTTCTTTTTCCTCAAGATTGCTTTGACTATTCAAAGTTTATTGTAGTTTCATATAAATTTTAGGATTTTATTTTTCATTGCTGTAAAAAAATGCCACTGGAGTTTCGATAGGGAGTTCATTGAATCCATAGATTATTTTGGATAATATGGCACTTTAACAGTATTTATGCTTTCAATCCTTAGACATAAAGTATTTTAAAATGTATTTGTGTTGACCAGGCACAGTGGCTCAACTGTAATCCCAGCACTTTGGGAGGCCTGTAATCCCAGCACTTTGGGAGGCCAAGGCAGGGAGATCATTGAGGTCACGAGTTTGAGATCAGCCTGGCCATCAGGGTGAAATCCCATCTCTACTAAAAATACAAAAATTAGCCTAGCCTGATGGCAGGTGCCTGTAATCCCAGCTACCCAAAAGGCTGAGGCAGGAGAATTGCTTTAACCCAGGAGGTGGAGGCTGCAGTGAGCTGAGATTGCACCACTGCACTCCAGCCTGTGTGACAGAGACTCTGTCTCAAAAAAATGTAATTATTTGCCTCTTCTCTAATGTATTTCATTAATATATTTTTATTGTAAAGATTTTTTTACCTCCTTGTATAAATTTGTTCTCAGAAATGATTTTAATGCTACTATAAATAAGATTATTTTCTTAATCAGTTTGCTTAAGTGTATGGAACTTAAACTTGTATGTTAATTTTATATTTTGCCAAATTACCTAGTGTGTTTATTAATTTAAACAGGTTTTAGTATAGTTTATAATTTTTTATATACAAGAGCATGTGATCTATAAGCAGCAAGTTTTTACTCATTTGTCTTCAATTTCAATGAGTTTTAAAACTTTTTGATTAATTCTTCTGCCACATACTTGCAGTTCTATGTTAAAAGTATTTACAGTGGGTACAATATAGTTTTGCATTGGTGTCTGAATTTAAAGGAGCAAACACCTCTTTAAGTTTTTATAAACTGGTTTCAGGAGGTAAAGATTTTTTTTTTTGTTGGGTTCTCAGGGTGATGAGATGCCCTCTGGGTTTGTAGTAGAGAGCCGTGTAGCTTGGTCACAAGGCTGCTGGGTCTGCACTAGGGCTCACCTTTAGTTGGCTTAACAGGGGCTTGGGTAATTGTAATTTCCATTATATTTTGGAACAGACTAAATATTTTTCTGGATGTTGCTCTGTAGGGCAGACAGCAGGGCACGTTTTCGTAATTGGGTCTATATATGGTGGGCCTTATATCAGAATGTGGATGAGTATGGCTTTCACTGAGTATCAAAGAGGTTTTTTTCAGATCACTGTGGGTTCCTATATAGGCAGAATAGGCCATGAACTATAGCTCAGGGAGCTGGAACTGAGTCATTAAACTGCTTCAGAAACCACAGTAAAGGACAAGGTCTGCGGGCCTGCCTGCATGGCTATAAATGGGTGTCTTCCTACAGGCTTCTGGAGGGCAGGTCTCTCCCAGTCTGTGGCTGGGAGGAGTTTGGGATGATTAGAGAGTAAGTTCAGAATTCTCAGTGGGACTAAATTTGGTGGGCCATTTCCTGGTCTGTAGCTTAGAACAGGGGTCCTGTATTTTTCCACCTGAATGAGGGCTTGCCTTCTGAAAAGAACGCTCCTTAATCTTAGACTGTAGCAGAGTTTCACAACACCTTCTCTGGATCTCAAAGCTCTCTTAAAGGCACTTATTTTTGAGATGGGTTTTGGCTTCATAACCCAGGCTGGTCTTGAAATCCTGGCCTGAAGCAGTTCCCCAACCTAAATGTACCGTGTAGCTTCCATTACGGGTGTGAGCCATGGCTCACATAAACGCATTTTTGTCAGGGATGGCTGATAAATTTTCTTGTTGTGGGATGATAAGCAAATAGGGAACCTTTTATTTATCCATCTTACTGATGTCACTCTCCCTATATATTACTTTCTATTTTCTATTTCAAATTTTTCTGTACTTTAGGTTCAGACATTTAGGACAATATGCTAGAATTTACATGATATGACTGATGTTACTTATAAATTTAAGTTTGCTGCAGGCAAACAGGAATTATAGTATTTTCATCCACTTTCTTAAGCATATATCTAAATAACAACATAACTAATTTCTAAGTTTTTTATTTTATTTTATTTTATTTTGAGAGGGAGTCTCGCTGTGTCTACTAGACTGGAGTGCAGTGGTGCAATCTTGGCTCACTGCAAGCTC
>NW_012110574.1:270158-270935 GCF_000951045.1 Mandrillus leucophaeus | reverse complement strand
AAAAAAAAAAAAAAGATAAATCAGCCATATGTCTATCACAATCAGTTTATATATGTGTGTGCTTTTATCTACAAATATGACCTCAATTTTGGTTATGGCTTATTTTGTATATATTCTTTCTTAGCTGATTTTCAGTGGTTGTCCTATCATCTCTAAGTGAGTAGTCATGGAAATCGCCTTCTTTTCATCATGTGTTTAATGATGAATATGTATTTCTTTTGCATGAGAGAAACACTTTTGTGATTTGAAGATAATTTTTGAAAAGATACATAATTCTGTATTTTTTCAGTTTTTCTTTTAAAAAATTGTGAAAATATAACATAAAATTTACCATCTTAAATTCATTGAAGTGTACATTTCAGGGCCAGGCATGGTGGTGGCTTACATCTGTAATCCAGGGATTTTGAGAGACCAAGACAGGAGGATCACTTAAGCCCAAAATTTGGAGACCAGCTTGGGCAACATGTGAAGACCCAGTCTCTACAAAAAAAAAAAAAACGTTTTTTAAAGACAGGCATGGTGGTGTGCACTTGGGGTTTCAGCTACTTGGGAGATTGATGGGGGAGGATTTACTTGAACCTGGTTGAGGCTACAGTGAGCCATAATTGTGCCACTGCACTCCAACTTGGGTGACAGAGTGAGATCCTGTCAGAATAAAAGTTGTACATTTCAAGCCTGTTAAGTGTATTCACACTGTTAGGCAAAATACTTCTAAAAGTTTTACATCTTGTAAAACTAAAACTCAGTACACATTACGTAACAACTGCCCATTTTACT
>NW_012110574.1:261876-268329 GCF_000951045.1 Mandrillus leucophaeus | reverse complement strand
GCTCACTGCAAGCTCCGCCTTCCGGGTTCACGCCATTCTACTGCCTCAGCCTCCTAAATAACTGGGACTACAGGTGCCCGCCACCACGCCCGGCTAATTTTTTTGTATTTTTCGTAGAGACGGGGTTTCACCATGTTAGCCAGGATGGTCTGGATCTCCTGACCTCGTGATCCACCCGCCTCAGCCTCCCAAAGTGCTGGGGTTACAGTCGTGAGCCACTGTGCCTGGCCGTCTATTCTGTTTTTTATCTCTTTATATGTCATTGTGTCAGTGCGCCACATTGTTTTTACTGTTGTAGCTTTTAATATGTTTTTCAATCAGGAAGTATAATGCTTTTTTTTCATGGTTGTTTAGCTAGTTATAGACATAATCAAGACAGGGTCTCACTTCATTGCCCAGGCTACTTTCAAACTCCTAGGCACAAGCAGTCCTTCTGCCTTGGCCTCCTGAAGTTCTAAGTTTACACATTTGAGCCACTACACCCAGCCTGTGTGTTTCATTTTCATATATTTTTGGATTTGCCAATTTTTCCTTTGCTTTTAATTCCTAGTTTTATTAAGTTTTTTTGTTTGTTTGTTTTGTTTTTTTGAGACAGAGTCTTGCTCTGTGGCCCAGGCTGGAGTGCAGTGGCGTGATCTCAGCTTGCTGCAAGCTCCGCCTCCTGGGTTCATGCCATTCTCCTGTCTCAGCCTCCCTGAGTAGCTGGGACTACAGGTGCCCACCCCCATGCCCGGCTAATTTTTTTGTATTTTTAGTAGAGACGGCATTTCACCGTGTTAGCCAGGATAGTCTTGATCTTCTGACCTCATGATCCGCCCGCCTTAGCCTCCCAGAGTGCTGGGATTACAGGCGTAAGCCACCGTGCCTGGCCCTTATTAAGTTTTTGTTAGAAAACACATAGTGTATGATTTTGGTGTTCTTAGATGTATTCATCATTGTTGTTTTGAGACAGGATCTTACTGTCACTCAGGCTGGAGTGCAGTGGCATAATTTTGGCTAACTGTAGCCTGAGCCTCTTGGACTCAAGTGATCCTTCCACCTCAGCTCCCCGTGTAGCTGAAACTACAGACATGCACTATCATGTCTGGCTGTTTTTTTATTATTATTTGTAGGGATAGGGCCTCACTGTGTTACCTAGGCTGGTCTCAAACTTCTTGTCCCAAGTGATTCTCCCACCTTGGTCTCCCAAAGTGTTGGAATTATAAGCATGAGTCACTGCACCTAGATGTTATTGTTAAATTTAGTAAGACCCATTATGTGTTTTAACAGAATACACTAGGTGCAAATAAAAATATTATATATTCTCTTGCTTTTGACTGAGAAGTTTTTTTATGAGTCTGTTAAGCCTAGTTGGTCTATGCTATGGTTTGGATGTCCATGTTCTCCAGACCTCTTGTTGCAATGTAATCCTTAATGTTGGATGTGGAACCTGGTAGGAGGTGTTTGGGTCATGGGGGCAAATTCCTGACGCCATCCTCTTGGTAATCAGAAAGTTTACACTCTGTTAATTCAAATGAAAGCTGCTTCATTAAAAGAACGCGTTTCCTTCACCTCACACTTGCTCTGTCTCTTACCATGTGATATGTCCAGTTACTCTTTGCCTTCCACCGTGATCGTAAGCTTCCTGAGACCCTCACCAGAAGCAGATGCTGGCACACACTTCTTGTACAGTCTGCCAAAATGTGAGCCAAATAAACATGTTTCTTTATAAATCATCCACTCTCAGCTATTCCTCTATATGCAAAATAATCAGTACAGTCTATAATATCTAAGTTTTCTGTTTTCTTATTGATCTTTTGTCTTAATTTTCTATTATTAAAAATAGGGTCTTGATATTTACAATTATTATGTTGCTATGTATTTCTTTCTTCACTTTTGTCAATATTTGCTTTATATATTTTGGAGACCTGATGTTATTAATACACATACGTATAGATAGATAAATATGATAGTTATAGATTCCTGGTAAATTGACCCATTTTACTTACCATTATATAATATCAGTCTTTAATTAATGCTACAACTTGATTTGTGTTTTTGTTTTTATGAGACAGAATCTCACTCTGTTGCCCAGGCTGGAGTGCAGTGGTGTGATCTCGACTCACTGCCACCTCTGCCTCCTGAGTTCAAGCAATTCTCTTGCCTCAGCCTCCTGAGTAGCTGGGATTACAGGTGTGTGCTACAATGCCGGGCTACTTTTTGTATTTTGGGTAGAGATGGGATTTCATCGTTTTTTCCAGGCTGGCCTCGAATTACTGACCTCAAGTGATTCTCCTGCTTTGTACTCCCAAAGTGCTGGGATTACAGGCGTGAGCCACCATGCCTGGCCAAGTACTTGATTTAAAGCATATTATATGTAATATAATGATGACCATCTCACCCAATTGTGGTTACTATTGGCATGAAATAAGATTTTTTTCATTTTGTTACTTTCAGCCTATTTGACTCAATGCTAAAATCTATGCTTTTTTACTTAAGCCATTCAGGCGACTTATTTCTTTCTCTTTCTTTCTTTCTTTCTTTCTCTCTTTCTCTCTCTCTCTCTCTCCCCTCCTCTCTCCGCCCTTTCCCTCCCCTCCCCTCCCTCCTTCCCTTCCTCCCTTCTTCCTTTCCTTCCTTCCTTCTTTCTTTCTCTCTTTCTCTCTTTCTTTCTTGGGGCCTCACTCTGTCAACCAGGCTGGTTTGCAGTGGCGTGATAATTAATGGCCTACTGCATCCTCAACTTTCTAAACTTAGAAAATTCTCTTTACTTCAACCTCTCCAGTAGCTGGGTTACAAGTAAGCACCATCACATCCAGTTAGTTTTTTTGTATTTTTGGTAGAGACAGTGTTTTACCATGTTGTCCAGACTGGTCTCAAATTATTATTTTTTTTAAATTTTATTTTTCTATAGGTTATTAGTGTTTGGTTACATGAGTAAGTTCTTTAGCGATAATTTTTTAGATTTTGGTGCACCCATCACTTAAGCAGTATTCACTGCACCCTATTTGTAGCCTTTTATCTCTCACCCCCCATCCCACCCGACCCTCCCAAGTCCCCAAAGTTTATTGTATCGTTCTTACGCCTTTGCATCCCCATAGCTTAGCTCCTATGTATCAGTGAGAACATACGATGTTTGGTTTTCCATTCCTGAGTTACTTCATTTAGAATAATTGTCTCCAGTCTCATCTAGGTCACTGCAAATGCCATTGATGCATTCCTTCTTATGACTGAGTAGTATTTTATCCTATATATATACCACAGTTTCTGTATCCCATTGTTGATTGATGGGCATTTGGGTTGGTTCCACAATTTTGCAATTGCAAATTGTGCTGCTATAAATGTGTGTGTGCAAGTATCTTTTTCAGATAGTAACTTCTTTTCCTGTGGGTATGTACCCAATAGTTGGGTTACTGGGTCAAATGGTAGTTCTACCTTTAGTTCTTTAAGGAATCTCCACACTGTTTTCCATAGTGGTTGTACTAGTTTACATTCCCACCAGCAGTGTAGAAGTGTTCCCTGATCACCACATCTATGCCAACATCTACCATTTTATGGTTTTTTGATTATGATCATTCTTGCAAAAGTAAGGTTGTATTGCATTATGATTTTGATATGCATTTCCCTGATCATTAGTGATGCAGAACTTTTTTTTTTTTTTTTTTTTTGAGATGGAGTCTCGCTCTGTCACCCAGGCTGGAGTGCAGTGGCCGGATCTCAGCTCACTGCAAGCCCCACCTCCCGGGTTTACGCCATTCTCCTGCCTCAGCCTCCCGAGTAGCTGGGACTACAGGCACGGCTAGTTTTTTGTATTTTTTTTTAGTAGAGACGGGGTTTCACCGTGTTAGCCAGGATGGTCTCGATCTCCTGACCTCGTGATCCGCCCATCTCGGCCTTCCAAAGTGCTGGGATTACAGGCTTGAGCCACTGCGCCCAGCCAACATTTTTTCATATGTTTGTTGGCCATTTGTATATCTTCTTTTGAGAAATGTTTATTTATGTCCTTAGCCCACTTTTTGATGGGATTGTTTGTTTCTTTCTTGCTGATTTGAGTTCATTGTAGATTCTGGATATTAGTCCTTTGTCAGATGTATAAATTGTGAATATCCTTTCCCACTCTGTGGGTTGTCTGTTTACTCTGCTGACTGTTCCTTTTGCTATGCAAAAAGTTCTTTTGTTTAATTAAGTTCCAGCTATTTATCTTTGTTTTTATTGCATTTGCTTTTGGGTTCTTGGTCATGAAATCCTTACCTAAACCAATGTTTAGAAGGGTTTTTCCAATGTTATCTTACAGAATTTTTATAGTTTCAGGTCTTAGATTTAAGTCCTTAATCTATCTTGAGTTTATTTTTGTATAAGGTGAGAGGTAAGGATCCAGTTTTATTCTCCTACATGTAGCTAGCCAATTTCCCCCAGCACCCTTTGTTGAAAAGGGTTTCTTTTTCCCACTTTATGTTTTTGTTTGCTCTCTCAAAGATCAGTTGGCTGTAAGTACTTGGGTTTATTTCTGGGTTCGCTATTCTGTTCCGTTAGTCTATGTGCCGATTTTTATACTAGTAACGTGCTGTTCTGGTAACTATGGCTTACAGTATAGTTTGAAATCAGGTAATATGATGCCTCCAGATTTATTCTTTTGCTTAGTCTTGCTTTGGCTATGTGGGCTCTTTTTTCGTTCCGTATAAATTTTAGAATTTTTTTTCTAATTCTGTGAAGAATGATAGTATTTTGATGGGAATTGCATTGAATTTGTTTATTGCTTTTCGCAGTATGGTCATTTTCGCAAGATTAATTCTACGCATCCATAAGCATAAAACGTGTTTCCATTTGTTTGTGTTGTCTATGATTTTTTTCAGCAGTGTTTTGTAGTTTTCCTTGTAGAGGTCTTTCATGTAATTGATTAGGTATATTTCTAAGTATTTTATTATTTTTGCAGCTATTGTAAAAGGGGTTGAGTTCTTTATTTGATTCTTCATTAGGTCACTGTTGGTGTATAGAAGAGCTACTGATTTATGTACATTAATCTTGTACCTGGAAACTGCTCAATTCTTTTATCAGTTCTAGGAAGTTTTTGGAGGAGTCTTTGGGATTTTCAAGGTAAATGATCATGTCACTAGCAAACAGTGACAGTTTGACTTTCTTTCTCGTTACTGATTTGGATGCCCTTTATTTCTCTTGTCTAATCGCTCTGGCTAGGACTTCCAGTGCTGTGTTGAAGAAGAGTTGTGAGAGTGGACATCCTTGTCTTGTTCCAGTTCTCAAAGGGAATGCTTTTAACTTTTTTCCATTCAGTATTATGTTGGCTGTGGGTTTGTCATAGATGACTTTTATTACATGGAGGTATGTCCCTTGTATGCCAATTTTGCTGAGAGTTTTAATCATAAAGGATGCCGGATTTTGTCAAATGCTTGTTCTGCATCTATTGAGATGATCATGTGACTTTTAACTCTGTTTATGTAGTGTTTCACACTTATTGACTTGCATGTATTAAACCATCTCTGCATCCCTGGTATGAAAATCACTTGATCATGATGGATTATCTTTTTGATATGTTGTTGGATTCAGTTAGCTGGTATTTTGTTAAGGATTTTAGCATCTGTGTTCATCAGGGATATCAGTCTGTAGTTTTCTTTTTTATCATGTCCTTTTCTGGTTTTGATATTAGCGTGATGTTGGCTTCATAGAATGAATTAGGGAGGGTTCCCTCTTACTCTGTCTTGCGGAATAGTGTCAATAGGATTGGTACCAATTCTTCTTTGAGTGTCTGGTAGAATTCTGCTGTGAATCTGTCTGGTCTTGGACTTTTTTGGTTGGTAATTTTAAAATTACTATTTAAGTCTGGCTACTTGTTTTTGGTTTGTTCAGGGTGGGAGGGTTTTATTTTTCCAGGAATTTATTCATCTCTTCTAGGTTTTCTAGTTTATGTGTGTAAAGGTATTCATAGTAGCCTTATATTTTGTATACATAGATCTATGTATACATAGATCTTTTGTATTTCTGTGGTATCAGTTTGTAATATCTCCCATTTTGTTTCTTATTGAGGTTATTTGGATTTTCTCTCTTATTTTCTTTTTCTTTTTTTTTTGAGATGGAGTCTTGCTCTGTTGCCCAAGCTGGAGTGCAGTGGCGTGATCTCAGCTCACTGCAAGCTCTGCTTCCCAGGTTCATGCCATTCTCCTGCCTCAGCCTCATGAGTAGCTGGGACGACAGGTGCCCGCTACCATGCCCAGCTAATTTTTTGTATTTTTAGTAGAGATGAGGTTTCACCTTGTTAGCCAGCATTGTCTTAGTCTTCTGACCTTGTGATCCGCCCACCCGGACCTCCCAAAGTACTGGGAGTACAGGCATGAGCCACCGCACCCGGCCTATTTATCTTTTCAAAAAAACAGCTTTTTGTTTCATTTATCTTTTGTATTTTTTTGTTTCAGTTTCACTTAGTTTTGCTCTAATCTTGATTATTTCCTTTCTTCTGTTGCA
>NW_012110574.1:258448-261476 GCF_000951045.1 Mandrillus leucophaeus | reverse complement strand
TTTTGGAGTTGATTATAGTTTTTTTTTTTTGAAACGGAGTCTCACTCTGTCACCCAGGCTGGAGTGCAGTGGCATGACCTTGGCTAACTGCAAGCTCCACCTCCTGAGTTCACGCCATTCTCCTGCCTCAGCCACCCGAGTAGCTGGGACTACAGGTGCCCACCACCATGCCTGGCTAATTTTTTTGTATTTTTTACTAGAGATGGGATTTCACTGTGTTAGCCAGGATGGTCTCAATCTCCTGACCTCGTGATCTGCCTGCCTCGGCCTTCCAAAGTGCTGGGATTACAGGTGTGAGCCACTGCGCCCGGCCGATTTCTAGTTTTATTCCATTGTGGTCTGAGAGAGTGTCTGATATAATTTCAATTTTCTTTTACTTATTGAGGCTTGTTTTGTGGCCTATATGGTCTGTCTTGGAAAAAGTTTCACGTGCTGTTGAGTAGGATGTGTATTCTGCAGTTTTTGGATGGAATGTTCTGTATGTATCTGTTAAGTCCATTTGTTTCAAGGTATAGTTTAAGTCCTTTGTTTCTTTGTTGATTTTCTGTCTTGATCTGTCTAGGTCTGTCAGTGGGCTTTTGAAGAAGTTCCCCACTCTTACTGTGTTTATCACATTTTTTAGGTCTATTAGTAATTGTTTTATAAGTTTGGAAGCTCCAATGTTAGGTGCATGAATGTTTAGGATTGTGATGTTTTTCTGTTGGACAAGGCCTTTTATTATTATTACTATTATTTATTTATTTTAAGATAAAGTCTCCCTCTGTCGCCCAGGCTAGAGTGCAATGGCGCAATCTTGGCTCACTGCAACCTCCCCATCCCGGGTTCAAGCATTTCTCCTCCTTAGCCTCCCAAGTAGCTGGGATTACAGGTGCCTGCCACCATGCCTGGCTAATTTTTGTATTTTTAATAGAGATGGAATTTCTCCATTTTGACCAGGCTGGTCTTGAACTCCTGACCTTGTGATCCACCTGCCTCAGCCTCCCAAGGTGCTGGGATTGAACCAGCCGAGGCCTTTTATTATTATATAATGTCCCTCTTTGCCTTTTTTAACTCCAGTTGCTTTAAAGTTTGTTTTGTCTGATAGAATAGCTACTCCTGCTCACTTTTGGTGGCCATTTGCATAAAATGTCTTTTTCCACCCCTTTAATTTTATGTGCATCCTCATGTGTTAAGTTAGTCTCTTGAAGGCATCAGAGGGTTGGTTAATTCTTATCCATTCTGTATCTTTTAAGTGGAGGATTTAGGCCACTTACATTCAATGTTAGTATTTAGATGTGAGATACCATTTCATTTATCGAGCCATTTGTTGCGTGTGTACCTTGGTTTTTGTTTTTCTGTTTTTGCTTTTTAAATTGTATTTTTGTTCTGTAGGTCCTGTGAGAATTTATGCTTTAAAGAGGTTCTGTTTTGGTGTACTTCCAAAATTTGTTTCAAGATTTGAAGCTCTTTTAGCAGTTCTTGTAGTAGTGGCTTGGTAATGATGAATTATCTCAGAATTTATTTGTCTGAAAAAGACTATCTTTCATATGTGATGCTTAGTTTCACTGGATACAAAATTCTTGGCTGATAATTGTTTTGTTTGAGGAGGCTGAAGATAGATAGGGCCCCAGTCCCTTCTAGCTTATAGGATTTCTGCTGAGAAATCTGCTGTTAATCTGATAGTTTTTACTTTATAGGTTACCTGGTGCTTTTGTCTCACAACTCTTAAGATGTTTTTCCTTGTCTTAATTTTAGATAACCTGATGACAGTGTGCCTAGGTGATAATCTTTTTGTGATAAATTTCTCCGGTGTTCTTTGTGAATCTTGTATTTGGATGTCAAGGTCTCTAGTAAGGCTGAGGAAGCTTTTCTCGGTCATCAACCCAAATGTGTTTTCCAAACTTTTAGATTTCTCTTCTTTCTCATAAATGCCAATTATTCTTAGGTGTGGTCATTTAATATAATCCCAAACTTCTTGAAGGCTTTGTTCATATTTTCTTGTTATTTTTTCTTTGTCTTTGTTGGATTGGGTTAATTTGAAGACCTTGTCTTTGAGCTCTGAATTTCTTTCTTCTACTCATTCAATTCTATTGCTGAGACTTTCCAGAGCATTTAGCATTTCTATAAGTGTGTCCAGTGTTTCCTGAAGTTTTGATTGTTTTTTGTGTTATCTATTTTCTTGAATATTTCTCTCTTTGTTTTGTGTGTTGTTCTTTGAATTTCCTTGCACTGGGCTTTGCCTTTCTCTGATGCCTTTCTTATTAGCCTGATAACTAACCTCCTGAATTCTTTTTCAGGTAAAACAGGGATTCCTTCTTGGTTTGGATTTCTTGCTGGTTAGCTAGTGTGATAATTTGGAGATGTTAAAGAGCCTTGTTTTGTCATATTACCAGAGTTAGTTTTTTGGTTCCTTCTCATTGGGGTAGGCTCTGTCAGAAGAAAGGTCTAGGGCTGAAGGCTGTTCTTCAGATTCTTTTGTTCCCTTGATTTAGTATTCTCCCCTTTTCCTATGGATGTGGCTTCCTGTGAGCGAGCTGTATTGATTGTTATCTCTCTTCTGGGTCTAGCCACCCAGCAAGTGTACCAGGCTTTGGGCCAGAACTAAGGGTTGTCTGCCCGAAGTTCTGTGTTGTGAACTGTTTGTGGGTTTCTCAGCTGTGGATACCAGCACCTGTTTCAGTGGAGGTGGCAGGGGAGTGAAATGGACTCTTCTAGTGTTCTTAGCATTGGTGATTTAATGCTTTCTTACTGTGCTGGTTGACCTCCTTCTGGGAAGTGGTGCTTTCCAGAGAGCATCCGCTGTGGTAGTACGGAGAACAACCCAGTGGGTGGGGCCTTACAACTTCTTAGAGTGTATGCCCTTTGTGTTCAGATCCGAGGGTGGGTAGGGAAGGACCATTGGGTAGGGGCAGGGCTAGGTGTGTCTGAACTCAGACTCTCCTTGAGTGGGTCCTGCTTTGGCTGCTTTTGAGGATGGGGGTGAAGTTCCCAGGTCAATGGATTTATGTACCTAGGAGGATAATGGCTGCCTCTGGCAAGTCATGCAAGT
>NW_012110574.1:254933-258398 GCF_000951045.1 Mandrillus leucophaeus | reverse complement strand
CTGGGATTGAACCAGCCGAGGCCTTTTATTATTATATAATGTCCCTCTTTGCCTTTTTTAACTCCAGTTGCTTTAAAGTTTGTTTTGTCTGATAGAATAGCTACTCCTGCTCACTTTTGGTGGCCATTTGCATAAAATGTCTTTTTCCACCCCTTTAATTTTATGTGCATCCTCATGTGTTAAGTTAGTCTCTTGAAGGCATCAGAGGGTTGGTTAATTCTTATCCATTCTGTATCTTTTAAGTGGAGGATTTAGGCCACTTACATTCAATGTTAGTATTTAGATGTGAGATACCATTTCATTTATCGAGCCATTTGTTGCGTGTGTACCTTGGTTTTTGTTTTTCTGTTTTTGCTTTTTAAATTGTATTTTTGTTCTGTAGGTCCTGTGAGAATTTATGCTTTAAAGAGGTTCTGTTTTGGTGTACTTCCAAAATTTGTTTCAAGATTTGAAGCTCTTTTAGCAGTTCTTGTAGTAGTGGCTTGGTAATGATGAATTATCTCAGAATTTATTTGTCTGAAAAAGACTATCTTTCATATGTGATGCTTAGTTTCACTGGATACAAAATTCTTGGCTGATAATTGTTTTGTTTGAGGAGGCTGAAGATAGATAGGGCCCCAGTCCCTTCTAGCTTATAGGATTTCTGCTGAGAAATCTGCTGTTAATCTGATAGTTTTTACTTTATAGGTTACCTGGTGCTTTTGTCTCACAACTCTTAAGATGTTTTTCCTTGTCTTAATTTTAGATAACCTGATGACAGTGTGCCTAGGTGATAATCTTTTTGTGATAAATTTCTCCGGTGTTCTTTGTGAATCTTGTATTTGGATGTCAAGGTCTCTAGTAAGGCTGAGGAAGCTTTTCTCGGTCATCAACCCAAATGTGTTTTCCAAACTTTTAGATTTCTCTTCTTTCTCATAAATGCCAATTATTCTTAGGTGTGGTCATTTAATATAATCCCAAACTTCTTGAAGGCTTTGTTCATATTTTCTTGTTATTTTTTCTTTGTCTTTGTTGGATTGGGTTAATTTGAAGACCTTGTCTTTGAGCTCTGAATTTCTTTCTTCTACTCATTCAATTCTATTGCTGAGACTTTCCAGAGCATTTAGCATTTCTATAAGTGTGTCCAGTGTTTCCTGAAGTTTTGATTGTTTTTTGTGTTATCTATTTTCTTGAATATTTCTCTCTTTGTTTTGTGTGTTGTTCTTTGAATTTCCTTGCACTGGGCTTTGCCTTTCTCTGATGCCTTTCTTATTAGCCTGATAACTAACCTCCTGAATTCTTTTTCAGGTAAAACAGGGATTCCTTCTTGGTTTGGATTTCTTGCTGGTTAGCTAGTGTGATAATTTGGAGATGTTAAAGAGCCTTGTTTTGTCATATTACCAGAGTTAGTTTTTTGGTTCCTTCTCATTGGGGTAGGCTCTGTCAGAAGAAAGGTCTAGGGCTGAAGGCTGTTCTTCAGATTCTTTTGTTCCCTTGATTTAGTATTCTCCCCTTTTCCTATGGATGTGGCTTCCTGTGAGCGAGCTGTATTGATTGTTATCTCTCTTCTGGGTCTAGCCACCCAGCAAGTGTACCAGGCTTTGGGCCAGAACTAAGGGTTGTCTGCCCGAAGTTCTGTGTTGTGAACTGTTTGTGGGTTTCTCAGCTGTGGATACCAGCACCTGTTTCAGTGGAGGTGGCAGGGGAGTGAAATGGACTCTTCTAGTGTTCTTAGCATTGGTGATTTAATGCTTTCTTACTGTGCTGGTTGACCTCCTTCTGGGAAGTGGTGCTTTCCAGAGAGCATCCGCTGTGGTAGTACGGAGAACAACCCAGTGGGTGGGGCCTTACAACTTCTTAGAGTGTATGCCCTTTGTGTTCAGATCCGAGGGTGGGTAGGGAAGGACCATTGGGTAGGGGCAGGGCTAGGTGTGTCTGAACTCAGACTCTCCTTGAGTGGGTCCTGCTTTGGCTGCTTTTGAGGATGGGGGTGAAGTTCCCAGGTCAATGGATTTATGTACCTAGGAGGATAATGGCTGCCTCTGGCAAGTCATGCAAGTTGTCAGGGAAGTGGGGAAAAGCTGGCAGTCACATGCCTCACCCAACTTTTACACAGTCCAAAGGGCTGGTCTCACTCCTACTGTGCCCCACCTAACAGCACCAAGACTGTTTTCAGGCAGTTAGCAAGCAGGGCTAAGAACTTGCCCCAGGCCACCCACCTGGCTGTGAAAGAAAAGGGCATTAGTTCTTCCCTGGCCTGTGACCTGTGGAGTCTGCAGGATTGATCTGATGAATTTGGGCCCTTTGCCAAGTTCTGGCCCAGAGGCTTCTCAGCTGGTTCAAATTGTCACAAAGTTCAGCTGGAGGTTTTCTTCTCCCTGTGATGTTTTTCCCGTGCCTGTGGCTGCCCTCCAAAAAGATCCTTGTGATGCCAGGAAGGAATGGCCTGCTTGCGGACCCAGTGAGCTCCTAGGGCCTTTTCTGCTGCTTCTTCCACCCCCATATTTCACTTGGCTCTCAATTGACTCACCTCCAGGTAAGGTCAGCATCTTCTCCCACAAACTAGACCTTCAGTTTTCCCAGTGGGGGTGCATGTTCAGAGGTGGAGGATCTCCCTTTTCCACTTCTGCAGTTTGGGCACTCACAGTATTTGGGGTGTCTCCTGAGTCCTGTAGGAGCAGTCTGCTTCATTCAGAGGATCTGTGGGTCATTTCAGGTTTCCTGATTTATTCCTGCAGTTATTATGAAGCTAAAATTTATGATGCAAGCCTCCACACAATACTTTGTTTGCCCGAGTTGGAGCTGCAATCTAGTCCTGCCTCCCATTCACCATGATGCCCCAGATTTGTCCTCAAACTCTTGATCAACTGATCAGCCCACCTTAGCTTCTCAGAGTCCTGGGATTCCTCTTTTTTTTTTTTTTTTTTGAGACAGAGTTTTGCTGTCATTGCTCAGGCTGGAGTGTGATGGCGGATGGCGCGATCTCGTCTCACCACAACCTCCGCCTCCTGGATTCAAGTGATTCTCCTGCCTCAGCTGCCCTAGTAGCTGGGATTACAGGCATGTGTCACCATGCCTGGCTCATTTTGTGTTTTTAGTAGAGACGGGGTTTCTCCATGTTGGTCAGGCTGGTCTTGGACTTCTGACTTCATGTGATCCACCTGTGTTGGCCTCCCAGACTGCTGGGATTACAGGCATGAGCCACTGTGCCTGGCACCTTTTTTTATTAATTAGTTTAATTAATGTATTTTTTAAATGATTGCTTAAAGAAATGAAGTTAGCATTACCAGTTTATTGTTGTTTTATGTGTTCCTTGTAGATATGTTTTCTTTTTCATTGTTCATTTTAGTGCTTATTTTTGTTTGTTTTATTTATTTATTTATTTTTTGAGACAAAGACTTGCTCTTGTTGCCCAGGCTGGAGTGCAATGGTGCGATCTTGGCTCACTGCAACCTCTGCCTCCCGGATTCAAGTGATTTTCCTGCC
>NW_012110574.1:250782-252863 GCF_000951045.1 Mandrillus leucophaeus | reverse complement strand
CAAATATGAATCAGCCATATGTCTACTACCAATATAACAATCTCTGTGTTTACCCGTATAAATATTTTCCCTGTTCTTTTTATATTTCTGGTATAGGTTTGTTGTGAATGGTTATTTAATCTTGTCTAGGTGAGCAGTCATAGAAATTCTCCTAGTTTCAACATGTATTTATTCATGAATCTGTATTATTTTTGTATGGGAGAAAAACTTTTCTATTTAAAGATAATGTAGAAACTGTCATAACTCTGTGTCTCTTTTAGGTATTGTCTATTTTTACTTGTCAAAAACATATAACATTTACAATAGAATATTTTTAAATATTTATTTTAGTCCTATTATATTGACATTGTTATGCAACATATTCCTAGAATGTTTTTATCTTGCAAAGCTAAATATCAATACCCATTAAAAAACTATGAATTTTACCCATTTCCTGGCACTTTTCAAACACCACTCTGTTTTCTCTAAGAGTGTAACTGCTTCGTATATCTCATACAATCTCTCTTTTTGTGACTGGCTCATTTTATTTTGCACAATGTCATCAAGCTTTATAGTTGTTAGAATATTTTGTGCTTTTTAAATACTAGGTGATATTTAAGTATTTTGTATTTTAAATTATATCTACTGAGTAATTTGGTGACAAATTTGCACTGCTTTTACCTATTGGCTCTCAGTAACAATGATGCAATAATTACAGGTATGCAAATGACCTATATGATCATATATGAGAAAGTTTATATATGTGCCGCATTCTGTTCTACTAGTATACATTTTTACTTCTATACTCATACCAAATTGTTATAATTCTGTAGCTCTGTAATGTGTTTCAAAATCAGAAACTGTAATGCCTTTAAAATTGTTTTTTTTATTGCAGATTTTTGGGTACTCTTATCTCTTAAGACTTTATATACTTTGGGGGTTGCTGTTTCTGTTTCTTCAAAAATGCAATGAGAAATTTGAACAACATTGCATTAAGTCTGTAAATTACATTGAGCAGGATGGACATCTTCACAGCATGAATTATTTTAACATTTCAACAAGCATGTTCAAGAATGTAGTGTTTAATTTCTATGTATTTGTGAATTTTTCAGTTTTTTCTTCTTACTGTTCTGTACTCTCATTTTGGTCATAGAAAGTAATCTATAAAAATTCAGTTTTAAATAATTTGTTAAAATTTCTTTCTTGGTCTACCAGGTTGTCTATCAAGGAGAATGTTGTAGGAGGTATTGAGAAGGCTGTTTATTGTGATGTTGTTGAGGAGTGTTCTCTATGCCTCTGTTATAAATAATTGTTTTATGCTCCCTTCAGGTCCTCTGTTTCTTTACCAATATTTTGTCTTTTTAAAATCTTTATTACAGAAAGTGAAGTATTAAAATATTCTACTATAGTTATATTGCTCTCTATGTGTTTCTTTCATTCTGACAATATTTGCTTTATATATTTGGAAACTTAATGTGAGATACACACACACACACACACACACACACACACACACACACAAAATCTATATACAGATTTGTCATTGGTTCCCGGCAAATGAATCTATTATTGTTTAATATTCTTCTTTGTGAGTCAGTCGTGGTGGCTCATGCCTATAATCCCAGCACTTTGGGAGGCTGAGGTGGGTGGATCGCCTGACGTCAGGAGTTTGAGACCAATATAGTGAATATAGCCTGCCAATATAGCCTGCCAATATAGTGAAACCTCGTCTCTACTAAAAATACAAAAAATTAGCTGGGTGTGGTGGTGGGCGCCTGTAATCCCAGCAACTAGGGAGGCTGAGGCAGGAGAATCGCTTGAACCCGAGAGGTGGAGGTTGCAGTGAGCCGAGATTTCGCCATTGCACTCCAGCCTAGGCAACAAGAGCAAAACTCCATCTCAAAAAAATAAAATAAAATTCTTCTTTGTCTATTTGGAGTTTGACTTCAAGTATATTTCATAAAATACGACAGTTGACTTAAGATGTGTTTTGTGTAATATTTTGACCTCTTCTCTCATTTGATTCATATTTACATGAAATGTCTAGTTTTGTCTTGCCACTTTCAGTCTCTGTTTATCATTAGATCTTTCCTGACTTTTGT
>NW_012110574.1:248811-250027 GCF_000951045.1 Mandrillus leucophaeus | reverse complement strand
ACTTTTTCAGTATGTGGTTATTTTGGAAGTTTTTTTTTTTCCTCCATTTTGTAGGACAGATTTGCTGATGGTATTTTTCTCATTTGGTATTCATGACTTTGACTATATCACACACTTCTCTTCTTGCCTGCAAAATTTTCTTGACAAATTCACTGGTTATTTAAAAAGACTATGCTTGTAAATGACATATCATTTTTATACTGCAACTCACAAGATTCTCTTCTTGTCTGTGACTTTTGAAATTGTGTTTATATATGTGTTTGTTATAAATATCATTGTGTGTATCCTAATTTGTTGAGCTTCATTTGTACATTTTTTTTTTTTTTTACTTTTAGGATTTTTTGGTTATTTATTTTTATATTTTGCTTATGTAGTTTGTGTAATTTTATAGATTTGATTTGTAAAATATATTCATCGGAGTCTAGGAAGTGGAGTAATTTGCTATTTTTATGTCTTTCAGTTATATATTCTCATTTCACTGAAGACCTTTGGCCAGAGCACAGTATAAAAGATTCTTTTCAAAAAGTGATACTGAGAGGATACGGAAAATGTGGACATGAGAATTTACAATTAAGAATAAGCTGTAAAAGTGTGGATGAGTCTAAGGTGTTCAAAGAAGGTTATAATGAACTTAACCCATGTTTGACAACTACCCAGTGCAAAATATTTCAGTGTGATAAATATGTGAAAGTCTTTCGTAAATTTTCAAACAGTCATAAGAAAAGAAATACTGGAAAGAAGTTTTTCAAATGTAAAGAATGTGGCAAATCATTTTGCATGCTTTCACACCTAACACAGCATACAAGAATTCACACTAGGGAGAATTCCTACAAATGTGAGGAATGTGGCAAAGTTCTTAACTGGTTCTCAGAGCTTATTAAACATAAGAGAATCCATATGGGAGAGAAACCCTACAAATGTGAGGAATGTGGCAAAGCCTTTAACCAATCCTCAACCCTTATTAAACATAAGAAAATTCATATTGAAGAGAAACCCTTCAAATGTGAAGAATGTGGCAAAGCCTTTAGTTTATTCTCAATCCTTAGTAAACATAAGATAATTCATACTGGAGACAAACCTTACAAATGTGATGAATGTCACAAAGCCTTTAACTGGTTTGCAACCCTTACTAACCATAAGAGAATTCATACTGGAGAGAAACCCTTCAAATGTGAAGAATGTGGCAAAGATTTTAACCAGTTTTCAAACCTTACTA
>NW_012110574.1:247256-248761 GCF_000951045.1 Mandrillus leucophaeus | reverse complement strand
TACAATGTAATTATCTTGAAAAGTGGAGATTACATAAAACATCTTAAAGTTAAAACAATATATTTTAATTTCATAACAACTTCAATTTAATACAAAAACTATTATATTTTCCAGTTTTTTTATTGATGTTAAAAACTGTATTATTTTTTATTGGGTATCGACAGATTTATGCAGATTTATTTTTAGTTTCTCTTTATATAGAATAACTTTAAAGGTTTTATGCTCCATCATTATGAGAGTAAAGAATTCTATATGTGTGTGTATATTGACATTTAATAGCTTTATATTTAAATATAGTTTTATGATGCTGTCCACCATCATTTTTTTTTTCTTCAAAATAATGTAGTCATTTTAGCATTTCTGTGTGTTTATATGCAGAGTCTCACTATGTTGCTCAGGCTGATCTTGAAATCCTGGTCTCAAGTTATCTTACTGCCTTGGCCTCCTAAAGATATAGGATTACAGGCATAATCCACTTTGCCAGGTCACTATGTAGCCCTTCATGTAGAACTGTGCTAGTCATAATGAATCATAACACTGTCACCTTTTATTTTGAAAAGTCTTTATTTTTATCTGTTTTTAAAGTAAACTAATCTTGAATCAAGTATTATTGGTTAGGAATTTTATTGCTACATCAAAATTTGGGAAGTTCTCAGGCTTTTTTGTCTACAAGTAACCTCTACATTACTTTTTCCCTACATTCTTCTTCTAAGAGTTTTTAAATGAATTTATTGATGTACTTGATGGTGTCCAATAAGTTTTACATTTCATGTTTTAATTTTCTTTTGGAATTTTATATTTTTGTGTTACATATTTTAGGATATGCCACCTCAAACGAGTTAATTGTTTTGGTTTTTTAGTTTATATTATAATTGAGTATGCCAATATTTAACTCTGTAAAATTTAAGACAGTGTCGAACAAAGTCAAATATGAATCAGCCATATGTCTACTACCAATATAACAATCTCTGTGTTTACCCGTATAAATATTTTCCCTGTTCTTTTTATATTTCTGGTATAGGTTTGTTGTGAATGGTTATTTAATCTTGTCTAGGTGAGCAGTCATAGAAATTCTCCTAGTTTCAACATGTATTTATTCATGAATCTGTATTATTTTTGTATGGGAGAAAAACTTTTCTATTTAAAGATAATGTAGAAACTGTCATAACTCTGTGTCTCTTTTAGGTATTGTCTATTTTTACTTGTCAAAAACATATAACATTTACAATAGAATATTTTTAAATATTTATTTTAGTCCTATTATATTGACATTGTTATGCAACATATTCCTAGAATGTTTTTATCTTGCAAAGCTAAATATCAATACCCATTAAAAAACTATGAATTTTACCCATTTCCTGGCACTTTTCAAACACCACTCTGTTTTCTCTAAGAGTGTAACTGCTTCGTATATCTCATACAATCTCTCTTTTTGTGACTGGCTCATTTTATTTTGCACAATGTCATCAAGCTTTATAGTTGTTAGAATATTTTGTGCTTTTTAA
>NW_012110574.1:236321-241941 GCF_000951045.1 Mandrillus leucophaeus | reverse complement strand
AACCGGTCCTCACACCTTACTAGACATAAGAAAATCCATACTGGTGAGAAACTCTACAAACCTGAAAGATGTGACAATAATTTTGACAATACCTAAAACCTTTCTAAACATAAAAGAAACCATCCTGTTGAGAAATCCTAAAAATGTGAAGAATTTGACAAAGCCTTCCAATGATTGTTACACTTGCTTGTAGGTAAGATAATTTATACTGGAGAAAATTTTATAAGTGTAAAGAATGTGACAAAACTTAACCAATACTCACATCTTATTGCACAGGAAAGCATTTTTACTTGAGAAAGATTGTACAAGTATAAAGAATGTGAAAAAGTCATTGATATCTTTTCACATCTTAACACCAGAGAGTTTATACTTAATAAAAGCATTATAAATGCAATTACTGTCAGGAAATTTCAGAAAATATAACACTTTAACGTGAAGAAGCATATTTATTTTGAAGACAAACATAACAAATATAAGGAGCGTAGAAGGGTTGTAGTACCTTTACTTGTATTACAAGTCTTATTGTACACATTTTGTGCTAGAGAAAAATGCAGAAGCAGTTGCTCAAACTTTGTTCAACATCAGGGAATTTATATTGGAGAAAAATCCTGCAAATGTAATGAATTTGGAAAAACATTTTTTTTGAAAACTACAGAGTAGAAAACACGAGTTTATATTGAAATGTGTTTTTATATTGAAATGTGTTTTTGCAGATGCAGTAAATATGAAAAATATTTAATCCAAAATTGAGTCTGTAAATATTAAAGAATTTACAGTAGAAATAACTAAGGCACTGACACTTTAGACATTACACTAAAACAGAGTGTTAAGTATTAAAAAATCTATAAGTTGTTAGATTATTTGTAAATAACTTTA
The DNA here is from genome assembly GCF_000951045.1 of Mandrillus leucophaeus. Taxonomy (NCBI): domain Eukaryota; kingdom Metazoa; phylum Chordata; class Mammalia; order Primates; family Cercopithecidae; genus Mandrillus; species Mandrillus leucophaeus. Next base: position 241,065 of record NW_012110574.1, on the reverse strand, counting down.
GAAGGAGTAGAAGATTCTTTGGAGAGTTATAATTACATTGAAAGTATACTTTTTTTCTTGAAAAAAATATAGCTTATTTGAAAAGTAAATAATGAAATTCAACCCTCAAATTACTTTATCTTCATTCCTATTGTATTCACATGTGAAAGCATGTGATAAATTGTTGCTGTGTCAGGTATAGGAGAGATTATTTTTTATTAGATGGGCATTATTTATGATTTTTTCTGTGGAAGAGTATGGGCATGAAAATGTAGGTTCATGATGAAAATCTAAGTGCAGAGGCCCTTGTTAGTTTACTTTTCATGTTGAGTGATACATGAGGTAGGTGTTCAGAGTAATATTTTGCATCATAGTGAGAGAAAAGCATTTTTAATTTTACTTTAAATTAAATGTAATTAAATTACTAGTGAATCATTTTACTAATTGTACTTTTATGCTATAAATGCAGTACGTTTGAAAATTTTTAGATTATGTATAAGCTTAATTTTGTAATTAAACATTTCTTTAACATGTTAAGACTATTGTGCATTCAGTGAAGTGTTATTATACCATTAACTTTAACCTGTTTCACTTTACTCGAGGGAGGTAAAAGGGAGTAATAATATGTTATTTGGTCATGAGATATTATTCTTTCTGTACCTGGCTTATTTCAGCTAATATGCTGTCCTCCAGGTTAATTGATGTGATCAAAAGTAATAAAATTTTCTTTTAGATTCCACATAGCAAAAGCAAGAGTAAGCCACAAGAACAAATCTGGAGGCGTCACATTACCTGACTTTAAACTATACTATAAAGCCATAGTCACCGAAACAGCATGGTGCTGGTATACAAATAGGCGCATAGACTATAAACAGGTATGCAAGTGTCTGTTTTCATATAATGCCTTTTTTTCCTCTGGATAGATACCTAGTAGTAGGATTACTAGATCAAATGATAGATCAACTTTTACTTCTTTAAAAAAACTCCACACTGTTTTTCAGAGTGGTTGTCCTAATTTACATTCACACCAGAAGTGTAAAATTATTCCCTTTGCACTGCATCCCCACCAACACCTCTTATATATTTTTAAATTTTTAAATTTTGGCCATTCTTGCAAGAGTGAGGTGGTATCATATTGTGGTTTTAATTTGCATTACTCTGATAATTAGAGATGTTGAGCATGTTTCCGTATGTTTCTTGGCCATTCGTATATCTTCTTTTGAGAATTGTCTATTCATATCTTTAGCCTACTTTTAAATGAGATTGTTTTTATTTCTTGCTGGTTTGTATGAGTTTTTTGTAGGTTCTGGATCTTAGTTCTTTGACAGATGTATAGATTGTGAAGATTTGATCTCACTCTGTGGGTTGTCTGTTAACTTTGCTGATTATTTTTGCTCTGCAGAAGCTTTTTAGTTTAATTAAGCCCCATCTGTATATATTTGTTTTTGTTTCATTTGCTTTTGGGTTCTTGTTCATGAAGTCTTTGCCCAAGCAAATGTCTAGAAAAGTTTTTCGAATGTTATCTTCTAGAATTTTTACTGTTTTAGGTCTTATATCTATCTTGAGTTTATTTTTGTATAAGTTGTGAGATGAGTTTCCAGTTTTATTCTACATGGGCTTGCTTAAACATTCCTGCATTATTTGTTCAATAGGGTTTCCTTTCCCCACTTTATGATTTTGTTTGCTTTGTCAAAAATCTGTTGGCTGTAAGTATTTGGTTTTATTTCTGGGTTCTCTATTCTGTTACATTGGTCTATGTGCCTATTTTTAGATCAGTACCATGCTGTTTTTGTGACTATGGCTTTATAGTATAAAGTTATGTAAACTTTAGGATTGTCTTTTCTCATTCTGTGAAGAATGATGTTGGTATTTTGATGGGAGTTACACTGAATTTCTAGATCGCTTTTGGCAATGTAGTCATTTTGACAATAGTGATTCTACCAATCCATGAGTATGGGATGTGTTTCCATTCGTTTGTGTTGTCTGTGATTTCTTTTAGCAGTGTTTTGTGGTTTTCCTTGTAGAGGTCTTTCATGTCATTGTTTAGGTATATTTTTAAGTATTTTTTTTCCAGCTATTGTAAAAAAAAGTTGCATTCTTGATTTAATTCTCAACCCAGTCACTACTGGTATATAGCAGAGTGACTGATTTGTGTACGTAAATTTTGTATCTAGAAACTTTGTTGAATTCACTGGTCAGTTCTGGGAGGTTTTTGGAGGAGTCTTTATGGTTCTTTAGGTATACAATCATATCATCAACAAATAGTGACAGCTTAAATTCCTCTTTGGATGCCCTTTATTTCTTTCTCCTATTTGATTGCTCTGGCTAGGACTTCCAGTGCTATGTTAAATAAAAATGATGAAAGTATACATCCTGGTCTTGTTCCTGTTTTCAGAGAGAATGCTTTCAAAATTTCCTTGTTCAGTGTTATGTAGGCTGTGTGTTTGACATAGATGGCTTTTATTACATTGAGATATGTCCTTTGTATGCAGATTTTGTTGAGGGTTTTAATTATAAAGGAATGCTGGATTGTGTCAAATGCTTTTTCTGTGTTTATTGAGATGATCATTGTTTATAATTCTGTTTATGTAGTGTATCATGTTTCTTGACTTGTGTATGTTAAATCATCCCGGCATCCCTGATACAAAACCCACTTGATCATAGTGGATTACCTTTTTGATATGTTGTTGGAATTCAGTTAGCTAGTATTTTTTTAAAGGATTTTAGCATCTGTATTCATTAGGGATATCAGTCTGTAGTTTTCTTTTTTGGCTATGTTCTTTTCTGGTTTTGGTATTAGGGTGATGCTGGCTTCATACAATGAATTATGGAAGGTTCCCTCTTAATCTGTCTTGTGGAATAGTGTAGAATTCTGCTGTGGTCTTGTACTTTTTTTATTGTTAATTTTTTAAATTATGATTTTTACTCACTGTTCAGGGTTTCTGATTTTTCCTGATTTAAGCTAGGAGGGTTGTACATATGCAGGAATTAATTCATCTCCTTTAGATTTTTGTGTTTATGTGTGTAAAGGTGTTTATGGTAGCCTTGAATGATCTTTTATATTTCTGTGATGTCAGTTGTAATATTTCCTGTTTCAAATTAAACTTATTTAGATATTCTCTCTTTTTTTCTTAGTTAATCTTGCTAATGGTCCATCAATTTTATTTATCTTTTAAAAAACCAGATTTATGTTTCATTTATCTTTTTTTTTTTTAATTTTATTTAGTTCTGCTCTGATCTTGATTGTTTCCTTTCTTCTGCTGGGTTTGGGTTTCGTTTGTTCTTGTTTCTCTAGTTCCTTGAGGCGTGACCTTAGATAGTCTATTGTGCTCTCTCAGACTTTTTGATGTAGACATTTAAAGCTATGGACTTTCCTCTTAGCATGGCCTTTGCTGTATCTCAGAGGTTTTGATAGATTTTGTCACCATATCATTCCATTAAATTTAAAAAATATTTTTATCTTGATTTTATTGTTGAAGAAGCAGGTTATTTAATTTCCATATATTTGACTGGTTTTAAAGATTTTTGCTGTTGTTAATTTTCTATTTTATTCCACTGCGGTCCTAGAAAGTACTTGATAACATTTCAGTTTTCTTAAATGTATTGAGACTTGTTTTGTGGCCTATCGTATGTTCTGTCTTGGAGAAAGTTTCATGTCCTGATTAATAAAATGCATAGTTTGTGGTTTTTGGCTAGAATGTTCTGTAAATAGCTGTTAAGCCCCTTTGTTCCACGGTATAGTTTAAATCCATTTTTTCTTTATTGACTTTCTCTCTTGATGACCTGTTTGGTACTGTCAGTGGAGTATTGAAGTCCCCCACGATTATTATGTTTCTGTCTATTTAATTTCTTAGGTCTAATAGTTACTGTTTTATAAATTTGGGAGCTTATAAAGCCCCTTTTTCCACTTTTACAGTTTGGGCACTCAGAATATTTGGGCTGTCTCCCAGGTCCTGCAGGAGCAATTTGCTTCCTTTAAAGGGACTATGAATTCTCTTGCCTTTCCTGGTATATTCCTAGAGTAGTTCTGTTGTAGTTTTAGCAATGCAACAAGATTTAACAGGTTTTCTTTTGTTTGAGATAACACTTAAAGGTTTTTGTTTTATTTTTATGAAAATTAAAAAGTACGAACACAAAAGTGAGGTTGGAGTGAAAGTTTAATAAGCAAAAGAAGAAAGCTTTTTGCTAGCAGAGAGGGGTTTCTGAATAGGGGTTCCCCCTATGAGGCTGGAGTTCAGGGTTATTATGGTCTAGGAATAAAAAGAAATGTGCTTATTTTGTGGGCTGTTTTGGAGAACATGTGACTTAGCTTGGCCTGGGACTAATTAGAAAGCTTGGGCTGAGATCTTGACCCAGGACCAATTAGAAGCTGAAATGATGATATATAGATGCCGCTTAGCTTGGCCCAGGACCAATTAGAAGCTGCCATGATGATATATAGATGCTGCTTAGCTTAACCCAGGACCAATTAGAAGCTGAAATGATATATAGATGCTGCTTAGCTTGGCCCAGGACCTATTAGAAGCTGAAGTGAAAGCTTGGCCTGGGACTTTGACCTGGGACCAATTAGGGGCTGAAGTGATGACTTATAGGAGCCGCCGTAGAGTTTAAATAAAGGTGAGTGCCCACTGGAGCCCACTGTGTTTATGCCCACAAAAGGAGTAGAAACTTTTTGTGGAGCCTTCTGATTATATAAAGGATAAAGGCATTTTATACCAGGCCTTGCTTTTTATTTGAGTGAACTAGAGGTTTTTTTTTTTTTTTT
>NW_012110574.1:232172-234835 GCF_000951045.1 Mandrillus leucophaeus | reverse complement strand
TTAAATACTTAAGAGTTGGGTAATTTTTTTTTAAGGTTTTAGAAGCACAGGGATTTTAGGATTTTTTACTTAACACAGCTTAGGAACCCTATACAGAGACTGTGTAGATAAGGTACGTGGCCAGTTTCTTTTAAGGGGATTTTATTGGTAAGTTAAGCTTGATTTTTTAAAAGAGAAATGCACTCTTTTATTTAAAGCTTTGGTAAAACAGCAAGTTTTTTTTTTTTTTTTTTTTTTGTGTTTTGTTGCAAAAGAAAATGGATTTTTGTTGCGCTGATGGAAACAACTATATTGTTGTGAGTCAAGAATAATTTAGTTTTTAGATTTTAGAGGAACTAGGCTGAGAGAAGCAGATGCATTTTAAATTTTATTTACAGGAGTATACCTTGCTTGTTAAAAGGTTTTAAGAAATTCTTACTTTGAAAAGCAAAATAAAGATTAGGTTTTTTTTTTTTTGAGATGGAGTTTTGCTCTTGTTGCCCAGGCTGGAGCGCAATGGTGCGATCTTGGCTCACTGCAACCTCCTCCGCCTCCTGGGTTCAAGCGATTCTCCCGTCTCAACCTCCCGAGTAGCTGGAATTACAGGCAAGTGCCACCACGACCGGCTAATTTTGTATTTTTAGTAGAAACTGGGTTTCTCCATGTTGGTTAGGCTGGTCTTGAAATCCCGACCTCAGGTGATCCACCTGCCTTAGCCTCCCAAAGTGCTGGCGTGAGCCACTGTGCCCGGCCAAGATTAGCAACGGTTTAAGAAAAAGATAAAAACATTGCTTTGACCGGCCGCGGTGGCTCACGCCTGTAATCCCAGCACTTTGGAAGACTGAGGCAGGTGGATCACGAGGTCAGGATATGGAGACCATCCTAGCTAACACAGTGAAAGCCCGTCTCTACTAAAAATACAAAAAAAATTAGCCGGGCATGGTGGCAGGTGCCTGTAGTCCCAGCTACTCGGGAGGCTGAGGGAGGAGAATGGCGTGAACCTGGGAGGTGGAGCTTGCAGTGAGCCGAGATCGTGCCACTGCACTCCAGCCTGGGTGAGGGAGCAAGACTCCGTCTCAAAAAAACAAAAACAAAACATTGCTTTTGTTTTTTATTAGTTTATTTTGTTAACTTTTGTTTTGCGTGATATTTATAAATATCTTAGCTATTTATAATTTTTGTTTTGTTATGAGAAACCTGCATTGGAGAGCATTTGTTAAAGTTTTACAGCTAATTATAAACCATTTTTTGAAGTAAATTAAGATAACGATTTGTTTACAAATGACAAAATGTTTAGGGTGGTTACAGTTAGAAGCACAATTGACAAAGAAATTTGGTTATTTTTGTAGCTTATAATAACATAACCTTAATTGTGATTGATGGTGCACATTTAGACATTAGAATCTTATACATTTTATATGGTTTTGGAACATATGTTAATGATATTTACTAAAATATGACCTGAGGAAGATATTAATTTGACAGTTTTATATACCCAAACTTGTTAAATAATTTTGTTAACCTCTGTTTTGGATGCCCCAGGAGCCCCTTGCAGCACTCGAGAGCTAGACATTAGAAAAGACAACTTTGAAACTGAAATTTGATTTTGTGAAGTTTGTTGAAGATGTTGGAGGTTTAAAACACTTGATATTCTGAAATAAAATTTTGAATTACCATAAGTTATTTGTTTTGCTAAAATGATGACTTAAAATTTGAAAAAGCAAAACTTTTTATTAGCTCTTATTACACAAAAATTTTGATTGGCCAGGTGTGGTGGCTCATGCCTGTAATTCCAGCACTTTGGGAGGCCTAGGACGGTGGATCACAAGGTCAGGAGATCGAGACCATCTTGGCCAACATGGTGAAATCCCATCTCTACTAAAAATACAAAAGTTAGCTAGGTGTGGTGGCAGGCGCCTGTAGTCCCAGCTACTCAGGAGGCTGAGACAGGAGAATAGCTTGAACCCAGGAGGCGGAGATTACAGTGAGCTGAGATCATGCCACTGAGCTCCAGCCTGGGTGATAGAGCGAGACTGTATCTTAACAACAACAACAAAAAAATTTGATGAAAAGAAAGAAAGCTAAATTTTACTTTTGCATACTGTTAATGTTAACCCCAATTTTAATGAAACCTTATAAACAATTTTCTTTAATTTTAACTAATTAGACCATGAGGTGAGAGTTTTATAAACCTTTTATAACCCTTTACCAATTTTGCTAAAGAATAGATTAGTGCTTTAATAAAACCTTGTGTTTGTATTTTAATGCTTAATTTGAAAAACTATATAATATCCTTTTGAATTTAGTTGATATGTTTACATACAGAAGTTTTTTGCAAGATTTTTACAATTCTTTTTTTGTTTGTTTGTTTACAATTTAAAACTTTTGCTTTAAGACTTTTTTTATTTTTAGGCAAAATGTACTTTTAAAAAAGATCTTACTAAAAACATTTTACTGTGTTTGCATACCTTGTAAATTTATTTTTAGTAGTTTTAATTATATGTTATAATGGTAACTTTCAGCAGTTTTTAACTTGAATGTAAAACCTGGTAAATTGTTTTAGTTATGTGCTAGGTGCAGATAGATTTTGACTATTTTTTTTGCATAGTTAGGGGCGCATATGCTTTTTGGCCTTACTCCTTGTGAAGCAGGCAAATAGAACAGTTTTTAAAGGCCAGAGGAGC
>NW_012110574.1:228672-230375 GCF_000951045.1 Mandrillus leucophaeus | reverse complement strand
AGGCTATTTAAAAAAGGCGGTGGTGGGGGAGCATTATTTGGTTTTTGATTTAGCAAGGACAGTTTGGAGTTACTAAGAGGTTTGGTTTTGGTTTTTTGCAAGCTTTTTAAAATGCACATTAGAAAGTGGTTTTTTTTTAAATTACTTATTGATGGGATTCCCAAGACTTTAATTAGGGTTTTTAAGGGGCATTGTTTTATTTTAATTGGGAATAGGGATCTTATTATTGTGAGTCATAATTACCGCATTGGGTTTACTGGAAAGCAGTTATCTTCTTAGTGTAAATAAAAAACAGGCTTTCCTTAAGTCTAAGCATACAGATCTTTTAAGATTGCCACTGTGTTTAGATATGAATAAAATTCATAGGTTTGTAGTTACAGAAATTTTAATTAGTCTTCTAATAGAAGTGAAAAATCAATAAAAATAAGTTGTTAAATGAGTTTAAAAGAAACTTCACGTGTTTCTTAAACGTTTAAAACTATGTTGTAAGTGACTGATTAGTAATTCCAGTCTGTTTCATTTTTAGTCACATAGCGAGTATACAGGAAATTATTAGCTCTCATTTTTTATTCTGTTAGATCATGGTTAATATTAAGCCTGAAAACAAGCTAGCCACATCAGTAGTTTGTAAGTTAATTCTAATCAGTCAGTCTGGGGCTATAAGAGTAGTTAAATGTTTTTAATACTATTCTTGGCAGATTCATATACAGCATAAATATAAATATTATGGAAACATTTCTTATTGAGTATTGCTCTTTAGGACTCCAGTAAATTTAAATGTAGTTTAAAAATATATATTCATGCTTGAACCCAGGAGGCGGAGGTTGCAGTGAGCTGAGATTGCACCACTGCACTCCAGCCTCGGCAACAGAGCGAGACTCCGTCTCAAAAAAAAGTATGTGCATGTATATATGTGTGTGTGTATATATATATATTCAAATAACTTGTTTCTCTAACAAGTGAAGGAAATCATTTACTTAGACATTTAGAGAGAATTTTACTCAAAACAGTTGCTTTATAGCCTTTTAAAGTATTTTATTATTTTGGACATTAAAAATCAAGAAAATTTATTCTTGAGTGTTGGGTTCATACTGTTCATAACATTAAAAGTTTACTAACCCATATCACTAAATGAGCAAGCCATTTGAAATTTTATATGTATATATAATTTATATTATATATATATTTCCTGGAATTTTAAGATGAAAAAACACTTTTTTCTCTGGCCCAAATTCTTACAGTTTATTTCTCTTTTTTCTAAGAAAAGTATTAATAGTATTTTTAAATGGCAAATCAGAGTTGTATACATTTATGGGGTACAATGTGATGTTTTAATATACGCATATAATATGGATGGCTCACGCCTGTAAATCCCAGCTCTTCAGGAGGCTGAGGCAGGAGAACCACTTGAACCTGGGAGACAGAGGTTGTGGTGAGCCGAGATCGTGCCATTGCACTCCAGCCTGGGTGACAAGAGCGAAACTCCATCTCAGGAAAAACAAAAAAAGGAATAATTAAGTTGAGTTGAATAACATATCTATCACCTCGCTTACCTATCCTTTGTGGTGAGACATTTGAAATGTACTCCTAGTTCTTTTGAAATACACAATATATTGTTGTTTACTATAGTCATTCTCCTGTGCAATAGATCTCAAAACCTATTTACCCTATTTGAAACTTTGTACCCTTTGATGAACAACTCT
>NW_012110574.1:223737-227362 GCF_000951045.1 Mandrillus leucophaeus | reverse complement strand
CGGCAGGAAATATATTTGTATATTGGTATCATTCCTGCCTCCCACATGGTGCTTCCAGTAGGGAGGACAGGAGGATCTCATGGCAGAGGAGAAAAAAAAGGAGTCTAATTTATGCAAAAAAAAAAAAAAAAAAAATCACCTATCATCTGAGATAACCTAAGATAAACAGAGAAGACAACACATGATTACATCAATGGGAGGAAGAAACAACCTGGATGAAAGAGCTCACTGGCACTATGGAATGACATTTAGTAAGCCGTAGTGAATGATCAGCCTCTGGAACATCAACAGTCTACTAACAAGGGATCTCATTCTTAACTATAATTAAATCAGCATGTCTGCACCATTCTGGTAGCCCAGTTTTACACTACTCATTACAAGCATACCATGGAGACTAGTGTGTACCCTCCTAGAATTGAACTTATTATGAAAAAGCATACCTAATTATTTGTACAATTGAAATACCTTGAAGACATAATAAATTTATTAATAATTGATATCTAATTACAGAGGATTTTACTATACTGTAATACAATATTGTACTTTAAACACAATATGATTATGTCTAGAATGCATGGAGTTATGTATATAGTTTTTCTTAGTTTAACATGATAAAAGTAACAATTGGATGAAACATTTGAAGTAGAATAAAATTCATCAAAACCACATTTTTTCAATGGGTTGGCATAATTGCTATGCTTTTTGAAATGGCCTGATTACTAACATGGAGCAAAGACATGATTTTTGCTTTACTCCATCATTATGTTCTTGACCTTTTAAAATCTAAAATTCTGGCTAAAGGATTCAAAGGGAGTGTAATTTAGATGGCTCCCTCGGGTTTCCAAGGCAATACAAGAATTTTGATGGGCAGAAAAATGCATGCTACATAACACATTGCTCTTCTCTGATTTACCTCAACACTGAAAGATTGAAGATTGCAAATCTAGTCTCTCAATTTAGAGTAAACTGACAAAAAATTTATTTTCCAGCCAGACAAATAATTATATGAAACTAATGGGTAAAAGATGCCATTAGCTGCCAAAAAATTGTATGACTAGATTCAGGAAGCATCTGGACATGCAAATAACAGCCCATTAAATTAAGACCCTAATAGGTGCATGTGAAAAGCATTTATGTGCAATGTGGTGCACGTCCTTTTGGCACCTTTTTCTGTGTCTTTGCAGAGATACCAATTTTTTCTGAGTGACTCAGGGTGAATACTGGGCACTGAGAGTGCTGTATTCAGAGTGATTACTGTGTACATGGTTAACACATTTCTTCCCTGTTACAAAAAAAGTATGAATCTTTGCCTCAAAGGCTTTTAGTAAAAGATTGTTTTTAGTACTTAATTTGGATTCATGGAAAATTTTCACATTCCAGATAAATCAGAAACAGTTAAACATAAACCAAATTCCATAAAACATATGAATGAGATAAAATCTTCTTAGCTAAAAAATTGTATATTATCAATAAATTTAGGGAAAAATAGAAAACCAGTACTTTAAGCCAAATAACAGTGTTTGGCACTTGAATACCACCCAAACAAGTGCTCTTCATCATCATCGTTAAAACAGCGATAGCAGCATGTTCTTTCCTGACACCAGCTGGCCTGTTTTCTACTGATATAAACGGAAGAAGACATTGAAATAGTGAGAGGGTGATATAAATGAAATACTTATATAAAATACAACTTTTAATAAAAAGTAGCATTTGATGTAGCACAACTATAGATGAGACTATTAGTATGAGGTCATAATAGTATTGACAGAATAACTTCACAACGTTCTTATTTAAAGTAATATTTTTCTGCTGTATATTTGCTATCTTTTGGTCAAATATTACCCGAGCTCAATAGAGATCAACAAAAGTAATATTTTACCACAAGCACTTTATTATTGAGGCATATACTTATTTTGTTTAAAATATGTTAGCTTTTTAAAGAAGATTTATGATTTTTTTAGTGTGTTTTTATTGCTAGGAAGTGGCTGTCGTGCCAGGATACTGCTATTCTCAGCTGTACCCATATTGACTAGTAATGAGTGGAAGTGATGTGTGGATAAGAAGCAAATGTGTCTTCTCTGACACATTGTTTTCATCCATTGGCTAAAGAAAAAGAAAGATGCAGATAGAAAATGAAAGAAGATACAATCCTTGAAAGATTAAGGCTTCTTAAGCAGACAAAAAACTCACAGATGGCCAGGTGTGGTGGCTCACCCCTGTAATCCCAGCACTTTCTGAGGCAAGGTGGGAGGATCGCCTGAGGTTAGGAGTTTGAGACCAGCCTGACCAACATGGTGAAACCCTATCTCTACTAAAAATACAAAAATTAGCTGGGTGTGGTAGCACGCGCCTGTAATCTCAGCTACTTAGGTGGTTGAGGCAGGAGAATCGCTTGAACCCCGGGAAGCAGAGGTTACAGTGAGCCAAGATCGTGCCATTACACTCCAACCTGGGCGAGAAGTGAAACTCCTCAAAAAAAAAACCTTCCTGTTGATTTCTCAGGTATTGGCAGAATCTGTTTTCTCTGTAGCATAAGAATTCTTGATATACCACCTTTAGAGGTACTGAACAAAACTGTATGTATGTGCTGAAGTCTGGATTTATTTATAAGCTCATTAGAGACTAAATCATGGCAACACATTATAGTTCATTATTTTTGTCTAAATTCTTGTTGAGCCGCATCCGTCTGTATATGTAATACTGAGTTGCTAACAGCTTCTTTATACTAAGCCACAACTCATTTTACCTGGTGGTTTCATTTGAAATGTATGAGCTGTATTATATAACATTCAAATAAGTAATAATTTAATTCAAAGACTATGGAAAGAAGAGTCATACAGGCGCACTGATAGTCATACAGGCACACCGAGAGTGAACTGGAATCTGGCACCTGACACTGATAAACAGGTTGAGCAGATTCAACTAGATCTAGTGCCACTGCACTCCAGTCTGGGCAACAAAGCGAGACTCCATCTCAAAAGAAAAAAAAAAGGCTCACAGACGATGGTGATGTGAGCAAAAAATATATTATTCTAAGCATCTGAAATTTTAGTGTACAACCTGCATTGCCTTAACAGATACATTATTTGGTTTTGATTCTTCAGGATATGATTCAATCCCCTGGTGAATCAAAACTGAGAGGAGAATAACTTATTTGTTAAGGTAGGAAATGTAGAGAAAACATTGCTTTTTTTCCTCCAAATTTCTGGTTTAGTAAGAACTCGTTTATTTTGAGAAAAACAGGTCTCAAACATCAGGCTACTCACAAAAATAACCCACAGTATCAACCTTAAAAAGCAAATCTTAAGACTATAACACTATTTTTCTAGAGGATGCATTTAACATGCCAACTCATTCACAAAAACACATTGTTATATTTGTGTTGAACTGCCCCACAAATCACACTTATGTGGGGGTGTAGCGCACATACTTCTAACTCAAAGCTGCTTTTAGGAGCTACGCAACTAAATGAGATTGCTTTTGCAGTTAGGGAAGCAACTACTGAAATTATGTATGAATGAAAAAAACTTTCTGCATAACAAGATAATTTTGGAGACAGTTGATAAAAACCATGCATCCGGCCGGGCACAGTGGCTCATGCCTATAGTCCAAGCGCTTTGGGAGG
>NW_012110574.1:219321-222992 GCF_000951045.1 Mandrillus leucophaeus | reverse complement strand
CTAGAGGAGATCTGGTAAAAAATTTGATCTTAGAGAAGCACGTAGGTAAACAAATACTGGGATAAGATTTCTAACCCCCACTATGTGCTTAAGAGTAATTTTTGCCATTGGCACTGACTGTCATCCTCTACTTCCTCAGCCTCTTTTTAATCATCCTTGGTCAACCCCAGTTGGCCATTCCCCATCTTCATTATCATCATCCAGTAGATCCCCCTCCTCAGCAGAGTCATCTGCGCTCCCCTCAGACTTCACATTAATCTCATTTTTCTTCACTGAGCTCCTGCTCTGTTCCTCTTCTCACTTATCATTCTTCATCTCTACTGCTTGTCTGCTCTTTTACATTTTTCCAGGTTTTCCAGGAGTGAATCCACTTTTTATCTGGGTCAGTTCCTTCTTAATGGCCTAAAGGTCATCTCCTTACAACTTTCCAGACTTGGAAGATCCCTGCTGTCCACTCTTAGAATTGAAGCCACTTTTGCCTCTTCGTGAGGTGTTTTCTGATACACGCTGATGTTTCGAGGGCACTACAGGCTGAGCAATAGGAGGAGAAGGAGGAAAATGTGCTGGGTAATTGTACATCCTTTCAAAATAATCCCACTGAAAGTCACAGTCCAAGTCAAAAGGAGCTGAATAGAGGCGATGGAGAAGGGTGTTCTGTTACTGACCCATACATCTTCGCTGCAGATCATTTCACACCTGCTTTTCCTCTGTTCACTTTTGGCTCTGCAGCCAGGTTAATATGTAAAACCTGGCCAGCAATTATTATGCCCTTCTCTCTTCTATAGCAGCCGGGGCATTTCTCTCATTTACCTATTGAACGAAGGCAAAGCCCTTATGAACAGAGCAACCCACAATTTTGCTGTTTGTTGAAAAGACTGCCTCCACATCAGACATCTTGACCACAAAAGTGTTGAGATTTCCAATGAACACATGGGAGTTCATGGAGTGAGGATCTGTTCTGTTGGTAACATTGCTGGCCATTGTGTTTGATAAGGTTTCCACAAAGCCAAAAACAGGAGGAAGGAAGGAGAAGAGATTCAGTTCTGAGTCTCCTACTCCCAGGTTCTACGAGGAGAAGCCGACTGCTGCTTGAGGTCAGCAATGTAGCCACAACCGCTCAGTCTTTGTCTCTTCACAAAATCAGACCAATTTTTTTGACCAACATCTCCTCCACTCCCAGCCCCAGGCAATCATCATTCTACTCTATGCTTCTATGAGTTTAAACCTTTTTACACTCTATAGAGAAATTATATTTTGAAAGTTTTTTTCTGTGTCGTCTTATTTAGCATCATGTTCTCCAGGTTCATCAATGTTGTTGCAAATAACAAGAGTTCCTTTTTTTTTCCCCCACAGGGCTGAGTAGCATTCCATTGTGTAAATATACCACATTTTCTTTTTTCATTCACCTGTTGATGGACACTTAGGTTGATTCCATACCTTAGATATTGTGAGTAATCCATTTCCTTCCTTTTCTCTCATTTGTTTTTATATCTTTTTTCCTTTTTTTTTTTACATTCAGGAGTATTTTATTTTTAAGATATAAGTTATGAATGTTAAATGCCTTCATTTGAGCTTCATTTGGGTCATTAGCTGTGTTCCCAGGGGAAACTATTTTACATCCTTGGCGTAAGAATTACAGAAAGAGGAGAGAAACACGAAGGGTGGCTTGACAGTTAACAGGGACAGGTTTATTTTGAATAAACCTAGAGGGGCAGCTGGCTGAGTTAGGTCAGAGCCACATTCTTTTACAGACTAAAAATTTTTAAGGATTCAGGGTGGGAGAGTTAATTGGAGGCTTGTCACAGCTTCTGTGTCTCTTTGTTGTGCTTATCTGGGAGGGAGAGTTGTGTGTCTGTTCCCATACATCTTTCTGCAGCTGCAGGCATATCCCCCCAGTCTGCTTTTAGCTTCCCTATCTTAGTGCAGCCGAAGGGGAAAGAATGTGCTTATTAAGGCCCACTGTGTTACTGGGGCCCATTGTATGAGGGTGAAGTTTGGCAGTTACTCAAGAGACTTTCCCCCCACCTCCCTCTGTGCCCAAGCTGGCTGTTTTTGTTTTTGTTTTCTTTGAGAGGGAGTCTTGCTGTGTCACCCAGGCTGGAGTTCAATGGTGTGGTCTCCGCTCACTGCAACCTCCACCTCCTGGGTTCAAGTGATTCTCCTGCCTCAGCCTCCCGAGCAGGCGCGTGCACCACACCCAGCTAATTTTTTTGTGTTTTTGGTAGAGATGGGGTTTTGCTATGATGGCCAGGCTGGTCTTGAACTCCTGACCTTGTGATCCGCCCGCCTTGGCCTCCCAAAGTGTTGGGATTACAGGCGTGAGCCACTGTGCCCTCCCTGAGCTGTCTTACCTGTATTTTACCGTCTGCTCTTTTTGGCTGCTTGTAGTTAGAAGAGAAGTGATTTCTTTGAAATGCATGAGGCTAGAAAGGGAGCTAGAACTTAAAGTGGCGGTGTTTGTCTGAGTTGACGGTGCTCCTGCTGTATCACTTGAGAGCTTCAATCTTCATTGTTAATAAAAAGTACTATTCCCCCAGGACTGTTTTAATTCATACATGGTAGCTATAAGTATTTTTCACTGAAAGCCTTGTCAGAAAATATTACAGTAAATGTTTAAAAATAAGAACAAAATCATTTATATTTCAAAGTTCCTATATTATAGTTTAGTGGGTATATTTTGTCACAGTTAATGTATTTATTTTTTCCAAAAAATGCCAAAATAAAAATGTTATTATTTTTTCTGGAATAACAGACTAAGAGTTTCTACATTGTGACTTTGCTAATTTTTGCATATGGTGTTAACTGCTACCTTTGAATTTAGGTTGAATTTTAAACCCACTGTTGTTTTGTGTAATATTTGGTTCTTTTGGGGAATCACATACATTAAATATGGACTGTTTGGGGTAACTTAATTTCTCCTTTCTTTCTGTTATTAAATCTGGAACTTTAGAAATGACTAGGATTCAAATAAAGTTGATTTGATTTGGAATCCAGCAACAGAAAATCCCAGAAAAAACTGAAGGACACAGCTACTAGATAGTGCCTTTCAGTGAGATATATACATGAAACAGAGTTCAGTGAAATTTATAAAATTATTGCAAGTTTGTCGAATTTAGAAACTAATTGCCTACAATATATTAGGCACTTGTCTTAGTTTGTCTATGGCATCCTTAGCTTGAGAAAGCTGACATTACTGAAAATATTGCTACTGTAATAAACTTTGGAACAAATATTTATGTGCTAGTAAACATTTGCCTTACTTCTTAAATACCTGTCATCCTGGCTCAGTCCTTTTGGCACAACTCTTTATAATTCCAGAGACTTTCACCAATGTTCATTTTATGTTTATTTTTACATAGTAAGCTTCACAGTTGACCATCATTATATTGGGATGCTCCAGGCAATTCCTGAGCCTCAGAGCTGAACATTCTACCTCATCCGTCTTATTTCACATGCTCTGTTGTGTTTCTCTCACTCCATATTTGAGCCTTAATGAGGCCTCAGTTGGGACGAACCAGA
Organism: Mandrillus leucophaeus; assembly: GCF_000951045.1. Classification (NCBI taxonomy): domain Eukaryota; kingdom Metazoa; phylum Chordata; class Mammalia; order Primates; family Cercopithecidae; genus Mandrillus; species Mandrillus leucophaeus. The sequence goes on along the minus strand of NW_012110574.1, from coordinate 219,473 downwards.
GGAATGGGTTGCCATATATGTTGGGTTGAGAATCAGGATCCTTTTGAGAATAAAGACTTTACATTTATTATTCATAGTACAAAGTAGTATTTTTAAGATGCAGACTTTTTTTTTTTTGAGGCAGAGTCTTGCTCTGTTGCCCAGGCTGGAGT